>NW_009259498.1:706326-717318 GCF_000687185.1 Egretta garzetta
CTGCTCTGGGTGAGCCTGCTTGGGCAGGGGGGTGGCACTGGGTGACCTCCCGAGGTCCCTTCCACCCCCTGCCAGTCTGGGATTCTGGGATTCTTTTAAAACGGCCGGCATCTTCCATGGGAGCTTCTCAGTGGTCTGGACCTTGGCTGCCAAAGATCCTCCATCCGCCTGTCCCTCCTCCATCTCCTCAGACTGGAAACTGTTCAAGGAAGGGACTGTCCCTCCCATACTGCAGCACATTTATACAGCAGGCTGCCGGTCCCCGCTGGCCCCATACAAAGGATTAATAACGTCTGATAGCGTCTGGACCGAACTCAGCAGGCAGGATTACACGCTGCCTCCCTAAACTCCTCCCCGGAGATGCAACTGGAGGCAGTTATCTGTCGCTTCTTGGCAGGGAAGGAGGCTGGAAGCGCTGAAAAGCAGCTCGTGCCGCTTCCAAGGGTTCTGGGGACACAGGAAGGCGCCTGCAGAGCGGGAGGTTACGCTGGCAGAGCATACGTGGAGCCACCACCCAAGCCACGCTCCCCTCTCCAGCATGCATCGCCTCCCCTTTTATCACCAAAATGGGTCAAAATCGCCATCCCTGGGGAAGGGATGGATTCCCATCCCTGGAGAACTCACTCCAGCAACTTCTGGACGAGTTCATCCCTGCAGACTCCACGATCAGCCCGGGAAAAGCAGCAGCTACAGGCTTTGGCCCAGCAAGGGTTAAAAATCGATCGCGTTAATTAAGCCGTCTCCAATCTAAAATCTACTCAATGCCCAGAAAGCAGATACAACGCCGAGCGCTGCGCAGAGGCGCAGGCAGGCTTAATTGTTTGTAATGCTCTCTAAGATGCTTGGAGGAGAGGCGCCGTCGGAATGAAAAGCAGAATTATGGTGATCTATACGTCGCATAATAAAATACATAAGTATTCCCAAATAAATGCAAGTAATCCAGTTAGCGCTCGCATGACTTTGTCACATACTAAATTTAACAGCTGTCTCCTTTATACATGCCTGCTGCTCGTCGCGTGCGCTAAATCTTAATTCCCCGGTTAATTGCTTGAGTTTGTTGCCTTGTAAAGCAGGTCTTTCTCCACGACGCGTAGACGGGGCCCGACCTAATCACTCTTCTCTTCCTGCCGTAAGCGCTGCCATAAATCTGTCCCGGGTAGAGATGCCATCCTGGAAACCACAGTCAAAATAAGGCTGGATCCTTCCCTATGGATTCATCCCAGCTGGATGAGGAGGCTGGGGATGCTGAGAAGTGGGAGGAATTGGACAGATCCTCTTGCATGGCTCCTTCATTACCTCCCATGGTGTTCCCTCCACCCCGTAACGAGCCCACCGGACAAAACGTGTTGTTTGCAAGAGCGCGGTGCCCCTCTCTCGTCTTGTCTGAGCTGGTTAAGAGCACGTCAGCTCCAAGATGCTCCTCTGGGTTTCTTCTGCCATCAATGGATGAGCAGGGGAGAAGGAGCGATGCCTCCCAGGGTGATGGAGATGGCCCGGAGCTCTCTGAACATCAGCACACGCAAGCACAGGGGGACTTTTCGGGATAGTTACAACCTCTAAATCTCATCTGGGTGCACTTGGCCATCCAAGCTGAACTGGGGGAGGGGGTTTCAGCAAGGATGGGGCTGGGAAGGGCCAGAGGGGTAATGGTGAGGGGTGGCTTATACCTCTTGAGACTCAAGGGTCCGGTTTGGGTTGGGGCAGGGAGTCCACACTGGGGCTGGCTTGGGATGTTTTATTTATTAATTTTTTGCCCAACTGACTCACTCTTCTCGGAGGATGACCGGGCAAGTGGTCAAACTGGCAAGAGGATCTGGCAGGAGGCAGGGGAAAATGGCAACCAGATTTCTGTAAATCTTTGCAGATCTCTTGCGATTCGGCCAGGTCTGACAGGAGAAGGGATAATACCTGCGAGTGGTTCATAATGCCAAGTTTATCAGCTCCGGCTGACCTGTAAGAAGCTGGAATAAACTGATTTCAAGGGAAGAACTTAGCTTTTTAGGAATGCCAACAGCGGCTCTGGCCTGGCTTTGCGTGCACAAGGAGCTTCTGCTGCAAATCCGATGTTCGGGGCCAGTTTAGCCAAAAAGGGGTGAACTCTCCGCAAAATCTGTGGCACCTGATGGTCTCAGGAAGAAATGAAGCAAAACTAAAAGCAGGCAAGGCTTAAGTGGTGTTTAGGTTAATGGACCTCTTTGGCAGGAGAACAAGTGGGACAAACTCCTGAAAAATTAGGCTGGAAATGAGAGCAAGTTTGCAGACCACTAGGAACATTTCTGAAGGGAGTTGGGCATGTCTGGGAGTCGTAAGCATGATGCCTGTAATTGCAGGGATGGCACCCGGTGCCACAAGAATCCTGTTTGATTCCCGAGTCCTTCACTTCCATCCACCTTTCTCTGAGCGCAGCGGTAGCACAAAAGGCGAGCTGGCACCAGGCGAGGGACTCACCACCCTTGTTCCTTTTTTTTTCTTGCCCTCCATTATGAAAGCCAGGCTTTTTGATAAAAAAAAAAATAGCTAACAGACTCTTGGAGCACGAGTACGTCTGGGCCCAGGGAAGCTGTGTGGTGGATGCAGGGGGAAATCCGCATTATTTGTGGTTTAAATGTGAAAAAGCATCATATGGGCAAGATTTCTGGAAAAGAAGGTCTGCTTTCCAGAATTCACGTGGCAGCTCCTCCCGGGGGATTTCCATTCTTTTGCAGGCAAGCCCCTTGCTTCTCTGCCATCCCTGTGAACTCCGAGCTCGGCCAAGGGATCCCTTGCTCAGTGGGATTTAGGCTTGACAGGGAAGCACAAAAATGCTGCTTTATTGCTCGTCTTTACCAGGATCCTGCTGCAGGGATGGAGATCCCCAGCCTTCCTCCATCCCATGCCGAGAGCTGGTGGAAACCTCCCCTGAGCTTCCCATAGTCCCAGCTCCTTGAGAGGAGCACATGAGATTGCAACAAGCCCTAAATCCTTTGCTCAGTACTGAGCTGATTTCAACAGGGCTGTTACGCTTTCATCTTTTTTACCTTGTCTGTGTATCGCCAAAGCAGCCCTCTAGCAAGGGGGCTTAAAAAAAATCAAGTTTCTGGTAACTACGGAGGGGTTCGTCATCTTCTCCCCCTTGTTTTGCATTTGCTTCGCTGAGATGGAGGGGCTGGAGTGATGGATCTAACTGCCCAGAGCTTAGAAATGGTGTAAGAAAGCTGAGATCAAAAGAAAATTATGAAGACTATTATTAAAGCCTTCCTCCATGCAGCTTTTTAAACTCCTCCTACTGTATAAAAGGAGAGAACCGTAAGGTCCATATTTTCACAGAAAACACGCAAACTTGCCGTCTTCACCGACGGTTTCCCGTCAGCAGATGAGCGCTGCCGGCTCGTGGGCACAGACGAGTGGCAAGGATGGAGTTAACCAGGCAGTGAGCTCATCCTGGGACACAACCAGCAGCCTCAAGTTCTCCCAAGGGGCCAGGTTGGCTCCATTGGATTCACTTTGTCTCTCAGGTCAATATGTAATCAGGCAGCTTTTTGGTTTTGGTTTTTTTTTTTTTTTAAAATGCGTCTTTATCTTCCTATAGGAGGAACGTTTTCGCCCTCCATTACTGAGGTTCATGTATTTTTCAAATGGCAAAATTCAATTAAAACATACACCATAATACTTCAGGAAAAATTCAGAGAGAGCGTTTGCAGGGCATTTAAGACTCGGTGCTTTGCTCCCCGCTCTGACCCCGGCGCCCAGCTCTGCAGGGGGGCTGGCTCAGGGTGCACGGGGAAGCATCGGGATGCACTTTGTCCAGGGAAGGGATAGCCGGGCAAGGCGAGGAAAAGGAGCTTTTCGGTCCAACCACTCCATGAGCAAAACCCCGGCTTGCATGAGCGTGAGCCCCTCAACTGCGTTGACTCGCCGGGGGTTATTTTACGCTCCCGTCGGCACAGCGGAGAGCAGGATCCAGCCCTAATTGCACCAAGCTGAGACCCACCGAGAAACGCAAAGGAAAAGTCCCCAAGCGATCGATGCCGGTAACCGAAGCCCAGAGCCGAGGGGCGAGGGCGAGCGCGGACACAGCCCCCTCCCAAGGCTGTCCGACCGCTCCGCATCCCGCATCGATGGAGAGACTTCTCCAGCTCCCGACCGCGCTGGCGGGGGATCGATAAGCTGCAACCAGCACCGGGGAGGGATGGGGAGGAGGAAAGAGGCTCTGCCTGCTCGGGGCAGTATCTCAAACCCTGCTTGCAAGGAGGGGAGGCTTGGCTGGTCTTCACGCTCTCCCAGATGGGACAAATTGGGACTGAATTATTAATAGCTGCTGCAGACTGTCTGGCTTCTACCTCTGTGGGAGCATCTCTGATTTAGGGCAGAGCTGCAGTGCCCGTCCCGCCTCCCTTTGCCCCTGGCACAGGTTTCGGCTCGGCAGCCTTCATCGGGCACAGCGTCCTGCACCCAGCACCCCTCTGGCCCCCAAAAACCTGCGCAACAACCCGGCTGCGAGGGTTGGGGTAGGCGCGACCCAGGGCCAGGCTCCGTCTAGACATTTCCTTCAGGGAGCGGGGAGATGGCAGCAATTAACAACCTGTTTGCTATTTTCCCTATCTGGCATTTATTGCCCCGATAAAACCCACTCTTTAATTCCAGCTTGACTCTTTACACAGCTCTCCTGGCTTGGTTGTTATTGCACTAGGCTCGCCTTGAGTGATTTGTGAAGGCAGTAATACAGTGCTGGTACTCAGGGGGTGGAATATTAGACACACCAATTAGCTATCTGTGCATAAATTCCCATTTACCTGCTTATCGCAAGCATATTCGCCTTGCCTGCTTCCTCCGTCTGCTTTTTCCTTTTCCCCCCGCCCCCCCTTCGCTGGAATTCTTAATCAAGGGAAAAAAAGCAGCTAATGTGACCTCTGACATGACGTAATGCAGCCAAAAACGTCTGCTCCGGCTCTTTGCAGCCAGACAGAAAGCAGGTGCTGTGCATAGCAAAGAGAAAGCCTGGCTTCCCTGCGCCCGCTGCCAGGCTTCCCAGCTCCGGATGGAGATTTTGGGGGTGGGAGGATGGACCAGCCCTGCCCCAGCTCTGTGCACCCGGCGGGGAGCAATGAGCGCTGGGAGGAGGACGGGGAAACCTCCCAACAGCGAGGCAGCAAGAGGGAAGGGTTGGGGATGGCATGAGGCAGAGGGGATGGTTATTGCAGGCTCTGAAAAAATTGTTCCAAAAGTCACATTTCAAATGAAAAGTTCTGACTTTAAAAAAAAAAATAGAGTCAAACCCTTTAAGCCCGGAAAAAAACCCCTTGCTTGTTATTGCCCAAGAAAGGAAAATACAGAGAAGCAAGGAAAATGTTGCGGTCAGAAGCCCAAACCTGAGTTTCTCTGTGGTTTTACACTGGGAAATGCAATGTTATGGTGGGAAACCATTCCCAAGCCAGCTGGGAGACCTCATGGAGAGCAGGTGCCCCTGGCCCCGCTGCGGCACGGCACGGATGAGGTCTCCAAAATTCATGGAAACGGGGCTGGAGCCAGTTCCCATTTAGCTCGTTGCTCCAGTCACCTGTGCCAGATTCTTCTCTACCTTTATATTTTTGGAGCTTACAAATGGAGAGCGAATTCACCAAGGCGTCATTTGCCATTTTGCACTGAAATACCTTTTTTTTTTTTAATCCGAGTAAGGGAAAAAAATATTTCAGGCTGTGTCCTTCTGTCCTGCACTTTGCCTTTACATAGACAAAATGAGTTTTGCTGGAGAACTGAATCCACCATGTGTAATGGCGCAAAGTCACAGTGACTTGGGGCACAGGGATGGGCCACAATCAAACGTCACAGCCCCAAAATCCTGGGAGAAACTTGGCCCAGCCCGCAGCCCGCAGCAGGCAGTGACTTCCATCGTGACCATTTCGGCTGCTCCCATCCCCACGCATCCCCCGGGGACCCCGAGCTGGGTCCTTCCCAGAGGAGAAGGATGAGATCGGTGGAAGGGCTGTGCCACCACGATCCTCTCCAGCTCGCCTTACTGCCAGCATCCCAAAGGGGTCAGGGGGCTGCTCGGATTTGTTTATTTTATCCCTGTTGTTGCTACACAAAAAATGCCAGCCCTGGCACAAGAAAACCAAACTCCATCCACTTCAAAGGGCTGGGCCAGGTGGAGCTGGTACCCAAAGGCTCATCTGCCACCGTCAGCCGGGATGCTGCCAGCATCTCTCTCTGGCCAAGGGATGTGCAGAATAAGCAGAGCCAGGCAGACCCATGCATTCCCTCCCGGTGAGAGGGAATTTTTTTTCCTTTTAATTTTTTTTCCTTTTAATTTTTTGCCCCCCGACAAGGGCAAAGCTGATGGCTCTGTCGCGCCGGAGGCGATGTGCAAGCCGCCCTGTGATGTTATTTACAGCTCGCGAGATAATTAACATCTGGAGAGGGGAGTCTCATCTCCTGCCATCTGTCACTCGTAACGAAGCTACGGGGGATGCAGGTGAGCGGCGCGGCCAGGCAGTACCTGCCCGTCCCGGTGCTTCGGTGCCTGCCCGCCCAGACCCTGGCACAGGAGCCAGGCTTTGCCTAGGAAGGACAGCCTCGGTGCCATGGTCCTTGGCGCTGCCCCAGCCGGATGGACCGAAGGAGACAGGTTTGGTCTTGCTTCAGACCTGGCACTTTGCTGGCTCAAACAGGGCAGCGATGGGCAGCAGTGGGGCAGGGAGCTGCCCTGGGGCACAGCCGAGCGGGGGTAATCCCCTCTCTCCCAAATCAGGCATAGAGGCAGCAAGAGCAAACTCCAGCTCTGGGGATGGAGTTTCCCTTTCTCTTATAAACTGGGGAAGGTGTGAGATAATTGCAGTGACGCTGGGAGCATCGTTAGCTTCTGGAAGGCGATGGGTGGTGATGCAAAACCCTCCCGAACCTGTTCAGAGCGGGGTTTGGGAAGAGTGACCTTCGAGGAAGGGAAAGGAGTGAGCAGTGGGGATGCTCACTTTCCAGCTGTCATGGGTTGGATGGGGCAGGTTTCCACGATTTTACCGGATAAATTGTTGTTTACATAATGGAACAGGCGTCTGCCCATTTAGATAGTGGGAGAGGAAAGGGGAAGCACTGATGTCCCCCCTCTTGGCCCCCTGCTCTCGCGGAGTGCCAGCAACCAGCCCCTCCACGCAGGCGTCCCAAAGGCACAACCACGCCACGAAAGCTCCTCTAACCCTGTGCAAAAATAGCGCGTGGCAAACGGCCCTGCCACATGCAGGCAGGAGGCAAAACCGGTTGGAAGAAATCATTAACAGCCCTTGGAAAAGAAAAAATAAAGAAGAAGAAAAAGCCCGAGGAGAAAAAAAAAAAAAAAAACCAAGCGAAGGCACAAAATCTCCAAGGATCCTGGGCAGCGCTGGATCATCCGCACACTGCAGATCTATACTGTCTGTGCTAAATGCAAAACCAGAACAGCAGAAAAGCCCTCCATCAATGCCGCATTCGGGTGGAGATTTTTAAATGCACAACAGGCCAAGTTATAGCTCCCCGGGCAGCCATAACTCAGCCTGCTTGGACATGTGTAGCGTTGAGTTTGGCTGTACATGCTGCTGACTGGAATGACTTCAGGCTGGATCCTGCATTCCGGTTGCATCGCCCTGTCTCCGGGCAAGGCTGGCGCCAAAGGCGGCACCGCTGAAACCCTCGCGAGCCCGTCCCTGCACGTAGGGGCTGCTCGTTACCCCAGGGAAATGCCAGGGTTTTTTGACAGGAGGCTTGACCATGGTGGGTCCGGATAGGTGGCTCGGGGTTAACTTCACCCATCCTCCTGGGTTTATTGAGGAGAGGAGGGTAGAGAGGTGGTGGGGATATGGTCACAGATTTGGAGCATCCTTTGTGGGATGGATGAAGGCTGTTGGGAAAAGCCTGGCTCGGCGTGACCTGGAGGATACCGGGTACCTCCTCCCACCCCAGGCTGCAGGGCAAAACGTGGAGGATTTGGTGGACCACCCTGGCCTCCATCACCAGAAGGCTCCCCAAAAGAGCCCGTTCCTCCCCTTATTTCACATTGACCTCCTTGGTTGGCTGATGCCACTCATGGGATGACGAGTGGGGTCCAAAATGCAGCACAGGGAGAGAAGCTCAGCCAGGCTGTGGGCGACGGGAGCTGGGGGAGCCTCTGGTCAGCCTCCAGGGAAGCCCTCAAAACCCCTTTGAGGAGCCGTCGGCACAGCCTGACCCTTTGGGAAGTGTTAGGGGCTTTTCCAAGGGAAAAGTGCTCAGAATAAGAGAATTTTCAAGGAAAAAACCTCCAGCTGAGGAAGGCAATGACAAGCAAGCACAGCAGACCCGTCCACTTAATTTCAGTTTCATTTTGATGCCTAAAAAAAGAATGAGTCCAACCAAATTCTGAAGCAAAACACAACAGAACCGCAAGGAAAAGTCTTTTTTTCCTTTCCTGACCCTTCACCCTGGTTGGGTTTTGGCTGAAACGCTCTGGCAGTTTCACAACTTTTGGTCACTTCAAGCAAAACAGACATTTGGCAAACGAACTTTCCAGGCAATTTTTTTTTTTTTTTTTTTTTTTTTGCGAAAACCCTCCCGAACCTGTTCAGAGCGGGGTTTGGGAAGAGTGACCTTCGAGGAAGGGAAAGGAGTGAGCAGTGGGGATGCTCACTTTCCAGCTGTCATGGGTTGGATGGGGCAGGTTTCCACGATTTTACCGGATAAATTGTTGTTTACATAATGGAACAGGCGTCTGCCCATTTAGATAGTGGGAGAGGAAAGGGGAAGCACTGATGTCCCCCCTCTTGGCCCCCTGCTCTCGCGGAGTGCCAGCAACCAGCCCCTCCACGCAGGCGTCCCAAAGGCACAACCACGCCACGAAAGCTCCCCTAACCCTGTGCAAAAATAGCGCGTGGCAAACGGCCCTGCCACATGCAGGCAGGAGGCAAAACCGGTTGGAAGAAATCATTAACAGCCCTTGGAAAAGAAAAAATAAAGAAGAAGAAAAAGCCCGAGGAGAAAAAAAAAAAAAAAAACCAAGCGAAGGCACAAAATCTCCAAGGAACCTGGGCAGCGCTGGATCATCCGCACACTGCAGATCTATACTGTCTGTGCTAAATGCAAAACCAGAACAGCAGAAAAGCCCTCCATCAATGCCGCATTCGGGTGGAGATTTTTAAATGCACAACAGGCCAAGTTATAGCTCCCCGGGCAGCCATAACTCAGCCTGCTTGGACATGTGTAGCGTTGAGTTTGGCTGTACATGCTGCTGACTGGAATGACTTCAGGCTGGATCCTGCATTCCGGTTGCATCGCCCTGTCTCCGGGCAAGGCTGGCGCCAAAGGCGGCACCGCTGAAACCCTCGCGAGCCCGTCCCTGCACGTAGGGGCTGCTCGTTACCCCAGGGAAATGCCAGGGTTTTTTGACAGGAGGCTTGACCATGGTGGGTCCGGATAGGTGGCTCGGGGTTAACTTCACCCATCCTCCTGGGTTTATTGAGGAGAGGAGGGTAGAGAGGTGGTGGGGATATGGTCACAGATTTGGAGCATCCTTTGTGGGATGGATGAAGGCTGTTGGGAAAAGCCTGGCTCGGCGTGACCTGGAGGATACCGGGTACCTCCTCCCACCCCAGGCTGCAGGGCAAAACGTGGAGGATTTGGTGGACCACCCTGGCCTCCATCACCAGAAGGCTCCCCAAAAGAGCCCGTTCCTCCCCTTATTTCACATTGACCTCCTTGGTTGGCTGATGCCACTCATGGGATGACGAGTGGGGTCCAAAATGCAGCACAGGGAGAGAAGCTCAGCCAGGCTGTGGGCGACGGGAGCTGGGGGAGCCTCTGGTCAGCCTCCAGGGAAGCCCTCAAAACCCCTTTGAGGAGCCGTCGGCACAGCCTGACCCTTTGGGAAGTGTTAGGGGCTTTTCCAAGGGAAAAGTGCTCAGAATAAGAGAATTTTCAAGGGAAAAGTGCTCAGAATAAGAGAATTTTCAAGCAAAAAACCTCCAGCTGAGGAAGGCAATGACAAGCAAGCACAGCAGACCCGTCCACTTAATTTCAGTTTCATTTTGATGCCTAAAAAAAGAATGAGTCCAACCAAATTCTGAAGCAAAACACAACAGAACCGCAAGGAAAAGTCTTTTTTTCCTTTCCTGACCCTTCACCCTGGTTGGGTTTTGGCTGAAACGCTCTGGCAGTTTCACAACTTTTGGTCACTTCAAGCAAAACAGACATTTGGCAAACGAACTTTCCAGGCAATTTTTTTTTTTTTTTTTTTTTTTGGGATGCTTGTGCTCTGACCCGGTGTGAACGAAACGAGATTAGCTAGCTCATGGTCCTCTGCTCCCCTGGTGATGGGCTCACGAACAGGGACGATGCGTGACGTACCTTTGGCCGTGCACCCTTTTAACCAGCCAACACCCAACAGTCAAACCCCCTGCCGATTCAGAGCAAACTGCAGAAAAAAAAACCAAAACCCAACCCTAACCTTCATCCGCAGTCAACGACAAACTCGTTTAACTGAACTTAATGTTTTAGTTCCAGCACGGTCTGGACTCAGGCCAAGCCATGGAGCTGCAATGGCCTCAGGAGCACTGGCGGATGCTCTCCAGCTGCTGGAGGAGAGGTGCTTGATATCCAGCCGCCTCCTCCAGGACTTTTCTGGCGCCTCCAGCCCGGCCGGGGTAGGAGCGAGGACTCTTTTCTGGGTGATGTGACAGGGATCTAAGGGATGGGTTAAAACGGTCCGGTCCTCTGAGAGATGGAAAAATGTATTTTTACCACCAGCACCCTTAGAGATGCTTGGAAAGCAAATACATCTGTGTCTTGCTCCACACAGCCGGGAGGAGACTGATTCCCCGCCTGGAGCGAGATGCTGGAGGTGGGCACCGCTCCGTGCACCTCTCGCCACCTTCAGCCTCGCCAAGATGGACCTGGTGATAATGGGGAAGCTTCTCTCTGCTGTAACTGGCCCCAAAGCAGCTGGTTGGAGAAAGCCACGTGTGGGACACGGTGGCAGCAGCATCTCCATCCCCCTCTGCCACGTCCAGCTCCCAC
>NW_009259499.1:0-8174 GCF_000687185.1 Egretta garzetta
ACAAGCTGCTTCATGAGCCCGTGCTCACAGCGGAGTTCCATCCCCACCACCTCCTTTTGCGCCGTAGGTAGCCTGTGGGTGGTAGCTCCACTAAGCTAGCACACCTTGCTGAACACGTAGCAGACTTTGATCACTCTCGGAGTAACAGGTACCGGTTATTTCTCAAGTATGCCTCATCACTTTCATTTCTTAGTGCTTCCCGAGAGCCCTGTCTGCACTTGGAGCTACTGTGCCCTTTCTTGGTACTACGCATGTTCCATGAGGAAGGGTCTTCACTTGGGAAGGGTCCTTTGATCCGGGGGTTTGATTTGGAGTATTAAAATGAGGGTTGTTCAGTTAAGGATACAGGGACCTTGGGCTTTCTTGCCAGGTTTCAGGTGTTCTCCTTACTTGCTCCAGATGGCCTTGTTCTAAGAATGCTGACCATTTTTCTGACTACAGATGATTAAATGTTCTTTTTATTATGTACTGTTCTGAGTTAACCTTCAACAGTATTACCCATAAAAATACATAAATAATTTGTGAAAGACCTTAAACAAACACACCGCCAGTATAAGTGTCTTCCTCAAGATCACAGAGAGGGAATTGGTACTAGTGACTGGGAAAATCAGGAGATACGTTCCCTTTATGGCTTGGGCTGCTAGTTGCAGGCCACCTTCAGAACAAAAGTATATATTAAATTTTTAAAATGAAGGGTCAGATTGAAGCAAATTCTAACATTAAAAAAATAACAAACCCCATACACATTACAATACAGAGCTAATGGCAGTAGAAAATGAAATGTAGTAATCATTTTCATTTGCACAGTATCTATTAAAAAAGAAGGATGTGTTCATACCGATATGCATGTAGAACTTGCACTCCTCTTGTAATCTATCTGAACCATTCATTGATATTAAAAGTTTTTCAAGCCATTTTCATGTTGTTGACTAATTCTTTATGGTATGGATATAACACAGCCTTTTTGTTCTTATTTAGAGTATTCCAAACTGCAGGATAACACTAGTATTCCTTGACATAGCTGAAATACTATCCACTTATCCAGTACTGAGGTAGCATGAATCATGCACAAAATAACAGAGTTTAGAGGTTTTTAAGCATCACATGACGCCAATAGAATGTTTATCATGTATCATTTTTATCAACATATATTAGTTCTGCCATAAACTACTGCTTTATGCACATTCATTTATTGTATTTATACTGCTGCTTTCTAACAGATTATTCATTCTAGCACAGACTTCTTGGACAGTTTGCTGGCTAAACAACTAAAATACACATACGTGCACATAGATACCCTTCCCCATCCCATATATATGTATATATATGCATGTATCTTATAAAAATTAATTCTTTGAACAAAAATACATATTAGCTTGTACTGGATCTGCTGGGAGAAAATACATCTGCCCTGACAGTCTGCAAAAGGAGGGGAGGAGACTAATTCCAGAGGTACAGATCCACAGCGGCGAATGCCTGTCTGGCTGCTCTCCCCAGCTGACCCGTTGTGTTGTGGTACAGCTTGGAACTGCAGCTTCCCAAAGCGTCAGGTTGCAGATGGTTCAGGGTAAGACAGAGACGTAATCACTGTCATCTATTTCTGTAAAGAGATAAAAAGAAAAACCCACATGTTGTCATTGCAAATGGCTCCTCTGAAAGCCCATGGCAAGCAGGGTGGCATGGGGCTGCGTTGCTGAGCAGGTATCAATAACTCAGTTTGGTTTCTCAGTATTCTCTCTGCTATTGCAGGGCCAACGTTTAGGCCCCTTGTCTTATGGACTGGGTCCTCCAGGAGCCTGTATGGAGGCAAAGCCTGCAATTGCCTTTTCTGAGCCAGCAAGCTCTGTTATTAAACAGCTGTAATCACATGAGACCCCTTCTCCTTGAGGAACAGTCAAATATTGGAAATCATCCATACTTAATAAATCAGATCAACAGCTGAGATAGCTACGACTATGGCATAACACACCTTTTCTTCTCTAAATAAATACCCAACAAAAAAGCTCTCCTCATAACTAAGGGAGGAGAGCCTGGAAAAGACCTTTCTCTCAGATCTTGCCAAATTTATTATGTTTTTGAGAAGATAGCAGAAAGGCAGAAAGTGAATGCTTAGGACTCCATCTGCACTATGGTAACCTAGAATCATGGAATTGTTTAAATTGGAAAAGACGTTTAAGATCACCAAGTCCAACTGTTAATCTAGCCCTGCCATCCCACCACTAAACCATGTCCCTAAGCAAACCTACTGTCTCTTCACGCAGCCACCCTCAGACAAGCTGTTCCTGGGCTTAGAAAACAATGTTCAAAACTGCCCAGCCACCAGCATCGTGACTCCAGTCCTGTGAGTTGTTCCACTGGTCACACTGGAGCACTCAGTCCTGCACGTGCCGCAAAGCCAGCTGCCAGTGCAACATGAGGGACCGGGCCAGAAAAGTATGGTGCTTGCTTTAGGAAGCGCTGTGGTGTTTTATGTGGTGCCTGCATTTGAGAGAGATATCCATCACGACATTAACCTCAACTCCCCCTGTGAGCATGTAACAAAGCAGTCTGAGGGGCGAGCTTGAACTGCTCTGTAAGTGAAACTTAAATTAAAATTGAACAAGGACAATTCCAAACTGATTTCATCATTTCTAAAAGCTGCCATTTTTATGACAACCACAAACATTTTGATAGCAAAATGAAAGGTTTTGTTTTCTTCCCTGTGAGACCAGACCAAGACATTGCACATCTCCTAGAAAAGTCCTTGTTGCAGAATGTATTACACCTGAAACTATGTATTACACCTGATTTTTTCCTAAAAATATATCCATGCTACTGCAGTATTTTCCATTTCCCTGGAGCGGCAATGACAAGATACCATAAAACCCTTTTTTAGAGGAAACGTGGCATACCTGCCTTAGCGATGCAAGTGACAACGTAATGTTGGGGACACTGGAAATGTCTCTTTGCTACCGTTTCTCTCGGCAAGGTCATTGCTGCACTGACCCCTAAAAACGCAGCTTAGCGTATGAAGTGGTGGGGAGAGCTCACCCCTTCCTATCCAGGCTGCTCGACACAGGGAGCTGCTGTGCTGTTGTGGGCAAAAACCCAGCATCTGTGGTACCGACAGGAGGTGTGGCTGGCGCCGACAGAGAGGCCAGCCCACACGACCGCATTTAGCCAGTGTTGCTCAGCAGATATAAATTACACAGAAGATTGGATACTCCAAGGATTTCTTGCTTCATGATACCTGTACTTAATGAAAGGATTTCCCTTGCTCATTACACTTCCCTTGCTCATTACACTGTCTTCTAGACAGAGGACCCAGAAGAGTTTCAAGGTTCATTTGCAGCCTGTGACCTGATGGACAGTGCAGCTGAGCATTGCACAAGAGTAGGATGAAAAGTGGCTTTCAAAAGTGTGTGAGGGGTGCTGGCAAGTTACCAACAGCATCTCTATTCATCCTCCCCAAAGACATAAAGATGGCATGGGACTGTAAAACATGGTCTACCACTTCATGAAAACCTCCATCTTTATCATATCCGTTTGCATAATATTTCTGCTAGATAGAAATATTGCATCCTTATCTTACACCTGGGACTTGTGAGCACAATTTAGCAGAAGGTCAACTAGAGCCTGAACTCTCTGGTTCCAAAGCTGTGATCCTGAGCACAAGGTTGTATGCTTCTTATTTTCAACATACTAACTTAAAACATTAGTCATGTTTTAATACAGATCACAACAAACCACAAGCTGGCTGGCTTTTCTTTTTTTTTCTTCCCCCTAGCATCTCAAAAATAACTGAGTTAGATTTTTTGGTATAAAATTAACATTCAACCTGGACAATGAAGGTAAAGGAGAGCCTCAACTCCCAGTGAAGTGCAAGGGTCTGGCAGCTTGGCAGAACCACATTGAGTAAAACTGGGCCTCAGCCATCCCTAGCCTAAAAGCATCAACACCCATGAAGGAGTGAGCTGTGGGAAACATCATGCTTTGCCTTCTGTATCTCTTGCAATTTCAACTAGTTAATTCATAGTGGATGAGGGTATGTAACCCATGAGCTGGGAATAACTGTTTTCCAGTGAGCATTAAGAGAGACGGAAGGATGTTGAACTTCTGTCTGTGCAAGCTGGTCTCAGAGGACACATAGCAACTATTCACTGCAGACCTGTCAATGCAGTCATCTTTTAAAAAACCCCACAAAGGCAGAGATAAATTTCTCACCGTCATAAATGCCCTGTCCTGACCTGAACCTCTGGTTTCTTTGCGAGGCCTTTAGTTTCTTTACTGGGTGGCGGAGGTTTGTTATTAGTCCTTGATTTGGCTTTTCATAAGTGTATATTAGGTCCTTTAATGTTCTGAAGATCCTCTCTGGAACACCTTCAGAAGTCTGCAAGGAAAGGAAAATACAGTTTGTTTGCAATTGCCCTTCACATAGAGTCCCCTAAATGAAAGGCATGATAGGTTGTTTCTTGTTTACCAAGGAGCTGTTTTGTAAACAGATTTGGTGACAGAGTATTGTACCATCCTGAAAACACGAGGGACACCTGCTTGGTGACATGGCTATGGCACTAAGTGTAACCTCCCTCACCACCTTTTTTTTGAAAAAAGAACATCAGTTTAAAATATCAGCTCAGACGTGCGCTGAGCAATCCATGACAGCAGAGTGTCGAAGAGTGACAGCATTGCAGACTTCCCTCTGGTGTTAGAGCACAAGTTTAGGGGCAGCGTATTTAGTGCTCACTTAAAATGTTGGATTTAAACAACTATATGACAAGCAGAAGCCAAACCTTTTACAAAACATCAGCCTTGTCAACCAAAGGACATCTGCAGAGGCAGTGGACCTGTCTGAGGACCCGTGTGAAAGTCCCCAGCACCAGCTTTCACTTTTAGGCAGGAGCTTATTATTTGTCTTAGATTTGTGACTTGCATTGGAGACTCCTGAGGCCAAGCAGGGAGGATGGCACTCCTAGGCAGGGGGACAGCATTCTCACAAACTGCTTTTTAACATGTGGGTTCATACAGCTGGACTGAACTGCTTCCATGGCACAGCTCCCTCAGTGATCCCTACTGAGATTTTGCAACGCTGGCGACTTCAGGATGGTGGCAGACAGCAAGCACATTAACCAGCACTAATCACAGCAAGGGTTCTACTACTAGTCACTAAAAGTGAATGGGGCTTTTGTTTTGCTTCATTTGCTATGTAACAAAGAAACACATCTTTATTTTCTTTGTTTTTCTGCACCCTTTATCTTCCCTTCAGCCCTTTATGGACTGGGTGCCACTGCCTCTGTGTACTGGGTCTGGCTGGGACGGAGTTAACTTCCTTTGTAGCAGCCACTGTAGTGCTGTATTTCGAATTTGTGACTAGTCTTGGGGCGTGCAAACTGCTGGGAGGGGACACGGCCAGGGCAGTGGACCTGAACTGACCAAAGGGATATCCCACCCCCTATGACACTGTTCTCAGCAACAAAAGTGAGGGAAGTGGGGACGTTTGTGGGTTACGGCATTTCTCTTCCCAAGTCACCATTACATGTGCTGAGGCCCTGCTTTCAGGAGGTGGCTAAATACACCTGCCTCCCGATGAAAAGCAGTGACTAAACTCCTTTGCTTTGCTTGCATGCACAACTTTGCTTCACCTATTAAACTGTCTTTTATCTTGACCTGGGAGTTTCCAAATTTTTGCTCTTCCTATTCTCTTCCCCCCACCCTGTGCCGCTAAGGGTGGGAGGGAGCAAGCATCTGTGTGGGTGCTGAGCTGCTGGCTGGGGTCAACCTACTGCACTCCAGAAAGTTCATGGATGAATCTGGCCCTTAAAAAACCCCCTAAAATCTCCCCTCCACCATCAATATAGTATTTCACTATATTATTTTAGTAAGCCAAAACAATCTGACTTAAGAATTTGAAGAACAGAACTCTTCTATTCACATTCTTGGCAACACCTTGTAAGGAAAATAGGGTTTGAAGAAACTAGATGTGTTATTATTATCTGCTGATAGGCATGACAGCAAAAGCCAGAAGAGTGGCTATAGTCCAAAATAGATTATTTTTTGTCAACAAACCATTCAATTCTTCATGGGAAATTGTGTCTTTTGTACTCAGTCCAAACTAAGCAAGAAATAGCCAGCATATGAGAGCTTGGTGTGTCCTTTATGGAGCGAGTGCCTCATCCCACTTAAATGCTACTTAATTGTTGGCAGTCCTGTTGGCTGTCCTACTACAAGCAGAGGAGTGAGCCAGCTTTTTAAGTGTCCTCTCACCTTGCCTAGGGATTTGATTGATGCAGTGTGCTTTTACGCTTATTCAAGCAATGAGCAGCATTATCTGGGGTCATCGCTTCGGATGCCACAGAATCACACAGAATTATAGACAGGTCTCTTTAAATCAAAAGCATCATTCCAATATTCAAAACCCCTGCAAGATGCTGGGTGCAATGGCAGAGCTTTCGAATAGAAAAAAGCTAATTAGGAACAGGAGCATGTTATGAAAGTGATAGATTTTTCTTCAATGCTATGAAAAAGAATTGGTCAAATCAGAAAGCAGCTGGTCAACAAATAACAGATCCACTTAGATTATAAGGGATTTCTACAAAGATAATAGCTTGAACTCATAGGTAATAATAAGTATAACATTAAAAAGTCAAGAATTGAGTAGAGAAGAAAGCAAACTTGGAAATATTTTCTAAGATAATGTGTTCATGTATATTAATTTTTTTTTAATCAGGACAGTGGTTTGTAGTGCAATCTTTACAGATGAAATGAGAGTTACTCACCTGTATTCTAAAATATCCTTGGTGTTCCCTGAAGATACGGTAGGTGTAGATGAAATCTTCAAAGCTATGAAAAACATTGTTGTATACATTATGCTTTTCATCAACTGCCAGACCACTGCAACTTGCCTAGACTGCTACAGCTGATCTTGACAGCCAGGTTTTGTTTTTGTTTGTTTGCTTGTATCTTAAAGTAAACTGCAATACAATGAAAGACTATTTGATTCATATATTAGAACCTTCATTTTTGCATTTGATTCATATACTGGAGACTTCAAAATACTTGAGATTCTCTAAGTTGTATTGTTTAATCTTCTGGTATCCAAAATTAGTCATGCATGTTGTTTCCTTAAGCCTCAGAAGCCCAAATATTACTTTATCAGAACTTGCTAATTCAGATCTAAACCCCTATGCAGATTTTGGACCAAATTTATGGGCTCTATTTGACCTGCAGGGTTAGGCCAGATATGGCAAATGTAGCTAAGAGTGCTCTGTTCAATCTGCAGTCACTGCACTTTGCTTAGCATAGATCTCGATGAAGCGAGTCCAGCGAGCTCACCTCCACATCATCCTCCATGTCTGAGCTTTCCTCCAGCTTCTTAGGTGCATTTCCTATGCTGAGGTTTGTACTACTACAGCTCTAATAAAATAGATCTGGTAAGTCAAAGCAATGAAAACGCTTTGAGTTTACACATCCAGAAAGGGCTGGATCTCACTGAGAATTTGTATTACGGGTTCTGAGGCAGTAAAACACAAATCAGAGCGTGGAGCTCCACGTAAAAGAAGAGTCCTTGCTTCCCAGAGGACGCCTAAGTCCTTGCTCCCCACCAGCAGAATTCCTTTATGGCGCTAGAAACCACTTTGTGCAAATGTCAATGTGGGAATAAACTGCAGGCAAAGGGCTGGCACACGCACCATTGAGAACTGCCGTATCGCCATTGGCAGTGAGGAGAAGAGGAGCTCCGACTCAGACTTTACACCACATTGGACTAATCATCAGACAACCTTTTCACAATGGAAAGACAGTGCTAACATGTACACCTCCTTCAAAAATGGAGCTATAAGGAAGACCTAAATAGCTACAAAGACAAAAGCAAGGTGCCTATCTTTCCCTGAAGTCATACCCTAGGGGAAAATGGGCTGGCTTCCAACAAATTACCCCATCCATAAGAGAAGCAGTCACCTTTCAAAAGACTGATCTACAGCCAAGAACAAGGATGAGAGATTCACCTGGGATATGACACAAGACTGCAACGCTTTATGGGAACAAGCACATTGGCATGGAGCGATGCTCTGAAAGAATGTCTATCGCATTGGTAGAAGTTGGGAAGGATGTGAGGGGAGACAGAGTGAGAAAGAAAACCATATGAATCTAAGTAGTGGTAAAGAACGATTCTGTAGAAAACTTGCAGTTCACCTTTCATA
>NW_009259499.1:8255-23255 GCF_000687185.1 Egretta garzetta
TCCTCTGAAGAAGAGAACAGGTGAGGAGGTTGCCATAGCATACACAGGAGTGTGAGATTGCAGAATGTTTTTCACGTAATCTTCTTTCCTTGTGGGAGCCCTCAAGTAATTGCAGCACCACAAGTTCATATTCTTATTCCTCCTACGCTGCCCCACACAGCGACCCCTTGAGCTGTCTGTACCATCATGTATTCCAGATGTGATCATGTACCAGGCTACTTCAACCTAGAATGTGTTTGATTTGACCGGAGTATAGCTAGAGGTATATGTGATACTGGACATATACTCAGGAGCATGTATGATATCAGGGACTTAACAGTGGGCTGAGTCTCTGACCCCTGCTGCCGAAAGCAGACACTGTGGTGGGAGGAAGAAACACCACATTTTTAACAAAGTGTGAGCCTGGAAATGCCTGCACACAGCAGGTAGCATTAAAGACATGAGAGACTGTGCCATAAAATTGAACGAGACAGAGATAGAAAAGCAAACCAGAAGGAAGCCAAGAGTTTGCAAAATGAGAGAGTGTTTCCTATCTTTAAATATATAATTACTCTAATGAGGGGTTTCAAAGAACTTATGAACTGAACCTAACACAGGCCCTTATAGGAGTAATTTGGTTCCACAGACATTCCATCCTTTCATCTATTTTCTTAGCCTCCTCATGTGTGATGATACCTCCCTAAGCTTCATTTTGCAGTTGTGTCACAAGAAGGCTGTTGAATTCTTGGAGCGATATTAGGAGAAAATGGCCTCCAGTCACCACCACCCAGAAAATGACTGCATAGGTCCTACTTCTAAGAAAATTATTCTTCCTTTGCATTTCCAAGGGTTTTAATTATTATTATTTTTAATAATATGCAGGCCTTTGAACACTCAGTCTACTGATGGCTCTGGATATATTTTGTCAACAGAAATAAGAGCTTTATCAAATACCGCAATGGCAGCTATTCAGAAGATGAACTAGAGGTCATGACCATGATCAAAAAAGGCAATAAAGTTGTAAAGATATGTAAACCACAGAGAACCGGGAGTGGGAGGGAGGAAGCAGTACTTGAAAATGAGGTCTTTTAACTGGTATACATATTCAGCAAAAGGATTTCAGCTGTAGCTACATGACTTGAGCTGTCATGAAAGGGAGAATCTTGGGGTGAAAACCTAGCTCAGGGGACTTGCACATAAATTAATTTACTCTGGAAATAAATTTTGTTCTGCAAAAAAAGTTACTATGGACTGCGATCAGGATAAGACTTCCAGTTAGAATAGATTTACTTCGATTCAGAATTGCATCACAGGGATGCATCTTCTGTTTTTTTCCTTCTTGAGATACCTGTGGAAATTCACATGTTCCCGGCTGAAGAGTATTTTATAACTGTGGGGGCTCATTCTTTAAACATAGTCATAGAAGTGAGAAGAAAAACCTACCAAAACCTGATAACTTTTGAAGCTTGTTCTTTACCTCTCATTCAAATTTTGAAAGCTTACTACCTGGGTATTATTTGGCTACTGTAATTTTTACTGAATAAGCATGAAACTACCATTAAAATGGAAACTGCTGTTTCCACATTAACTGCTAAATGCTTACCAATAGCTGTATATGGTACAAATTAATAAAGTGCCTGGTCTGGGCACAGGGGAGATCCAGTGGTAGAAAAGCAGGGCGAGAGGAGCTTTTTCTTTGGTAGAATGACATGCTGAGCCATAAGGAGAACAGCAGCAAGGGCAGTCAGTCTGGGCTGAGGTACCACCAGAGACCTGGGACGGCTTTGGATGAAAGTGGCAGTGTGCTGTGGAGGAAGACATATCAGTAGAGCTGTGCGCTATGCCCAATTAGGGAAGAGATGCTTTTGAACTGGTCCCCCATCATTCTGACTCTCAGATCCTTCATGGGAGTGCCCTCCCCCCACTCCTCAATCAGTAGAAGACAAAAAAAGAGTTGTTTTCTGTAGCAAGTGGATCAGTATCTCTGCCCATGGATCAGCTATTTTGAGAGGCATGCATCAGTTTGTGCATCAACCATACTAGGTGCTAAGCAATGCTTCAAGATGCAATTCTAATCCACAAGTTGTCTTGAACAGCACTGGGAGTTTCAGTGTTGATTGCCTCCAGTTTTAGGACAGCTTTCCTCTGTCTGGCCAACCACTGACAGACAGTCCAGTCTCTGAGGGAATTCTGAGCCAATACACTATTACCATCTATCCCATTTGCTATTTGAAGACCACCCTTGCTTTTACCTCTGCAAGCCAGTATCTGTTATACCATTGCTGCCACCCCAGGAGTTTAACTATTAAATCTAATGTTAATTGAAATGTTAATGCATGAGTTAAATACAATAACCACTACAGTTTTTAACAGTTTTTAACACTAAAAACCCACAGAGGCTAGTTGGAAATCACGTGCTTTTTCATATGCCTGTCCAGAACACTGTTGACAGACAAAAGCCTGTCTGCAAGCTATCACAAAGGTAGATCTGCTTCACCCTTAAAGAAAAAAAAAAAGAAAAAAAAAAAAAGGAAAACAACTGTGTTAGTGTGGCAGCAAGCTTAACCTGTATGTCAGGCCGGCTTGCATATGCCCACAATGTACTCTGTAGACATGCCTGCTGTTAACATCAGTAGCTCAAACTCATTGCACACACCTAAGCAGCCCTTCACTTTCTCATCTACCTCTACTGCATGAGCTCTCAACAGCCATCCTCCCATGTCAGGGACGGGTATTGACATTCTTCCTCTGTGCCAGGATCCCCATTTGTCTCTTCTGACAGGGGATGCATGCCCTTTCCCTCCCACGCTCCTTGCCTTCGTTGTACCCCCTGTGTTGTTTCCTTCCATACCATAGTGAAGGCAGGTTCCCAGGGAAGCGGTCGCTGCCCAGGGAAGTGGTGGAGTCCCCATCCCTGGAAGTATTTAATGGACGGGTAGACAAGGTGCTTAGGGACATGGTTTAGTGATGGGATGGCAGGGTTAGGTTAATGGTTGGACTTGATGATTTTGAAGGTCTTTTCCAACCTAAACAATTCTATGATTCTCTGTTTGTCCCCCACTCGCCATTTCCATTCTCCTTACTCTGTCATTGCATGAACCTCCTTTCTTCTACCCGCCAACCCCATAGTACTCCATTTTCCTCTCCCTTTTTCTCCTTCTCCTTTGATTTGTTTCAAAAGAAATGCATTTTTGATTATTGATAAAAACATTTTCTATTTTTTTTTACTAACTAGATGTAGCATTAAAAAATTTTCATGTCACACTCAAACACATCCTCAAGAAGAGTGTAAAACATTATAAGATCAAACAAAGAAAGACTAGTTGCGAATTTATAAATGTTGAACATGTTAGGTACAGATCAATTATCTTCTTGAAAGGGAAAAGAAAGTGCTATTCCCTACAGGAAAAGAAAATAACAAGATTTTAGTTGTAGCAATTAAAGTCAAGGACTAGAAGTAGCCATTTTCTATGCCTATCTTGTCCACGGACCTGTCATATGAATCTGAACAGCTTTCTGTCTCCGCTTATGTTCTTAGATAAAATTCCTTTGAAGCGCAAGGCTAAGCTTTCATCAGAGAGAAAGTCTGTGAAGAAGGCAGTGTTTTGTAGCCTGCCGTGAGACTTTCCTGTGTCTCAACAGCACTAATATGCTATTTCCTCATCATTACAGAGACTGTAACTTTGAGCAAGGTTCTTACCATGTTTTGTCAGGCTAAGCTACTTTCTCTGGGCTCCCCTTATTGTCTGCAGAGAGAGACCAGCATTAGTGGATTACAGTTCATCTATCCTCTGTTGTATAAAATGTCTTTTGCAAATGCCACCCTCTCACCACTCGCTATAAAAGTAGCCTAAGGCAACGAGCATTACTTGGCTACATACATACACCCCCCTAGAGTGTGTTAATATTAAGGAAGAACTATTAATGTTAGAGAAGGTGAACGCTTGTCTTTGGATCTATTTGAAAACTCATAAAAATTTAGTGTTGGTGTACTTACAAAACACAGAGACACAAGGCTCCTTCCACACTTTCACTCTCTCGTATTAAATAGCTACCATTCTTTCCATTCTTGCTCAGCAGTTCTTCACAGGTTTTTTTGGTTATCTTTCCATGAAAAAATGGGAACTCCATGGATAAAAGAAAACAAGGTCTCTGGCCTTTCAAACCAATTCCAGAGAAAGTCAGAAGCCTGGCATTAAAAGAAGACTTATTCAAAATGCAGCTGTCGGCAGACCACAGAAATTGGAGGCGCGAAGTACACGCACGAGCTCATCGGTGCTGTTACCACTGACCTGTCCGTAGTGAAGCTGGCTGTCAGCCGGTGCTCACAGCTCATCAGCCCAGAGAGGGCAGGAAATGGGAAATGGTTTGTCTATGCTGGTCACAATCTACATCAGAAGAGAGGAGTCTTTTGTCACATCACATCGGCAGACATTTAGGTGTGTATCACACTTCTAAACCATGCAGTAGCTAAGCTGACACCTAAGCATAGTTATATTTTTAAGCTAACTTGTATGTTTAGAGTTGCTCAAAGCCCTGCAAATAGGGTTCTTGATCATAGTTCTGAAAAACGCTGCTTGGTTTGATTCCTTTCGCCAGATTTGCCTTCTAACATAGTTGTTTGGGTTTTGTTGTGGTTTTTTCTTCCTTTTTCTTTTCTTTGGGGGTTTTACTTGATTTTTCAAGTTTTGGTGAAAGTTGGTCAGCAATATTTGAGAATGAGATTTTCAAAACAGAGCATTATCCCCTCCTCGCCCTTCTTAGTTTTAAAGTACAGCTATTTTATCAAGATATTCTGCTGTCTCTGTACCATGATTTAGGAAACATGGCACGAAGGAGAAGGGGGTCAGACAGTGCCTTTTGCCACCTAGGAAGCTGCTGTCAATTCAACAAGGACAGGATGCAGCCATGTGTAGAACTGCTGCTGCCCAATGAAGGAAATTCCATGGGAGATACTCTCCCAGGCATTTTGTACTTTCCCTGCTGGAAGCCAAGGGCCAGGGGAGGAGCACAGAGACCTGGAGAAGCAGAAGATAAGAACCAGGCTGGGCAGTGCTTGTGAGGGAGAGAAAATTGAGGTAGGACCTAAAGATGTGGGCAAAGCATTGATCCAGATGGCGAGAATGGCAGAAGAGAGAGTCCTCAAAGTAAGGGAGAAGGATCTCGGACCCCTGCAATACAGCCCGCTCTGGAGGTCAAAACAGAGTCCAGATACATGAGTGCTGGCACTAGCAAGGGTATACCTGATTTCAAAATGTGCTGTTTGCACATTCCCCTCTCAGCTCTGACATGCAGGGCCAACTCCTTCTGAACTATGAAGTCCTCATGATGTGTAATGATTTCCCAGTTGCCAAGCCATGCTGGTGAACCCTCCCCCTGAGGCAATGACCCCTTCCAATTTCAGTTCAAGACGCTAATGTCTGGCGCCACTACTGCCACTTTTCCTATCAGTACCAGCGACAGGACCTGTGTGGTGCAATTCCAGGCTCCATCTTGCTGATGATCCACACAGAAGACAAGGGAATGACAAAAGATGACATTTTGATATTTCCCCCTTCTTTTTCACAAATCCTCCCTCATCTCACAAAACTCCAAGAAACTTGTGATGACAAGTACTCCACAGTTAGGATACGCCAGAGTTACAGCATGCTGCTGGCAAAATCTCAGTTCTCCTCCCTTTGTGCAAACGAAGTATGATAAAGGATCAGGTGTGATGGTGGAGATGGTCAATAACAGGACTTTGTTATTTTTCTGTCTGTTGTCTACCTCACTAAAGCCACAGATTGAGATATATTACAGGAATAAGCCAGGACTGTACAGGGGAGGAGGAAATTATCTATAGGAACTCTTGTCTTTTTTGTTCAAAATTAATAGCTGAATTTGAGGAAAGAAAATAAGTGTTTGTGAGGTCCTGATCAGCCTCAATCATAAAGTCATGGAAAGCTCCAGAAAAGACTTGGCAATTCTCTATTCGTGCAGACTTTTAAATAGAGTTTATCAAAATAAGCTGTAGAACTACACAAGGATCTTAATAGAGAAAAAAAAAAGTGAGATGCAGTGACCACTGGCATCTTGATCAAAGAGTGGGAAAAACATCCTGTGGAAAATACAAGGTAAATACTGACTGAACACTAGTAAGCAAGGACAGCTATGTTGCACACTATGTTGCATGCTATGTTTCTTACTCTGACAACTTTATACACATAAAAATCCTATATTAATATTAACTTGTTTAACTGCAAGTTAATCATGCATGACACTAAGAACAGTTCCAGATAGCATCTTGGTTAGTCCAGGAATAAACCAAAAAGGTACTGCTTTCTGCCAAAGGAATTTAGGCACTTATTAAAAAAGATTCCCCTAAGAGAGAAAGGTAGAAATGGCAAGTCCAAGATGAAGCTAAAGCTGAGGTCTGTACTACAGTGACCACTGATTACCAATAAAACAAGTCCCCATCCCAAAAGGGACAGTGAGAGTTGGGGGGAAATACCCCACCCATCTTGCAATGTCCTCAAGAGCATGTCGCAGAGGTTCTTCTTGCTATCAAATACCCCTGTGTTTTCCTATGGATTACAAGTATTTGGGGCTCTTGTCTGCACATCTTATAAATAAAATATTTCCATGAGGTATTGTGAGGTGAATGGCTCTTCCAGAAGCCCAGCTCTGAAAAGGGAGAGCAGCAGCTGCTCAGCGCTGCCGTGCTTCAGGCAGGTTCTCTCTCCTCTGCATTGAAAGGAAAGCAGATAGGAAACAAATTCCTCCTTCAGGAAGGTAATGGCTACATCTTCTCACGACTTTCCCTAAAGACCTTATTAGCTAGGCACAGAAACAGAAGACAGTAATTTCAGTAGATCTTGCAGATCTGAATCTAGAAGTTACTTTAACAGAAATGGCAGCCATATGTTACCCACTAACCACTTAGCAGAGTGCTTCTCTGGCAACGAAAAAAAACACAAGGAGAAAGTGCTTTAGGAGAAATGGGGGCTGGGGGCTCCTTTCAGCAGCAGTCACCATCCACAGCCTGGACCACCTTCCTCCTCAGGCAGCACCGGGAGCAGCAAGTTCATTCTTGGCCAGCCTTTTCCTGCCAATGGCAGATGCAGCGTTGGCACCAGGCCTTAAGTTCACACTTTCCTCTTTCATTGACACCCTTCAGCAGCCTTGAACCAGCTCTGGGAAAGATATGGTGAGGTTTGAGGTGACACTGAGGCCCAGGCAAAGGGCATCAGGCATGAGGAAGCAGTGAGAAGGGTTTGGATGGAGAAAACACATCAGTGGCAGGAAGACAAAGTGTGGAGAGGGGATTCTGTGCAGAGCAGCAGCAAAAACAGCTGGGGGGGCTGGGAGAAATGGAACAAGGAGCGAGACAACAGAGTGACAGGGGAGATACTGAAAAATCATTGAAAGGGAAGAAGCAATGGACCTAAAAAAAAAAAGTGAAAAAAATGTTTAAGTGGATCTGGGACATAAAGATGAGTTTAAATCAAGGGACTTGAATGATAGTGAATTTATCAGAGGCTTTGTAACAATTTTAAGAGGCTTCATGGGATCAGAAATTTCGGAATAGCAATCAGGAGCTATAGTTCAGGGAAGGGCTAATATTGTAGTGGTATAACAGCTAACGATTATCAGAAAATTAATGAAAAAAATATTAATTTGTGTACTATTTGTAAGACTAAAAAACAAGAAGGCGACAAGCAGACACAATCTTGAGAATACTGAGAAAGATTTGAGGTTAAAGGGAGAAAGGAGTTGGCCTGTGACAAAACAATTCAGTTCTCCAAACAGAAAAAGCTTTTAAAGAAAATGAAACAAGGACAGAAAAAGGGTTAGAATTGAGAGAAGGCCTTAACATAAGTGAAAGGGGCTGGAATAGATACGAAAGATTAGTAGGTTTGGTAACAAATAACTGAATGCGGTGAAAGATGCTATCAGCCATGATCATTAACACGTGTAACCTTCCTTATTTCAAGGTCTAAGCAGTTACCGAGCTCACATAAATATCAGAGCAATGGTGCTTACACCTGTGAAAACAACGAATTTTGAGCTTGGTACTCAACTCTGGATACTACTATTGATGATATTCTGCTCAGTCTTCTTAGTTTCTAAGTCTGAAAAGCCCTGAACTGCATCATCACTAAAATTATCTGAGACTGTGGATTTGGGTGCCTAAGAGAGTGCCTTCCTGTGGTTCACGGCGCACAATGCAAGCGCAACTCTGGCAGAGTTGAGAACTTAAAGAATACGTCAAGGAAATAAATACAGTTTCCACAGCTCCTTGACAGTGTCCAATAGAAGAGGACAGCCAGTGTGTACCACACAGCATCAAATCTTTCCTATGTGTGTTAGGATCACGGAACGATATACCTCCATGGGCCAGATTTAGCTGCAAACTCTGAGCAGCAAGTATTTCCCAATAAGTATTTTTGGCTTCACAAATTTAGCAGGTATTTTTGGCTTCCACAAACCCACCTATTCAGGCTGTCCTCTCGGCTGCCTCTGAGGAGTGGTCAGAAATACAAGTTGACCGTATTAATGGTGATGAAATCTGTGTATAGTTTAGTTTATAGGCTAGGGGGAGGCAGAGAAAGAGCAACACACCTGGGTTTCTTCGCCACTGTTTACTGATAGAAATTTCTAGACTGCCTGTTGTCTGAGAGGCTCTTGTTTGAATAGAAAAGAACTAGAAGGGGTGTCACCCACATAACAGTTAGGAGAGGAGTCTTTCCCAGTGAATTCAGGATATTGCATGACATCGTAATTTTTGTGCATCCAGAGTGGAGCCGGGGCTTCTGGTCCCTGCAGAAGAGGGTTTTCCTGCAGGTTGCTGTAACCCCACCTGGTGAAAACCACAGCAGGCGAGCCTGGTCTCATTTCTCACTTGCAGCTTGTTCTCATGTTGGCTGTGCCCCTAGCAGTGACAGAGTTTGAAGCCACTTTAATTCATGCTGTGGGCAGTTTGTGACAATAACGGCTTTTCGGTTCAGAAGGAAGAAAGACCGAGAACTGCTCCAAGTTCTGTGTAGTTTGTGATGAGAGGTCTGGGAAGGTAAAATGGCAGTGATGCCCCAAAGCAGTGGGGCTCAAGAAGCTGAGGCAGCACTCCAGGCTGTGCCTCTGGGCCTCATCCCTCAAATCTTAGCTACATCGAACCAAGCTGTGGCTGTTGTGAATCTGCTCTTAAAAATCATTTTACTCCGCTCCAAAATAGGATAAGGTTGGATTTTTTTCTCCTCATCCACTGAAGGAGATTGCACAGTTCCTAGGATAGCCTCCCTCAGTGACTAGCTAGCCTTTCAGATGTTAGAGAAGGAGGAAAAGAACAAAACTCTCTTTCCTGAGAGATTGCCTCTTGGCTGGCTTCTACCCCTACAAGGGAAAAAATAGCTAGATTATAATTTTCTAAAAATATTCTGTATGTCAGAACACTTATGTCCTTTAGTCAGTCTTGTGTTTTCTTACCTTACAACCACTTCCTTCAGTCTTTCGCCACAAGTCGTATTTTCTTGCAATTGTTCTCTTTGTGTTTCTCTGACACCACTTTGGCTAGTGCTTCTATAAAATGTGATGCCTGTAAGTGAAGAAATTTTTTGATTAAAAAAGGAGGATGGTTAGCTACAGCTCCTTACACAGGACAGCTGTGACAGAAACAAGACCGGCAATGTTTTTTGCAGCGGTGCCAAGTCCCGGGTGACTGTAACTCTAATTTGTTTTCTGCCATATTGCTGCCCTTACCAACTTTCAGTTCTTCTTTGTTTGTGTAAAACTCAGTGGGGCCTTTTCATAGTGACATCTCATATCATCGAGCGCATTTGGAGCTCTGGTTCTACCACCTCTCCTGGCTGCAGCTTTAACGCAGCAAAGCTCTTGACAGCGCCTCTTGCAAGAATAGGAAATCTGAGGAAGAGCTAGGTCGCTTGACAACATCGAGAGTTAAGTGTTCAGCGAGTAATTGGGGAGGGCATGGGAGATCAGGGCTAGATCGAATGGTGTGGTCAAAAACAGCTAAAAGCGAAGCCGGTGAGTGAGCTGGACAACAGGCATGAGTGAAGCAGGAAGCTGAAGGATCATTTGTTGTTTGACCAGAGAGCAAAAAAACACAAGATAAGAAAACAGAAAGAAATCTGAGTGCTAGCTCAGTCTCCTGAAAACTTGAGTTCTCACTGAGCTGTGCCGCTAGGCAGTCACAGTACTTACTGTACAAACTGAACCAATAAAGGTTTTTGCAAGTACCGATATAGTAATGAATTACATATAATTTTGCAAAATTCACAACTGTAGCATGGTATCTACACCAGTCTGCACTTTTGCAATGTATTGTTCCTGGGTACAAAGGTTTTTTTGTGATATTTGTTGATGCCAAGATTTACTTTGGACCGAAAGAAAAATTGTTATGATGTAAATTCAAGAACAAAATTTAACTAGCGTGGCTGTTATTTACGGATTGCTGCTAGAGCTGTCTGTGCAGTGCCAGAATACCCCGAGGCTCCAGAACTCTGCCATTAACTTTCTAATCAAATATAAACCTAGGAGAAAAAGCCTGATTTATAACCCTCTTCACATATTGTCTTTATAATATTTCCAATTTTTGTATTTAAGTTAATATATTTCGCAAAAAAGAAAAAAAAAGAAAAATCAGAAGAACTGAGAGATGAAAATAAAAGTTTCCATTGACATAAGAGTTTTCAGTGTCTTTAAACTGAAGAAACTGGTAGCATAAAGGGGCCTCTCAAAGAGACCTTGGTGCCTCCTGAAAGTCTTTGGCCAGCCAGTGGGAAAGAGATGCTTGAGGGATGTGGCACTGGCACCAGAGTACTTCTGCTGTGCAAATAACAATTCAGCATGAGGGGAAACACATTCCAGGTGCTAAATGCCACCAGAATTCCTCTGTAAACTTCAGGGAAACACCAGTCCCACCAAGAAAATTATTTACTTGTAGTTCATTCACTCCATCCTAAATGGCACAGATCTTTGTAAGAAGGAGACTTAGACATTCTTGTAACAAATCTACGCTACTACGATAACGCGGTATTCAAGACCTAGAAAGCACATTCGTCAGCTTCATTTTCACAAAAGCAGTTCCCTCCCCGAGTCTGACAGTCCTGATTCAAGTTAACTGCTATACACCCTGAAAATTCTGCTCCTAAGACATCATTGGTCTCAAATATCACATAAAACAATTAATGAAATGTAGTAAGAAGTCAGTTCACATCACAATGTCCCCGAAGTACTGCTTACCCATTAAGAAATGTGCAAAGAAAGCTGTGGGAGGTGACAAAACCAACTTACACTTAATCACATTTCTATACTTCTGCTGCATACCACATCCATTGTAACTTCACTGTAAAGCTCTCTTTTGTAGCTTTCGTCTATTTGACAAGACTCTGTTCATCCATCCTTCACATCTTCGGGGGGGTGTGTTGGACTAGATTACCTCTAAAGGTCCCTTCCAACCCAAAACATGCTATGATTTTATGCTTTAGAGTAATTTCAACAGTGAAATCTTTCTTACCTTCTCTGTTTACTCTTAACTAATAGATCTTTTTACCCTTACCAGCATTTTCCTAGTCACTAAGTTGCCACTGTCCTGTCCAGAGCTCTGTGTACCTGGCAACTATGGCTTGCCACTTTGGAAGAGTGGCTTGTCATAGTGCCACTGGTTTCTCATTGTTGCATAATCTTGAAAACAACATTTTTTCTCGTAGTAATTAGGCACTGCATATTGTAAAGAAAAGGAAGCAGGATGACAACATGCAAACTTCAGAAGGCTCCTGCATAATTTTCTGAACCACTTTGATGCCAGCATTTAATCACTACCCTTCAACTACCAAAGTTCCTTCACATATTCCTATTCCTTTACTGATTTTCTGGGCAACACTCCAGAGGGGTGATCAGAAAACTAGGCTTTACAAGTACACGATACAGTGCATGCACAGGACAAAATGATGGTCCAGACTCTCAAGAGTTTACAAGACAAGTTCACATAGAGCCTGGGCTTGAATCCATGTCTTCAAGCAAGGCAGACATGAATCCCCAGACAGAGGCTTATACTTGAGAGTATCAGCTAGGCTAAAACTCAAATGGGAGTTTAAGTCATAGACAAAGAAATGACGGGGTCAAAAGTATAGGCTAGGAGAATAGGCTATTCTGTTTTAAGAAGAATTTGTGGAGCGTATCAAAAGCAAAGAAAGGATTAAAACTGCCCACCTGGTTTAAAGCAAAAGCCATTTTTACATCCCACCTCCAACAATGGTCACTAGCAGATAAGCAGAAAAAGAAAGTGTAAGAAATACACTTTTTTTGTACAAAAGTGAATACAGTTTTTGTGCAAGAGAAGATAAAAACTGTGGAGGGAGAGCTAGAATAAGAACCTTATCTGTGAAGATGAGTAGGAAAGGACATGCCCTGGAGCTGGTAGAGAGAATCTGCAAAGTTCAGAAGACGACTGAATATGGGAGCCTAGAGATGCCCCACTGAAGGTGACATTCAGTGCTGTGTCCATTTTTTTGTGCTCCATAGGGGAGAACATAAGGGGAGGAACAGTTGTAAGGAAAGCTGGCTTGGTAGCCAGAGATTCCAGAGAATGGATCAGTTAACTTAGACAGAAGGGTTTAACCTATGAGGGTCCGTCAGCGAGCAGTTAACAACTTGTGGATGCATTTGTGACTGCAGCAAAAAGAAGCAGGAGCAATAGCTCAGTCAGAATCTGCAGGGATTCCTCAAAGCAAAGCCAGAGAGAGTCAAAGGGAATCCCCTGGGGAGAGTTCAGATCACAACAGAGCAAATCACAGGACAGAAGGGATGAAGACAGACAAAAGGGGCACAGAAAGAGCAGGATGCAATAGAAAGCCTGAGTGAGATCCTGGAAGGAGTCCTTAAAGTGGGGGACACTAAAACCACGGGAAGAGCAACAGATGCCTCAGAGACAATTACAACCATGCAACAGGTCAGTGGGTGAGGTAAGCCACAGGTGGAGGGAAAGGTGGAGGTAAGCCACCAGAGGAGGGAAAGGAGGGGAATTGGTGGGGGGGAGAAAGGTGGGAGAGTGGGAAAAAAATCTGATTTTTCTTAAAAACAATCAAAGGCTGAAGAGAATAATATAAGGGGGAAAATATTTAAAGACCATTTAACCTTATTTTCTTTCAAGACATTTGAGCAAACATTGATCATACAAGTTATTCATTCATTACTGAAGTGTTAGAACTCTGACTTTCATGTAAAATAACCCATGAACTGCACTGCAGTATGGTTTTCCTGCATTGCTTCAGCTTCTCTGCTCAAATTCACGTGGGTAGTTTTGATCTTCTCTAGCACAGCTGTAATTGAGTAGGGGAACTTTTCTCTTTTTCAAGGACAGTTTCTAAAAGTGACTTGAGTGGAGGCCATGTGAAGATTCCCACCTCTTCTGTGGATTTCAGAGCCCAAGAGCATCATGGTGACAGCTTACTATTTACCTGTAAAGGCACCTCCCTGTCTCAGTGAGAAACGTTCTTCCTAACCTCTAACTGGTCTTCTACAAGTTTCCATTATTTTGCAAAGAATTAGAATAAGAGTTAGGAAACTAGATTATATTTTAGTTCTTCAGCCAAAATTAGCCCTTCTAGATCTCCAGGCTGGTTAGTGAGCCTCTGTTCTTTTTGGCACAAATTAGTAGAGGGCAACATTTATCAAGGGCTTTACATTTTTACAGCATGCTTGGATTTGAACTGCTGAGCCAGGCAGGAACACTTCTTCTGTCACTTGATTAAATGGGGAGAAAGAAAGGACTTGAACTACAGCAGCACAGCTATAACTGACTAAATCTTGCTGATGGAGCAATCAGTTCTGTTTCATTTTGACTCCCTTTAGCAGATAAAGCTTCCCACTGCTAGTGTTGCTACTATCAAATTCATATTCAAACCCAAATGCTCCATCTCACAGCACGAAAGCTGTGTGAAATGATTCTTTGACTTGGTGTCTCTGAAAATAACTGCACTGCACTGATTAAGAATGAAAATTAGCAGCATGAACACTATCATTTTTCTTTGGAAATCTGGAATTTTATTGACAAAGCTTGCTTAACTCCTGTAGAGGAGAGGATAAGAATATGTGATCACATAAACTCTGTTATAATTTATGTATACAGATGTGCTCCCTTAAAAAGCAGCAAAATAAACCTTGCTATGCATTTTTCCCAGTGTCTTAGCTCTTAGCTCTGCAACATGACATGCTGGTTACTAAAAGCGTGGTGAGCGCTCACTGTTTGGTTTTGTTGAGTCCGCCCTACTTGCAGCTCACTGCCTCACTTCTGTGATGTAGAGAAGACACACGTTTGGATACGAATTCACAAGGGCCTTATTTCTCACCTCACAAGAAAAAAACTTGTAGAACACCACTTAAAATATGTGAGAAAAAACCCAAATGCTCTTTCACCGTAACTAGGATAAAAAGAAGGAAAATGCAGTGCAGAAACTCTTCAGTTACAAACTGCAAGGGCCCCAGGCGCAGCCCCCCATGGGGGTGGCTGGCATGGCTGCGGGGGGCTCTGGGTGCCCCCAAGGGAGTGCAACCTGGACCCAGGAGCTGCTTTCAGTCAAGGTTCATTAGGAAACATTTCTGGAGAGCTGCCTGGCAGAAAGGCACCTGGGGGTACTGGTTGAAAGCCAGCTGAATACAAGCCAGCAGTGTGCCCAGGTGGCCAAGAAGGCCAATGGCATCCTGGCTTGTATCAGGAATAGTGTGGCCAGCAGGAGCAGGGAAGTGATCGTGCCCCTGTACTCCACACTGGTGAGGCCGCACCTTGAATACTGTGTTCAGTTTTAGGCCCCTGACTACAGGAAAGATGTTGTGCTGCTGGAACACGTCCAGAGGAGAGCAACAAAGCTGGTGAGGGGTCTGGAGCACAAGGCTTATGAGGAGCCGCTGAGGGAATGGGGGTTGTTCAGCCTGGAGAAGAAGAACCTGAGGGGAGACCTTATCGCCCTCTACAACTCCCTGGAAGGAGGCTGTAGTGAGGTGGGTGTTGGTCTCTTCTACCAGGTA
>NW_009259499.1:28255-48498 GCF_000687185.1 Egretta garzetta
GATTTCAGTGGGGAAATGAGACACACTAACTGTAAGACATAATTAGTAAATTATTTAATAGATTAAGAGAAAAGAAAAAAACAACTTTAAGCCACATAAGCAGCAACAACATTTTTAAAAAGCAAGCCCCTCGACCTTACCTGACTGTCAGATGGTGCTGTGATATCTGCATATGTCTGCACCGAAAAGTTGGTAATTTTTCTAATACCTCTTAAAATCTTCCTCCAAGATTAATCTCCTGTTTTGGACTCCTGTAATGACAATTCTCACAACAACAAGGAGCTTTAGCAGATGTCAGCATACAGACAAAACCCAACCAGTGCCTCATCCTTGCGAGTCGGCTTGAACATTCCCTGATGCAAACTTGTGTTACAGATACCTGGTGCCAGTGCGAGGCGGGAGATGGGCAATGGCCATTTACGGTCCCGTGCTGCCAGATGAAAGAGATCAGGCTCCAGTTGATGCTGGTGCAGTGTGAGCTTCTGGCTGGCTTGAGCTCTGGCCCTGAACAGCCTAGGGAGGAATGTTTTATATCAACAAGAGTATTTTGTTGTGTAAATCTACTGCTCTACAAGAAGTAGCATGGTGGAATTACTAATTACAACCAATTGAGTTTTGAAGATCTAAAATCCTCTCCAACAAGGAAGCATTATGTGCAACTCAGCTGCCGTATGACTTATGGAAACAGATGGTCCAAGACATGCATGGAGTTACACAATAAATCATTTATACCTGGCGCTTGCCTCAGTGTTGATGAGGCTGTGTTCTGACCTATGCCTAGCTAGAAATTTGAATTAAATGAGGAGCTAATCTGAAGTAATCTAGTTAATATTTTGCAAGATTAATATCACCTTTTTACGGCCCATATCCAGAGAAAAACAGAAGTGAAAGAACTTTTTGTTTATGGAACAGCAGTTGCAGCTTCTTGGTCCCAGGTCCCCTTCCCCACCTCTTCATTCAAAGACACGAATAAAGAAACTGATGGTGCACATATAAACTAAAAAAATGGCACTTCATTAATTCTGCCTCTCATTTATCAACTTACGTTATGCTCCTCAGAAATCTGAAGAGCCATTGGTTATAATGAGCTGTATCATCCCAAAAAGCTATGACAAATGACTTGCCAGTAAGATCTACCTGCTTCTTGTTCTTAAATGCCATTTACTTACAGATTTAATTTCAGTGTTATGGCTGAAATTTAACACTCCTGATTCCAGAACACAAATTCACATTTGACTTGTTGCTACATTACAGAAAATAAAACTCAAGCTTGTTCTCTGCCAAGATAGGAAGTATATTTTATCTAGGGAAGAGAAGTAACATTCAAAGACACTTTACAAACCAGGCTTCCAACTCAGTGGAAAATGTAAAAGGTCATTATAAAGGATAGGAGTTGCACTGAGAAACACCGAGAGAAAAAAAAGCCTTATTTCTAATATATCTGTGCCATGAAGTCCAGATTTTGATCCAAACCCACTTATTTTAAAGGCTCCAGATTTTATTTCACTTTGATGATTCTGACTGAAAAAAAATCAAGATAGAACACTTTGTTTCAGTTTGAAGATATCAAAAGACGATTTTGTCTCAAGATTTGCAATTTGAATATTTCAGAACTTTGCTCTGAGATGCAATAATGTTTTAAGTAGCCATTGCCCTGCTTCACACTAAAGTATATCAGCTTCTAGCCTTCTCCTGCTGGAAACTGCATTTTGCAAATGTCGAAATTTGTGCTGGGATTTTCTTCCATTTGGTTAAACAAGTTTTGCTTGAACTTGTTATTAAGCAATTATTGACAAGCATTCTCCAGTTCAGTAAAGGGAAACTGATGGAAGCATTCTTCAGTTAAGTAGTTGATAGGACAAAAACTCCAGCATAAACAGAGACTTCAGTTATGGTTATGCTGTAACTTTCCTGGTGAAATAAATGCAGGAATAATGAGAAAATCTGGGGAGGAGTTTAGTGGGAATTTGCATCACAGAAAAGTTATGCCATGTTTTTGAGCTTGCACTGGTTACCGCCAGCTTTTTTCAGGATCCTCAGGATTAATTCTGAATCAGCTGGTTTAACTACGGTCCTTTGTGCTAGCTGACAATTTTTGGTAAGCACACTGCTAAGCAGAGCTTCTTCTGGTTGTACCAGCTGCACCAGCTGGTACGCTGCCATCTTCAATGAAGCACAACAGCCTTCCTTGCCTGTATGCTGAGGACTGGTGTGCAACAGCCCATAGAAGCAGCGAGCAGCTGCTCTGTTCTTACGTTGCCGATATATGTTTTTTGGCAGACATGGCCAGGTTGAGGTATCTTGGCACTCTGCTCCCAGAGCACCTGCCCCATCACACGCCCCGGCACAGAGACAAGGAAAAGGTTGAATACCTTCTTTGGGAAGCTTCTCTGATATCTACCTGATACTATAAATCATGCTTATTTGCACTTTGGTTGTCCCAGAAGAGTGATGTTAGCTTTCTACATGCAAAATGAGGCTGTGGGAGTTCACCCAGGGAGCGGCCCTTGTGTCCTGGCTGTGATCATTTAGCTAGCGGTAGAGTAATCCCTCCTAGCTGGCAGTGGAGAATGGGTAACGTTTGTCCCAGCCACCTAATTAAGCACTCGCACACTTCTGAACACAGGGCCTGAATATTTTCCTTTCTTTTCTGATAATTCAGATTCAAGTTATTGAGATTTGTTACAACTGAATATTTGCTATAAATTAATTCAGCTTACTAATTTTTGTTTCCTAAGGGAAAAACCTTCATTTTATTCTGTTTTGTCAGGACACTCTTTGCAAGCCCAGGCTTTGCTGTAGCTGTGCAAAACTTCTAAAATCAAAGGAGTCATTACAAGCTTTCAGCATTTTAACTTGGAACTTTCCCTGGGGCTTTCTCTGGCTTTTACTTGAATTTCATTTTTCATTTCTTCGCTTATGATGTGATGGGGTTAGCTGAGCGCAAGTAGTTACTGAAAGACAACAGTTTCTTGGAGTCCAGCCTATTTACCATGCCCTGAGAGTTTCAGCTATTGTTTTTGATTCTTTTTCCATCCATATGTCTCCTTATTTATCTGTAAGAGGTACTGTAGTAGTACAAATTTACAGACTATTTATTTTGATGAGTGCTATTGAATCACTGATGTGTTTTGTTGCACCTCCTTCAGCAGCTGCTTTGGGTTCCTTGATGTTATTCATGTGCTTCTGATGCTTTTTGTGCTTCATTTTGTTTCTTTTGCAGGTGTTCACGGAAGAAACAAGACTCGCTTTTGCTTGTTTACTTTCTTAATATAGAATTTAGATTTAATCATTTGAAAAAACCAAAACAAAACACCCAAGCCATTAGCACAGTGGCATTTCTCACATCACAGCATAAAAAAGGATCAGAATGTGCTTGTGCAAGCCCAGCTTTTAAAAACTGGAGCTCTGCTCTCTAGTACCATTTGAAATTGTTGAGTCTTTCCTATTAGCTGATTGCTGTTAGCTGTCTTAGTGCTGCCTGGCATTTTGTTCCTTAAGTGCACTTTTTAGTCTTTCTGTACAGCAAGCACGGTTGCATTTGATGTCAGCTCCTTTGTACCCTAGTATTACAAGCGTGAACCTCAGACTGCCAAAGGCCACATCCAGATTACACGTGGCTTACCAAAACTCAATGTGCCTCTTCCTTGCACTGAATACATGCTCCCAACTGGTTACAAGAGTCCGCTGGTTCCCTGATACAGGCTAACGCTAGCAGACGTAGCAATCACATCCCAAGTGTAAACCCCAGGTAGGAGATAGGAATAATCCTTTCACCTTTAAGAGGGACTAGACTACAGTTCGTTTTGCCACGGCAGAGGTTTTATTAAGAGTACTTACGTGGGATCTCAGTAATCAATTTCCCAAGAAAGAAGCCGTCCCTTAGATTAGATGACATCTCTCTCATTGAGTGACCAGAGCTCATAAGAAGCCTTTCCTGCAGTTCTGTCTTACTGTGGCTCAGAAAAATCCAGAGATCTTTGCTTGCCTCTCTAAAAAGTAAAAAAAAAAAATAAAAAATTTATAGCCTTCATTGCACAGTTGGATGCCTGCAGAAATTCCTGTCAGCTAGCTTGTCACTCATTTGTACAGTTAGCAAAACTAACCGTAAGGCATACACTGTAGCACCTAACCACTAAACCCCCAAGCCCGTGAAAGAGAAATACTACTCCATTCCAGACTGACAGACAACAGCAACACCTACACTACTTCCACGCTTGTATGTTCTTGATTACTCCGCAGGCTGTTTCAGCCTTGGAGGGTCAATGGTAACCTACAGCAGCGAGACCCCGGGTTGCTCCCCAGGACAAGCATGGGAGAAGAACTGGGCTCCCAGACCAGCCCAAGCACGAACCTTGCACCTCTGTTCCCCAGGCATGCTGTGTGGGACTGGCAGCACCGACAGCTTGAGGAACAGGGTGACAGGGATGGGGTGAGAAGCTCTGTGTGACTGGGAGCACAGCCTAGCGCATGGCCCTGGGTCACCAGGAGCCTGTGGTGAGTGTCAACGGAAGAAAACACACTCCTACCGAGGTAGCAATGAGAGAGGCTGTCCCCAGCTTGACTCGGGAAGGCACAAGAGAAGATAGCTGATGGCAAAACAACACTTTGGTGGCCTGCTGGAAGGCAGAAAGGGGACAAATAAGCCGGGAGTTGCAGTACTCTGCTCCTGCAGAAGGGAGAGGCTGGGAGGAAGCATGATGCTCTGATGGGCTGGAACGGTGGGGGCAGCCAGAGAGGGCCCCAGAACAAAAGCTGTGTTTTCTCCTTCCCAAAGGCAGGCTAGCATCTGAAGCACTGCTCTGGGATGAGGAAGGCACGGTTGGAAAAGCAGGGAGACCAGCAGCTGCCACCCAGCCTCCCACCTGTGGGGAACAGAGCTCTGCATACGGTGCTCCCTGCCTGCTTGCTTCTCCCTCCCTCTTCCCTGCTCCTCAGACCCAGCAGGTTTCTGGGGAGGCAGAAGAGCCACAGCCCTTGAAAAGTCCTGTCCTAGGAAGTGTTTAGATGGTGGTTTGGATGTTGGCAACTCCATTGCAGGGACCCTGCAGTAAGCCTGACGTCCTGTGGGGCGATGCTGCATTGGCAAGTTGGAGCCTGAAAGCAGGCGATCACCAAGCTTGCTTTCCGTGAAGTTCTGAAACTGGTGCCTCACCCGGCCATCGCTTTCTTCACTGAAACTGTACCATCCTCAAGCTGGATGTCTAAGGTTTCTGTACTGTAGGGATGGGATGCTCCCAGACTGTGGGCAATAGCAAATTTTTATTTTAACCTTCTGTTATGGCTGACCAGCTATTTGCATGTAAGATTTTTCTTTCTGTTTTCAAAGCTTAGCTCAGAGCAACTATTTTGCACTCTGGTATAGAAGTATAAAGATGTCATGAGACACAGCTAGCACACACTTCCAAATACCTTGTTTTCCTCTTGAAAGGGCTTTTATCAGTCCCTGGCCTTTACTTCAAGACTTTTGAGATTTGCAGAAACACGTGGGAATCCTATCTGATCAAGCATTACATCCTGCTCTTAAAGGAGGAACAGTCAGAATAAGTTTTTTCTGATTGTGTGCTGCTATGCAGAACACAGCTAAAGTAGCAGCCAGGTACTGCTCGCTTTCTGGCCTGTTACTTCAATCGCTTGCAGAGGAAATATTCACTTCAGTTGTATCAGTAAAGAGAGGAAAGGACTCGTGATTGCTACAGTTAGCAATCTGTAATTTGGGCATTAGAACTCTGCCAATACAGACATTCAGTCATAACGTTAGTCACAGCTAAATGGCAAGAGGGATTCAATTTTCCTTTTATTCCACTACAAGTCAGGAGGTGATCTGGAGGATTGAAATAACAGTGCAAAACTAGTATAAATGAAGGGACTCAGGCTCTAAAACATTTGATCTCAGTAATTTTCTGCAATAACAAGGTAATTATTATTTTACATTTAACATCTTTCATACTTTTAAGCCTGATACAGACAGCTACAATTGAGTGCCACCTATACGGTAGTCAATCCCATACATTTTACAGTACTTAATTATGAATCTTTTTTTCTGGAGAGTATTTACTGTGGAGTCAAATTATAGAAACTGGAGAACAGTATTGTTTCTAAATGCAGTAAGGACAAAAAAAAATCAAAGGCTCTGTTTAAGGGGGAAGTTCAGTTTGCAGCGTACCTGGGTGTGTTATATAGGGTATTCAGGGGACTAACCCACAACTTTTTTGTGTTCAGAGAGAACTTCTGTCTCAAGTGTCAAATTAAGCTGTGTTTGTCAGAAGCAGAAGGACCTCTTTCAAGCAATCACAGTATATCCTTAGAGAAGTGCAAACACGCATCAAACCGAGGATGCTGGCTAAAAAGCTGTAGAGTGATTCTTACACTACTTTGAGCAAAATATTTAGTGCTCATTTTGTTTTGCAAGCACAGGATTCAACAGCACGTGATTGAAAATAAGGAGCTGAAAGTGAGGCTCTTCCTCAGTTTCTCAAGCTAAGCATTATTTCACATTTTAAGGAGACATTTGTGATATGGTCAGTGGGTCCTTTCATAAAGCCTTTGACCTCTGTATCCCGACCCAGCCTTTTAGATATGTACTTTGTACTTAAGAGTTGCATTGCCACACATAACCTTGCTAATGTCACCAAGGTCAAAATAACTCCAGGTGTCGTGCTTGAATACTATAATTACGCCACCGTGTGCTTTGAGTCAAAGCAAAAGCTTTCAGCCAGCCTTGCTGGTTAATCAACTCAGCCCTCACAGGTGTTACACAAGGGCCATCTTGCCATACGCTGTACATGCAAAACAGTGATTGTAAAAGCAGGCACAGCCACTCCATGGAAATTTCTCAGACATGCTTGGGGCACAAAGCCAGTGCATTTCAAAAGATTTCTTCTTTATATCAGTGTTTTAGCATGATGCTTTCCTGACAGTCCTGTTCTGCCAACTTCAAAAATGTATTCCCCATTAGTGTCCTAACCTTTCCACGGTTGCCCAGAATGACTTCATAGGCTAACTAGGATTATGTGCTCCAGACCAGTAAGGAAGAGCTGGTGCTTTCTGCCTGATTTGCATCATTTACTCTCCACCTAGCCTACCAGACTGCCCATTACAGAGAAGCATTGACCCCAGAAAGAAATTCCAGTTCAGATAGAGCAAAGCAGAGCAATATGGCAGAAAACCATTTGCACAATCACACAGTAGTTAAGGGTTCTCAAGATCTTTACACATCTTATCGCTGCTTTTTAATAAAGCATGTTCAACCACATTAAAAAAAAATAATGCAGGCTGATGTTGGGCCATATGCTACAGAGGACAAGCAGGTACATGTCCAAGCATGGCTTGGAATTGTCCCATATTTTTGCTTTTGGAATGGAAGTCCTACACCATCAGGTTCCTGGGACCATTCAGGAGCAGACCTAAACTTTTGCTTATGCTTCATACGCATGTATTGGTTGAAGGAAAAGCTTGGTGACACAGAAGGTAGTGAGTAGCCTTTAACATTAGAAGGAGTTCCCTAACAATTTAATGCTTTATTATTTTACATCTTTATCCTTAGGGCACATAGATACCACTGAAGCAGTTTATATACCAGACTAATTGCTTGAGCTCAATACAGCATAGACAAACCCAACATTAAAATATCCTCAATAAAGCAGGACTGTTTGGACTCTTTATTCCCTAGTTTGAGACTCACTATGACAACTATTACAAATATTGCCAAAACATAGAGTATTAAACACTCAAAGAGTGCAATAAATACCAAGTCAGCTCAGAGATGGGCTACAGAAGTAAAACATCCCTCAGCTTTGCTCATGAGGAAAACTTTTTACAACTCAGATTCTAAAACTTATTTTCCAAGGAGGAACAAGAGGGCAGAGACGTGACATACAACATTAATGAAACTGGAGACGGTATCTCTTACCTTTGGTGAGCGCATCATTTTTTATTACCAATCCACTGTAAGTCCAAGCATGTCAGTTTTCAGAGGGAACTGCTTCCAACAAATAAGCAATGTCTAGGATTAATTAGGTTTAGATGATTTGCACTTGGAGTTCTTATCTTCTTATCTTGTATTGGTTGCAAAAGGTTGTGTGGGATCCCCTCAGCTGGACAGTTTTCTGCACGTTTAACGCACTAGTACAGGGTGTCTTCCTCCCTCAGAGCTTTCTTATGGAACAGGCAGTATTCTTACTGCAGCCATTCTGATGGTCCCATTGCAAGGGCACTGCTTACAGGTGACTCTTCTGGATTGCTAAAACCTGGAAACAAACCCTGTTGGCTGACCCCTTGAATTAAAACACACAAGCAAACACTCAAAGCATAGTATTTGGTTATACTGGACCATGCAATCATATTTCAACAGGAAAGACAGAATTTCTAGGCAAGTAGCGATCGAGTCAGAGAGGTTCACAAACAACTAAACCCATAGCCATTGTATTGCTCATACATTTTCTTATCCCATGAAGCATCAGATATAGCTCACTGAAGTTTATCGCCCCAGTGCAAACATTTTAAAACCGCAAATTTTGATTGGTAATTTTCATTGCCTATAGCCTGCAACAGAGTTCAAATTCAGGCAGGAATAAATGGTAACCCCTGAGAAATGGATTTGCTGATGCAGCTAGATCATTCCATGTCTAAACGAAATACGATCTCCCTAAGGCTAAAGGTTGTTTTAAAATTATTTACCTATAGACTGATGATATAGAATCACAGAACGGTTTGGGTTGGAAGCAACCTTAAAGATCACCTAGTTCCACCCCCTCTGCCATGGGCAGGGACACCTTTCACTAGACTAGGTTTCTCAAAGCCTCATCCAACCCGGTCCTGAACACTTCCAGGGATGGGGCAACCACAGAGTCTCTAGGCAACCTGTTCTAATGCCTCACCACCCTCATGGTGAAGAATGTCTTCCTTATATCTAATCTAAATCCACCCTCTTTCAGTTTAAAGCCGTTATCCCTTGTCCTATCACTACATGCCCTTGTAAAAAGCCCCTCTCCAGCTTTCCTGTAGGCTCCCTTCAGGTACTGGAAGGCTGCTATAAGATCTGCTTGGAGCCTTCTCCTCTCCAGGCTGAACAAACCCAACTCTCTCAGCCTGTCTTCATAGGAGAGGTGTTCCAGCCCTCTGATCATCTTCATGGCCCTCCTCTGGACTTGCTCCACCAGGTCCACGACCTTGTTTCTCCAATTTAGAGACAAGGATATCATGCAGGACAGTGTCAAATGCTTTGCACAAGTCCAGGCAGATGACGTCAGTTGCTCTTCCCTTACCCAGCATCACTGTAACCCCATCATAAAAGGCCACCAAATTTGTCAGGCATGATTTTCGCTTAGTGAAGTCATGTTCGCTGTCACCAATCACCTCCTTATTTTCTATGTGCCTTAGTATAGTTTCCAGGAGGATCTGCTCTGTGACCTTTCTGGGCACAGAGGTGAGACTCACTGGCCTGTAGTTCCCTGGGGCTTCCTTTTTTCCCTTTTTAAAAATGAGGGTTGTGCTTCCCCTTTTCCAGTCAGTGGGAACTTCACTGGACTGTCTTGACTTCTGAAATATAGTGGCTTAGCAACTTATCGACGATAAGAGCATCTATTACAGGCTTGATACAGTTATAGAACTATGACAGAATTGATTTCACTATTGATTCAAAAATATATATACTCTTTCTTCTTCCGGTACTCACAGCTTTAAAATCGTGAAGATTACCACAGTGGATATGAACTTGTCCAGCCTGCTTTAGAGTCTTCCAGGGTAGTAGTGACAGAAATGGTCAGTGACCCCAAAAGAAAAAGATTTCAGGCTTCTGTCACATGAAAGCCATAGGGCTAAAAGCAGTACCTTGATGTGGCCAGGCTCATGCATCACCTTCTCTGCAGCCAGAGCAAGCACATACCCCACAAACAGCCCATCTCTGGATCTGTGAGATCCAATAAATAGCAAATCAATCCCCATGGCTACAGTCTAGGATGGGCCTTAATCTGAAGTACTAGTCATGGCTCAACTTGGAAGGCAAAAGGCATAATTACAGCTACCTCAGTGGTGTGAAGTGTTTTCACATGTGCAACTATTTGCAGAGCCATTTCTATTGGCACAAACACTGTCTGTGGTCTTCTGTGTCTCTGCGGGAGCCAGGATATACTTTTGTATTCAGCTGTAGGGCAACAGCAGTCTTCAGAGATTCTGCAGTAAGTCTAGTAAATAGGAGAGATTTGTTTGATCTAGACTGTCCTTCAATTTTCCAATACCTTTGCCATCCCTTACATGCCCTGAGGGTCTCTACTGCTTACACACTACTTTTTTCCTTTTCTCTTCTGGGCTTTTGCAGGAGTATAGAAGAGAAATTCTTCGGCTGACATGGGTTGGAAGAGACTGAGTGAGATTTTAGGCAGGAAAGCGTGAAGGTGCAATTAGAGGAGAGATAAATCGTATTCTTCATCCCTGCAGCCTTTGCTGAGATACCCTAAAACCCCTGCACAGCTCAGCCTACCCCGTCTTTAGAATTCCCTTCCAGCCAGAGGTAGCTTGACTGAATTGTGTCGTTAACAAGGGTATCTGGCTCCACTCAAATTGGGCTGCCACAGAGACAGGTTCCTGTGCTGACTGAGGCAGCCATCATGAGTCCTAAGTGGAAAAGCACATACGTTGGAGAAAAGGCTCTAAGGTCTTCCAGTCTCTCAGCAAGACAAGCTGGGAAAAGATGGCCTTAGCAAAGGGAACGGTTAACATTTCCACCCACCAGTACACCTTACATCTTCTGCTCTGCATTTTGGCCTTCTTCCCTCAGTTAAGGGTGGTCTAGAGATTTTGGCAAGAAAGAACTGAAACTGAAAAATGAGCTTAACTTATAATGGGAGTACTCAAACCTTTCTTCTGCTCATTTACGGAAACGTGATTAAGGTTTCAGTGAATTCATTTGTCTTGCTTTTGCAATGACTTGTCACCTTAAATTCCAATTTTCTCTTTCATATTTTCCTGGGCATGAGAATGGTTTGCTAGTGAGAAATAAAAACCCCAACCCCACCCAAAGCTATTTCGTGAAGCAGTCTGACGTATCTTAGGATTGGTGGGGAGAGACGGGAATTAAGAATTAATGAAGCAGTAAGATGCAACAGGATGCACGCTGCTTGGTTCCAGGCATGCTTTCTTTCAGCCAAGAAGTGTGTGCTAGCCAGGAAATGAACTTTTTAAAATCCTGCTGCTTCTAGGAGATAATCAATAAGGTGATACCCTGAAGCATTCATGCTAGTTAACATCCCCGCTAACTAAAAAGAATTTTACTCTGTGGAGCAGAGGATTTCATACCACCTACTTTAGACAGAGAGTTTTCCTCTCTGAGGGTGGAGGGAAGTAAATAGGTAGGTATTTATTTCCCTCCACTACTCTATACTGGTGGAACTGCCCAGCACAGGCCGTAGCACATAAAAGGCCTTCAGCGCAGACCACTGAAGTTTGTGTCCGATATACTTACCAAGATTGGAATAACCACCGTTGTTTAGGAATTGCTCAAACAGAGTCAGTATTGTTTTGTTCGGGTGTCCTATGCTAACATTAGCTCAAGCAACAGTCGACTAAACAGACAGATGCTAGAGGAATCGTGTGTTTAATCTCAGGAGCTGATAGCAGTACTGATGCAAGAGTTATGTGCTTTGCTTTGCTGGGTAGGGGTGAATGTCAGGTTAGAAGGGACAGATCAGCTGACACTAAGCAAATAGCTTGCTGATGGGATCTAAGCCACATACAGCTAGCCCCTCTCTTCCTCACCCCAAAACTCTAACAAGTCTATAAAGAGGGAGGGAGATAAGATAAAGAAGAGCCAAGACATGCAGGGTATAATTTACCGAACCTGAAGGCTCTCCAATTTAAAGAAATCTTTGTTGTTTAGGAAGCCAGAGAGGTCTGACCCAAATCTCTGCAGTTCATACTACAGCTCTACCTTAAAGTTCCTTTTGAAGGCTGGGGCTCCTAAAAGTCCCTTAGAGAGAACAGTACCGCAGCCTGCAGGAGCAGTGCTCTTTTTTCCAGTGGAGCAGGAAATTCCACAGGATTTACAGCAGTTTGGCCTTTTCATTGCAGTTTCTTGATCGCTGGTTTAGGCAGCCACACTGTGTTTCCCTGGCCCAGCAGCAGGCCAGCACGACGTGGCAGGTGAGATGCAGCAGGCAAGGTGAAGCATCCATCGCCCAGACGACCGAGGCTGTAGTGTAATCACCTGCAAAAGTGCAAGACATCATCAGTCCCTCCAGTTGCAAATCTCCCACTTTTGTGAAGTAGCTGCCATGCTGTCACACAGATGATGTTTACAAGCATCTCCCTGTCATTTTTAATTAAGCAGGCTTTAGTTAAATTTAATAGAAGTTATCACGCTCCATGGGAATGACTGCTGCCAGGACACCCCTACATCAAAACCTCAGGGGACTGCAGTAGAGGAACACACTATGTATCATGTATATCTTTAGACACAGGAATTGCATTCTGTTAATATTCTAATTCAAGACTGTAGTTCTCAAAACACACCCTCATATCTCACTGACCCTATTCAAATCTGAAATTTCTGCCATATTTTCTGAAAAATCTAAAATCAAGCCCCCACCTTCTCACACACTTAGAGATGCTGCTATTTGAGGTATGAAGTATAGCAGGGTTGAACTTAGGCTCCGAAGGCATTTGGTAGCAGTGGAGTGAGCAGAGAACTATTCTGCATTTCAATTTCTATCTATAAAACAGAGATGCTGGCTCTTCTCTGTATCATAAAAACATCATACCTATATATGCACTTTAACACCTGGATTCTGCGGTGAAAACAGACCAAACATAGTCCATGCGTGTAAAACCGTAAGACTTGGGAAGTAACCTGCTTCATGCATGGGACTGTAATCTGTCCTTTTTACCCAGTCCGAGTAGCAGCTCCTGACATGGCTCTGACCCATCTCCTTCACTTTCTGATTCCAGGGACAGGCCCATTTCTTGTCATTAAATCCTACTTTCATAGCAGTTTGCACTACAGTACCATATGCGAAGCATGAAGCACACAAGGCTTACTCCTGAGCAGCTTGCCTCTCTGCTGTAGGCAGGCAACGCTCAAAGTCCGTACCAGCTTGCTCCTTTTTCTCCTTGATTTAGTGAAATGTGGGATGTATTAATCTTCAACCGATTATGTTTCACTTAGCTCCTACCTCCTCCTCCCCCACCCCCAAATTGTCTTACTACTTAATATGCATGCAAAATTACAGCAGATTGATCTCATCTGAATTTTAAATAGTCTCTGCATTTGTCTTGCTTTCTTAAAAACCTTAGTTTTCAACAGCACCTTTTATGACCTCAGACTTAGTCTGAGACTCTGCATTTCAGTCTTCAGGGAATCTTTCCTGTTACACTGCTAGGAGTCTGTGCTGTCTCCATTTCCAGACCTGAGACAAAAATTTTAAAACCATTTCTGTTTCTAATAGGAAAGACTGACATTTCTTTATAAAAACAACGGCAGCATTGATACATTTTATGTTCTGAGAGTGAGGCACATTTGAACTTCCAGAATTCTTGATGGGCACTTGCATTTGTCCCTGTTTTATGCAAAATGCTCATGTTCTTGACCAGACATTCAGTTTTGTAAGAGAAATCTGAAATTTGGTAGCCCTTCCACATGACAAAACAAGGCTTCTTGCTGCCTTTGGAGTCTATTTAATTATAATCAGCTCGGCTTTTGCTCTGTCTGCCTCTGAAGTAGAACAGATACTTATTAAAATTGATTTGTGGATAAGAGTGCCTCCTTCAGGTCACTGCTTGTGGCTCCGCTTAGCGAACCTCCGGCTATTTCAGAAAACCTTAATGACCTTCAGGAATTTTGATCATTTTCATACATGTTTTGCAGAGCGTTGAACAGCTAGCCCTTCCCACCTGTTCCCTCGTTCAGGAGAGCATTCTTATTCCATGTAGGACTGATGCAGTGCAACAGAGGAAGCCAAACACCAGAAATAATCAGAGTAAATGGTTTACGGATTACCAATGGGATGCAGATTCTTTCTCACCACTTAAGAAAACAAATGGTGACAATTTTTTTTTTTGCAGGCTGTTTGCAACATCAGATAAAACCCGCCGTTTTGTGGGTCACAGGAAATGTTTATCAGCTCTTGGAGCAACATCAAATATTGGCTGTCTTCAGACACAGCACTTAAGTAATGAAAAACTTAATTTAGCAGTTCAAAAGGCAATGTGGCATCACAAGCAACTTCCATTCTATAACTGCATACTCCATCCTTGCTGCTATGACAGGCCATACCTTTTCTGGGAAACCATTTTAGGATTGGAGCAAAGGAAGGCAGTTTACCTCTACCCGAGTTTTTGTCTCAAATATTTTAAAAATTCCATTTACACTTTGTGGTTTGTTTTTTTGTTTGGTTGGTTTGGTTTTTTCCCCTAATATTGTGAATAAAACACATTCTGATTTAACCGTGAGAGTCCAGGAGCTGGGTGGGATTCTTGGGCTACATCTGAAGCCCCTATACTTCAAGCCATTCTCTGGCAGCAAGGCAATTTCTAAAAACTTCAAGTACTCACCAAATATATTGTTTCTAGGGCACCAAGTCAGTTCTACCTTAACAGCTAAAATTATAGTTACAAACTACTTTCCAGATTTCATGTGTGTGAGCTTTTAATTTATGCTGAATGCTTGCTCCATTTCACCAGCTTGTATTTCAGAAAAAGAAATGGAAGCAGAACCTTCTGCGACACTCCCCCTCACTCATCCACAAAGTAATTTACAGACATCCATCGTAAGAGAGCATGGAAATCAAAACCAATTAATTGAAAAATAATTTAAAAGCCATTAAAGCGATCTGCAGAACTTTATAAATAAATGGCAATTAAAAAAATGGAAGCATGACATTTGTAATTAAATATTATATGATAAAAGTTTACATTTGTTATTCCATAAAGTTTTCAGGTTAATTATTATGCCCAATTTTTTGAGAAGTGTACTGATTAAAAAAGGAAGAAGAAATAAATCTTGTTTTCCTCTTAGGAAATATACACATCTTGATTACAAAACAGGAGTTTACTTTTAAACCCCAGTTCTCATGAGTTAGCTGAAATGCTCCATCTTTTCTCCACCTGCTACTTCTTCAATGCCTCTTGCACAAGAATGTGGTGAATCATAGAATCATAGAATATTTTGGGTTGGAAGGGACCCCTAGAGGTCATCTAGTCCAACCCCCCTGCAGGAGCAGGGACACCGCTAACTAGATGTTCTGGCTATGAACATTAAAAGGGTAAATTGAATTATACCTGTTCTGCAGAAGTATTAATATGCTCTTAGGTCTGTTCCACATACAGCCAGCTGCTTTCCACGGTCCTAACCTAAAAATCATCTTTTGCTCATTGCAGTGATTATTACAGATAAACTGGCAAAAAGAGGTATTTTGATCCCTTCCCTTGGTTGCGTGGTCTCCCAAGACACCTGAATTAGTCACCTCTCAGTTCTGTAGGCTCTCAACATTTGGGGAAGAAATCTTTAGGTATTTTTCACTAAAAAATGTGCAGAAAAGGCACAGTTTTCTAGAATCAGCAAACTAATGTGGATAGGACAATTTCTGGCTATAACATTTGAGCAGCTGAATCTGATGTTAACATTTTCAGAAATGCTCCGGGACTTAGGAACACAGAAGTGTGCTGACTTTTGGGGGTATTTTGCTGCTGTAAGTCCTTCACAGTTCATGTAGCACAAGAACTGCTTAGTACTTAGAAGTATACTCTGCAGCTCCACATTAAACTAAGCACACCGATAGCTCTGAAATAATTCACTACAAAACCTCTAAGCCCTTGAATAGCTTGGAAAAATGCAATAACTCTCTCACCATCTAAAGAAAGGAAGAACCACTCAGAGGACTTTCCCACAAAGATGCTCACTTGGAGCTGGGTTTCCCCAGGGCTTTGACATTAATCAAAATTAAGCAGCGATTCATAATTTCATTATCTCACTATGACGTGTGCATGCCTAATATCCCTCTGAGGTGTGTGAACCCAAAGCAGGTACCTGCTGCTTTGCCCGCAATGGTCGGTGCTAGCGGAATTGCTCCAAATGGTAGCTACTGCTGCACTTTGTAAAAAGCCAGGGTATGCAAGCTTTCTTCAGTGGACGAAGTACACAAAAGGACTGAGTATCCAGCTTCCACAATCCCAACGAAAAGATATTTTAGGCTTATAATAGAGCGGTTACACCAGGATGTGAATGATTCTTTAACCTACCATGCAAAGCTAGGACTAATTTTGAAACAGTAACTGAAGAGCTAGAAAAGGAGCAGAACCAACAAACATGAACCTTTTAAGTGATCTGTGTGCTTTGTGTTTCTACAGACTATATGACAGTACAGAAATTTCTCAGCACAGCATATGTTAAATACAGTACATCAGCACTACTTGCCTGTACATTTGATCTCAAGTCTCTATATGAGGCTGAACTTGAAGTCTACTGGAACATGCAGCTCCTAAACAACAACCAGAAGAAACTAAGAAACTAACCTTGTCATCTGAGCATGCACAGGCTGGAACTAAAGGTGTCATCTCTGAAGATGATGGGAAACACAAGTTTGAAGGCAGTCTTCTGAGTGGCACGGTCTTCTTGGAAGTGAAGAACCTCCAGCCAAGGGATAATAGACTCTACACATGCCAGGCAGTGCGCCTAATACCACCTCCACACCTGGAAGCAAGCAGCAATGGAACACATGTATATGGTAGGATTTTGCTAACCTCCATTTACAAGCTCTTCTGCCCAACATATAGCTGAAACATGGGGTGCTTGCACAAGAGAAAAAAATGTAATTATTTGGCAGCCAATGAATAAAAGATAAATTCACTGTAATCTTAAATTTTGAACCCTGCAACAGTAGCCATGGATACTGAAATCCTGTGCTGATCCACAGGCTGAGACCCAGTGTGGCCATGAATAATTCCCAAGTTTCCCCACAGTCCTGTACATTGCTCCTGTTTTAGCACAAAGGTGTCCTCTAGTTATAGGCTTATAGCGGGTGGAAGCCCTGTGGCTGCTAGAAATTTGGCACCGGCAAAGTGGTGGACAAATCATGTATTTCAGACACCAATTCACTGAAAGTGACTTCTTATTTATCAAAGTAGCAAAAGTTTACAACTTGGAAACCAAATCCTTTTTTCCCTGCCACACTCACACCATGCAATTGCATACATGCAGTTATTGGCTTAAAGCTTGCAAATGTGTCCAGAGCTCTAGCGAAGTCTTTCCTTTTTACTGCTTTAAAACTTTAATGAGGTGCTCTGAAACAAAAGGGACTTCTAAAGAAAAGGTGTGTGTACTTGCTATTTAGAGACATTGATTTTTTTTTTATAACATACCTAACATAGGTGCCCATTTTCATCTCCGTGGGTCTGATTTGGCACAATGAAACCTTTTCACCCTTCCTTCTCTTTCCTCCTTAGCTCCTGAATTTGGGCTCTGCTTGTAGCTGGAAACATATTTTGACCTAATTTTAGGAAAGCGTACTGAAAGTTACCTGCACCGTAACCCAGTTTTAAAGTTGTGCTACTTTCTGTTTAGGAGTAGAAGATGTATCACAAGCCTCTTCTAAGAGATCAGATGATAAGTTTGTCATCTGTATTACAATTGTGGTAACCTGTGTAACTGTCATAGCCACAGTCATGTTTAGTTCATGCACAGGTAAGGGTTTTGCTTTAGTGTCGTGTATGTCCTAAGGAAGAGCGATATTTTATTGGCAACAAGAGTCTGTTCACAATGAATTTTCTCCTTATGGGGGCAGAGGGTGGAAAAAACCCAAAGGTTTCAATTCACCTTAAAAAAAGGGACCCTATTAAGAAAATTTTGAAACACCTGTTTTTATCCATATTGCTAGGGTGGAATAAGGACGTAGGAGATCTTTAGTCACATCTAATTCTTCAGAAGTTCAGGTAGGTTACAAATTAACTTTATTTTGGAAAAATCTGTGTTAATACAGGTGTTATTTACAAGTATAGGTTCACTGGTCTGGGGTTAGATACCTAGGACACTTTCTTATATTTTGCATTTGAAAGGACCATTGTATGGCCTCAGCGTGCTTCCCTTGTTAGAGAGCGACTAACCCTACTCCGCTGGAGAAGGGGAGGTCAGGAACAATACGCTAGACAGAGAAAAGACTGGGTCTCAGATGTAAACTCTATTTCTGCACTAACATTGTGTCCTTGAGTGCAATTCATTCCTCTCCTCTCTGTGTCAGTTCCTCTGTGGAATGAGAGGCAGAAATGAAAATATTTTGAACTTCATGAATGGAGATGCAGATTAAAAAAAGAAAAACAACGAAACCCCAGCAATTACTACGTGCCCAGAACACTCACCAGAGCATTCTGCCACAGATGGGGACGCCCAGACAAGAACAGCACCTCACCACCTCCTTGTTCTTGCTTAGTAAATTGCAGGACACATTGAAAACCAGCAATATGCACCCACATTATCATGTTACTTGAAAACATATTCAAATTGCAGAGCCCAGATAAATATTTTTCTTCATTTAGCTGAGAAAGAAATGTCATCAAAATAAGGAAAGAAAGCAGAAATTCATAAGGACTTTCATGCAAGACGATACCCAGATCAAAAAGTCTCCCATGGATTAATACCATTGGGAAAATCTTTCCAAGTCTAAACTGGACACATTGGAGTGATGGCCATTATGAAGAAGACTAGAGGCCGTACATTCCAGCTTCTTAATATGCTTCCAGTGCCTTGTACCCACCTCAAGTTTTCTTGCTTATACTTTCAAGCAGTTCAAAAGCATTTGTTTGGCATTAGTTATTGTGTCAGCTGCTTATTCCTGGTGTTATCTAATAGGATTAGGGGGATGCAGAAGGTGGAGATGCACTGCTCCTGTAATACTTTGGGAGATTAAATTTTTTCTTTGTAACATTTTAAAGTCTTATACTTTAAAGTCTGATGTAATTTTGCACCAATTTATAATGGAATGATTTCTCTCCTCCCTTCCTTCCCCACCTCCTCCTATATTTGAAGAGCAGCGTGTCACCTTGAAAAACAGCATGTGGGATCTAGATGAGAGAGGTGGGAGAGAAAAGCTTTCAGGAGCAGATTTGTGGTCACTGTGGGAATCAAAAGCGTAAATCTGAAAGGCACAGGATTAACTATAAACTCAGATTTCAATGTGAGAAGTAATGAAACCATATGCTCTTCTACATTCTTGTTAAAAGTAAAAGTATTTTTCTCAGAAAAATAGTGGCAAAAACATCAGGTAAGATTTATCATTGTCTTTCAGAAGCAATTCAAAAGGAGCCTGATACACTTACAAGAATTCTGCCGTTTATGTAGCTACTTCCCTTTATTCTAAGAATAGTTTCTAACAAGTTGAACAGTGAGATACTAAGAAACCCCACTGCCTTCTATTTAATTAGAAGCACACCAGCACAGGAGCCCATAGATCCATCTACACAACCTCCTAAAGAAATTAAGATATATTACCTAGTAATCCTGTTACGGACTTGTTGACATTCCTATGTCTGAAAGTAATCCAAATGACAAGAAATAAAAGATACTGTTCTAGGTATGGACACATGCTGTAACGGATACCTCTGAAAGCCCTCACCCCTTCCCCGAGCAGAGCATTTATGAGAAGAAGGAGGAGCAGGGAGTGGAATATTTAAAGAGACATAAAGGCAAGGGCAGGTGTGCTTCACAGGAAGAATTGCTTACTTTAATTTTGTCCCGGCTGCTTTCAGATGCAGAACAGAGTGCATTTACTTAGGGAAGTGGCCAGGCTTCAGTTGGCTTTCACAATGGGTAGCAACTAAATAGGCTTGACCTACTGCGTGCAGGAGTCTCCTACTGACACGCTTAGCTGCTCACAGATGACACGAGCCAGTGCTGTCAGGAAGCAGCGTTACTCCCGTGCTGCGGACACATGCCAGGAGGTCTTAAAGAAGTGAAACTAAACCTCAAGTGCTTGGTCAGAGGAGTTCCAGTTCCAGGTTGTGGTTGAGAAAGCTTAATTCTTTATGTGCTATGTCACTGAATCTGTTAATACACACACAGATTACTGCAAGAGAAAAAGAGCAGCTTTCAGTTATGTGTGTTGGTTTGCATTTTAGCTTTACATTTATCCTCCTTAGACTTTTCTTAATCCTGGCTCTTTCACCCTTTCTTTCCTGTTCTCTACCTTGTTTTACCTTTCCTTCCAAATGTGCACTCTGGATTTTAACTTCTTGCTTTCCCTGTTATAGTTTTGATCTACATG
>NW_009259499.1:48515-61813 GCF_000687185.1 Egretta garzetta
AAGGTAATGGTCAAGAACACCAACAAGTGAAACGTTAAAGCTGCTGGAATGAGCTGAATTATGCAAGCTGACACTTAGGTAAGAAACCTGACTTGTACCTATTTACTTCAGCAGCTCCCACAGCAGAAGCTCAATTTACTATTGGTAGGAAGACGCTCAGCATCATTCTAAAGTAGAGATTCCCACCAATCTTTGGGATTTCTGTTATGCCATTTTATTAACATCTGTGATGTGAATGAAGCATTCCTGGTTTCATTCATAACCTGTACAAAACCCAGCTTCAGACATTGCTGATAAATGAAGCTCCGAGTTCTACGTGAAACATTATTACATAATAGATCAGTTTTATGTCAGAGCTCCTGATGTTTTTATGGCCTCTCTATTCAGAATAATGGGCCTGTACTCACAGGGGCTTCATAATTTGAATAGCAAGCATATTTTAGATTGACAAAGTCATTTATAAAACCTGCATCATAAGTCAAGGCTAGTTATGCAAATAGGAAGTTTTTCTTGAAGTGAGAATTGCTGTTGCTTTCCATTGATGAATGTGGTCTGCATGTTCTCTGGAGAAATTCCTAATCCCTAACAGTACCCTGAAAATAGCACTATGCTAATGAAGGCCATTTTTCACTCATAATCCTACCCAATTACATTCGAGCAACGGCTTTTTGCATATGGACATTTGTAACATAATTTCCTGAGCAATTCTTTTCTCATGCCATGACTAGTGTAAAATCCCACAAATTCTGAGGCAGAGCACCTGCAACAGCTGTTCTTAGTCATGATAAAATGCCCATTCTTTACTTTGGCCCCAAATGGTCTGAAAAATACAGGTTGAGATAAAGCAAGGCGTCTTCACAAAGTATTTCTGAACCCTCTTGGTAGACCTGAACAACACTTTGCTGAGCTAATGAAAGCAAGTCAAATATTTCTAAGAAGTAGTTGCTTTTTTTGGTCTAAAATGCATTTTTAAATATCTCTTACATGCGCCTCCCTGGCAGGTGTAAATTAAAGAAAATTTGATTGAATGCAGTGACCAGTTACAAGCAATGCAGGATTTGATGAATTAACTCAAACTCTGTATTGCTCCAGTTGTTGCTACAGGTCCCTTCTTTTCTTCTGAATTCGTTACCTTTCCTGTCCTGTTGCTTTGCCAAAATCCTGATAATCTGAACAAAAAGATGCACCCCAACAATGTTCGTGCTGGACATCATGCTGCTTTCCCTCCTTCTGTCCTTGTTGCCTAAATGCAGAAGAAGTATGACACACAATTAAAGTTGCATTTTAAACCTCCAGTGTGACAAAACTGTTTTGCAGTGTTATTCTGACCTGGGAGACAGGGAAACTGGAAGAAAGTTCAGGCAGTTTTTCATTATAAATCACTCAACCCTAAGCTTTTAAATGATACATTGCTTCAGGTTTCTCTATGACTCAACTTTCTCTTCTTAACCCTGTTATTCCAGTGTTCCACCAAAACGTAAAATAGTATTTTAAGACAGCTTTAGAAAGATGGTTGGAAAGTTCTGATTCCATCTCAAATCCTAAAATATACAAATGGGAATATTTCTTATTGACTACTGATGATGAAAATCAGGGAACAGATTCTATTTTGATGTGAGACTACTCAGAATGGTCCTGAATCACCCTTTCCTTTCCTTCCTAATTCACTGAAGCATGGAGGGTCTCACTGGCAGCTGCAAAACTTAGCGTGCTCCCCTCCAAGTCTGTTGTAATCTCTGGTTTATTAATGGGAGGCAGGAGCTTTCTATAATTCGAGCTTTTACTGTGTTCCCATTAAATGCTATGTTCTGATCTCCTTTTACATTCAAAGGGAAGAAAGATGAGCTTTCAAAATGCTTAGAGTTGTTTCATCATCACCAGATACTATAAAGTAGCTATAAGATTTAAATAACTTCAAGTGGCCATTTAGAGATCTGCAAAGCATTCAGACTTGTAATATTATTTAACTACTGTAGGACTCATTCAATAGTCATGAGAGACTAGAAGATGTATTTCTAAATCAATGAGAAAGTTATTAGAAGTCTAGTAGGCTGATGGAGATAACCTACCCACACTCTTCATTTTAGTGTTTCATGTTGAGCTAATTAGCATTTTCTAATGCAAGACTATTTCACAGCATTTGCATTCTAAGTGCTGGAGAGGGAACATCACCTTAGATGAACAGGTTTGGACATTAGTATATTCAAACTTTAGGAAATGCTTAAACATGAGGGGAAAAAAGGTACCATCTATAGGCTAGGTAGCTGTGCTGCTGAAGATGACAAAGGTAACATACTTCAGCTTAATGCTTTCCCAAAAGAAGATCACCTGAAAATAGCTTAATAGATATTGTCTGTGATCTCCAGGAGCCCCAAAACCTTTCCTTACTAGGGGGACAGAACACAAAAAGGAACTACTTATTATCAGTTCATTTTTAGCTTTACCTACCATGTGTCTGACACTTTGCAACCACAGATAAACATAGTCCCTCCTCCAGGATGCTTCCTGCCCTCAGAGAGAGGAGACTAATGGGCAGAAAAAGCAATATAAATTGTAACAGTGACAAGATTTTACCTAATTTTATAGTAGTTGTGCATGTAAAGAGCTGAGTTACTCTGGGAGCCTGACACTGAGAATGGGAATGTGAAGAAATGCATATGTATATACACAAATGTGTATTAGTCCAGAACACTTTAAGTGCAAAATAGTCACATGGGTAGACTGCAATATTTAGAATACATAAAAATTTTGTCCTTTATTCCTATGTTCATGTTTTTCCAGTAATGTTTGGCAAGCAATGTGATACTGATGGTCACTTATGTACAGCATCTAGTTTTTGAAACTGCACTCCTCTTTTTTTGCCTCCCAGGAACTTCAACATCCTTACCTCAGTAGAATTTTTTCATTTAGGATAGGAAAACTTCCATAAAACTCAGGTGACACAAAAATTTAAGCAAACGAGGAAAATGTTGTTGTTGTTTGTCAGTCAAAGAAAGCTTCCCAAAACCATTAATACCTTTCAGTCCAAGGTAGCAAAAACTTTGAAATAAAGTTATTTTGCACCAAAGCTTGAAATATAGCCAAAAGTATTAAAATAGGATTTTTCATAAAACATTTTGTAGCTGATCATCAGAACCGAGTCTTTCTCACAGTCATTTTCAGCAGAGCGGCATTCTGCGTTTTGCAGTGGTTTTGCCTGAAATGAGAAAAAAAACCCCAAACCATCAAACTCAAACCCACATACATACCCGATTGGTTTGTAAGCTAATTTCTGTTCATAAGCTCGTTTTTTAAAGCTAGTTCTGTGTTGAAGTAGCTTACAAAAGCTAGGTATTCAAAACAAATATGTAGACGCACATAAAACCAAATATGGATATGCACATACTGAGAAGTCATCCAGGTTTTCAATTCTTCTTTGGACAGCCTTGCATGAGAAGGAATAAGAGAAGGCATAGGAAGAAGCAGGTTGTGTTACCCACTTAAATTTCCAGTTACAAGGCAGATATTTCTTGCAAAGCAGAAAGGGAGCAGATTAGGTAAACAAGCCGTTTCCTTCAGCCAGAGAATTTCCAAACTTTGTCACTGCTTGGGTAATGGATTTGCACAATAATTGGATTTTGTCTGGTACTGTCATTTGAACACCAGATTTGAATATTCGTGTGATTTGTATGCATCTCCCCCCCTCCCCCCCACCTCCTTTTCCACATATGTTTAGGCTTCAGACAAAGTCTAGAAGTAAACCCAAGCATTCTCCAAATGCAACTCCGTTTCACAATCATTTGATGGTAGAAGCAAGAGTTTGCTCTTTGTGTTCCCTCTTACAGCAGCACAGTAACGAAGCAAGTGCTAGAGCCAAGAAGAGCGGAGCTGGACGTGTAGCTACGAGAATATACAGACCTGTTTTAAGAATACTTAGGCCCTGGGTTGTCAGCACCGACCAAATGATGAGAACTCTTAATGACTGCGTACAATTGAAATTATAATACCTGCCCTAATAGATGGCATTTCAGTGGATCACGTCCCACCTTTTCTGTGTTCAAAACAGCTCACTGAAGGGGACACTCATTTGCCCTCCTATGTCCTGCTCAAGCCACCCAGGCAAAGGGTATCCTGCCACCAGTCCTCCTGGGGCCTGCTCCGTTCACCACAAGCCAGTTTACTTCTTCGTTACAAATTGCCGTTCAAAATGGAAGTGCGGGTGCAGGAGGAAGCAGGATTCACATTGTGTTCTCACAACCCCCAGTAGTGAAGGACTTTTGAACTGGGTCCCTTTTTTAGGCTAGAATTGCCATGGTAACCCTCCTCTGTATGGATGTCGCTGGTATGTCTTCCAGTGCTTAGTTTATGCACCCACCAAGCAACTTCCTAAATCTTTTGTGCAGCTCCTGGTTAATGAGTCCAAGCTTGCTTTACTTGGAGCTCTTACAGTTGTTTTCTTCCTGACCCTCAAAAGGGAGCTGATTTCTCACTCTCTTCCCTGACTTAAATTACTCTTAGGAATTAAAAGGAGAAAGACTAAGGCGCAAGATCCTGGCTGAGAGGTATTAATGTGGGGCCCGTCCCCATAGGACCAGGCTGCCGAGACCCTCAAGAGGAAATTAATTTTCCAGGACACCACTTCTCCAGCCACACACTGCTTTTGCTATCAAAAGGACTGCTCAGCTACTGCTACAAGGAGTCGGCACAGTATGGTTAGCTAGCCCTTAATCTGTGCAGGAAACTTAAATATAGGCTTTAGCCTCGCTTATTTCTAACAGAGCTGAAATAGGGGATAGGAGTAGAGGACTGAATTAAGGTTTGAAGAGGGCATGGTGAATTGTATCAGCTTGAATTACGAAGGTTTAAATGGGCTTATCAGACAGTCAGGCAACCAAGATGAAGAAACTAGGTTATCCACTGTGCAGCAGTGCTGCTAACAAGGCTTGGATATCATGAAGGGTCAATGACCTTTTCTCGTACCTTTGGCATTTATCTTATTACCATTACCTAAGTCCTCTAAATTGCCTAGCTGCGTCCAACGTGTCGCGCAGAATGTGGCCTCACCAATCCCTTCGTGATTTCTGAGACACCGTTCTTGCCCACTGAGAGTCCCAAAGCCGCCTTCTGGAAGCTGACCGCTAGGCACATTCCTTAATGCCCCAACAAAAGCATCTTCCACTAGGGTGCTCTCAGGCTGGTTGAGGAATATTACCATGCAGGGGCGGGCAGCATTTTGAACAGCGAGGAGGCAGCTGACGCCAGTTCACTGAAGTCTTTGGCAAATCGCTTAGCATCTCAATAGGGCTAACCAGCTACAGGACATGCTAGCTGCTTGCTACAGGTAAGGAAAGGAAATGTTCCAGCCCCTGGAGAGCTTGCCCAAGCCTGCTTAAAGCACCAACAGATCTCCCTTTGCTTCCTCCACTCACCTTCCTTTCCTGTTCAGTTCACCACACTTCTCTTTACTTTTGGGACCTCTTTTTTCCATAAAAGTGTCCCCTTTCATCCAGGTAACTTCAGTGCTATTCATTGTTTGGCTACATATCTTCTGTTGCCCTAATTACTCCTCCTTGCCACATATTTTTCCACTTCCCTTACATTTATATATCATTTTCATTTCATAGCCTCCTATCTCTTCAGTCCTTGTTCCATTTAGTGTTCTCATTTTCCACTGTAGACCCACTCCAAGTAATAAATATTTGTTTTGATAATAAACTCAGAAGTGCAGTTGACTTACTTTCTTCCCAAGCCCTTTTGTTAAAAACAAATAATGCACTTATTGCAGTAGCAGCCAGAGGGTGCCACTGAAATGGTGTCTATTGTGCTAAGCACTGTAGAGGCACATTACTATGCCTAGTTGTAGTCACAAGACACTTCGTCCTTTGAAGAAGTTCAATGTTTCTAAAAGCATTGACCCCAAATGGCACAAAAAGTAAACCATTTTAAATGAAATTCTGAAAGGTAAGTAGTATTTATCCACAATTTTTAAGGGAAGAAATATATTGTGCAATGGTGCTGAAACGGGGGAGCTCTCAAGAAATATTTGCCCAAGCTTTTCCAAAATGAAACATCAAAACAATTTTTAATGAAAATTTTAGATCTTATTTGAAGTGACCTTTTGGTGGAAAACTCTTACTGTAAATATTGTTACCAACTCTAATTGTGAGTGTTCTAGGCATAAAACAATTTTTAATGAAAATTTTATATCTTATTTGAAGGTGGAAATCCTTTTGGTGGAAAACTCTTACTGTAAATGTTGTTACCAACTCTAATTGTGAGTGTTCTAGGCAAGTTACTCAAAGAGAAAGAGGTGCATATTGCCTTTCATATAGTCATTGGGTAAATATAAAATTGGCAAATATAAAACATAAAAGTCATTTGTGCTAGACATGAGACACAAATGGTTCTGTTCTGGCTCTGCCAGCCAGGAAATATGCTGTTGCTGCCTCTGCATTCCACCAAAGGTTGTGGAGGTTCTGTGAGAGTGAGAACTGGCTGCGGGGCACCAAGGACTCGTCCTAGGGAGAGCATGGTTGTGTCCCCTGTGGCACCCGTGCCACCAGCCTACCCTGGACATGGCCACAGGGCTCTGACTGGGGCTGTCAGGGGAGTTCAGGCCCCCCTGGGAAGGACAAACTGACACATGGGGCTGAGATCAAGGACATGTCACTGCAGCGGCACAGAAAGAACTGGCAGTTGTTGCATGCCCAGTGGATTACACAGGCTAAATAAGGTACCAGCATTCATGCAAAAGATGGACAGGCACTGGGGTCCTGCCTCCCCCATGCTGCTGTTGATGAGCTGCTGACTTCAGATGCAGAGATTTAATCTCTGCTTCGTCTGCCAGGGCCCCCACCGTTCCCCCTCCCACCTTTGTGCCTGCATAGGCAGCGCAGGGATCCAACTAAAGAATCAGTCTTCCTCAAGCTTCATGTGTGGCGGCAACGAGGAATTCTTTGCGATAGGGCTCATTTTACCTAGATGGCTTTTTTGGCCTTAGATGCAAATGGAAATATCCATCAAAGTATTAGAATTACTACTAAACAAACGAGGAACATCGAAACCAAGACAACACATAAAGTCTCGCTATCCTACATGTTCCCAGAACTTCCCAGGATTAGAACTACAATACAGGAAAAGTATTTCCTGGAGAAAACTCAAATTTCAAGACAAAATTTTAAGTCTCGTGGACTCACTGGCATGGAGCAAATGACAAATACACAACTAGAATACTTTTGTGTTTCTGATTAGCTTTACTTCGTTAGAGTGTTATGTATTCCAGGTTAAATCTTTCCTTGCAGTTCAAGACCAAACCCCCAAATTCTACCATAAAAAAAAGTGTCATGAAGCAGAGTATTTCACACAGCTGTGCCCAATGCATAATCTCTTCTGCAAGACCTGCCTGAGCTTCACACCTGAAGAGATACAACATTCAAACACAAAATGAAAACCCCCAAACAAACCTGCTTTCTTTTTCACCTACCCACATTTTTTAGGATAATGAAGCAGTTTTTTAAACTAAACCATATAATTATTTTCTGCCAGTCAGTATGCAAAGATACCATAGCTGCATTACTCATTGCAAAAACCAATACAGATCACAAACTTTTCTATCCCATCTAGAGACCAGTTTCTAGTCCTAAATACACTTTGTTGTGAAATATTAAACTTTTCTAGCTATGGAATCTCTCACCGATTTTCCTTTTGATTTTCTTTGCCGGACAAAACAGTTACTACAACGAAATTATTTAGTATAGCAAAAAAGAAGCAACAAAGTCTTGTTTCAATCCACTTACTAAGTGAACAGGAAGTTGCAATGAAGTCTTAGAACGAAATAAGAGAATAGCCTAAATAGAGCATAGAGCAAACAAATGATGCCTTTGTCTGGTAGGCTTTGGCGGACATTTGTCAGATACCTGTGACAAACTTAGAAACTTTACACAGTTGTAGTTCTGCACTTCCCCACTCTTGGGTGAAAAACAAAGGCTGTGATGATAGTCAAAAACAGGTCTAAAGAGGGAATTATATCAGCCTAAGGGCTGTTGCCTAATAAGATACTAAGTATTTTTTGAACATCCTTCCCTTCACACTGAAAAAAAAAAAGAGGCAGTGCTTTCATCAGCTTGATAGATTTTCATACTAGCGGAAGGTACGGAGGCCCTAGTCCCTTGCTGATGCGTGACTGCTCTGCACGTTAAATGAGAGGAGTCTCCATTCCCCCTATGCCGTCATCCCAAAGATCTTGCTGTCTTTCTGCAGCTGCCACCTCTGTATTCTGCTGTTTTCTACTATGCACAGGTACCTGGCCAAGGAGGTTTTGGAAAGGACAACAAAGATTATTTGCACTCAGGAAATTGCAATCAAAACATTTAGACATTGTCCAAACATTCAGAACCTTGTGTGCCACAAACAACATTTTTCATTCCCTAGTATTATGTAGGAGATCTCCCTTTGGGTGGCCTACGTGCACTCTTCCAGCCTTGCTTTGGGGACTACTGTTGCAAACAAGCATTAGCTGAGCTGCACTTGGTCAAGAAGAGACCACCAAATGCTATCTGCAACAATGGAAGAAATAATCAGCTATGAAGCATCTTGTGCTTGCATTCAAAGTGTCATATTTAAACATGTAAGGTGACAGAAATGTCAGCTGGTATAAGCTTATGATGCATAAAAGTCTCACACGCTTCCTTTTGCTCGTGTGTTTATGAGTCAGAGCAAGGTAAGGCAGCAGCAGTTTCATTCAAATCTTCCATTCCCTGACACCAGGAAGAACACATTCAGAATAGTTGAATGGTTCAGAAGAGCTTTACTTGTCCCTTTCCCTCCTTTCCTCCCAGGAAAGGACATGCGATACTGCTACGGTTCTAGATCTGATTTTTTTTCCTAGTTTAGATATAATAGATGTAAGCAGGAAAACAAACAAACCAACCAACCCCAATCTCTCTTTCTAATCATCTGCACTAAACTGAACCCACCAGATTGTTCTGTTTCTGTAAAACAAGGTTTGTAAGAAGAAAATCCCTCTTACTAAACCAGCTGATTAATGGAGGGAAAAAAATCCCCAAGGTGGCAGCAGTTCAGTATCCAGAAGTTTACTTTTGTGTTTTACCCCCCAACCACAATAACCAGTCAAAGATTTTCTCTCCCTTGTTTATGTTCTGATGTTATTCAATCTGTCCACATCCATTAGAGGTCACATAGAGAGGGAGAACATCCAGAATCTTTAAATTTGCAACTGCAATGGTTGCTGCATCTATAGTTTTGGAACTGACTGGCAAGGGGTGGCCCAAGAAATGAATCCAGTGCATAAATTGTGTACTTGACAGATGTACTGCTAACAGTAAGAAAAGATGCTGCAAGCCATATAAAGTGGGGGCGGGGAGGGAAGAGAAAGCAAAGATAGAAGAAAAAATAGTTAGGTGCTCCCACAAACTTACCTATAACACAAAGCCTCATGAATTTGGGCTTCACTTAGAAGCTGAATACCATCGTGTATAAACATATTTTTTCCATTAGTGACCTCTAGAACATCTCAGCACTAAGTGGTGCTGGTGTACAACAAAAGAGGCAGCCTTGTGCTTCTGTAAAATAGGAAGCAAGGCCACGCTCCTTCATATATCATCAGGCAGTAACAGGATAGTGAGATTACAACATATGAGACCCAGGTATCTGTGAAGGTCTCATCGTTCCTGTCAGAGCTCACTTAAGGTAAACTTTTCAATCAGAAAGTTTAAGGAAGGTTCTCACATCTTTAAATATGAACTTTTTTTAGATCAAGGGTGACATACTCCTCCTCCTCCCCAGAAAAAGAGTACTCAGGCAAATGCTTTAAATTCAGGAATTAGGGATTCTGAATGATTCATCTTCATGCCCATTCTGGCACTGAACAAGAGGCCCTGATGATGGAGAATCAGTCAGCAATGAGGACACAAGATTGAAAATACAGATACTCCTCCATAGTGGAGGCGGGCAGGTCAGGCTGACCGAGATCCAGAGAGGTGACAAGTACTCCAGAAACACTCTCCTCATTTTAAGACGATGCCAAATTTCTAAGGTGAAGACAGTACGATCTGCCTAGGAGCTGACAGCAAGACAAGGCTCATGACCCACTCCCACGCACAACAAACTATGTCAGTATGAAGTCCCTAAAGTTTGTGGAGTGTTTCCAGCATGGAGCACATAAAACTGTTGGGTGAGGTTGTCACAAATCTCTCGGCTTTCAGCCAGGAGGCTGAGGGGAGCTGGCGTTGGAAAGAGACCATGACAGTCTGCGGAAGCTCAGCATGCTTTTCTAAGCTGACGCTGAAAGAAACTGCCATGACAATAAGGATTAGGCAGGCAGCTGATCTATTCAGCAGGCATATCTATGCATATGGAGGGTGCTAACTAGGCCCCTTCTTTGCTGGGATTGCTGAGGGACAGAACAGACCATGGATGGATAAAACACACCATCTTCTCTATCAGCACCATTAGCAAGGGGAGACAATAATTAAAACATCTTTCTACCGACAACCAAAATCCAGATTAAAGCCTGCATTCAGAAAGCCACCAACATCTTGACTGAGGAGAAGGAAAAGAAAAAAAAGCCTTTGTATATAAATGGTTCTTTTTCTTCTGCATCAGTAGATGGTGCTCTTTATATTCTATTGCAAGTTACTTCTGAGAAATAGTGCTTGCATGCCCAGGGGTGAAATCTTTTTCCACACACCCCTCTTCACCTCCTTAAATCGCCCGACCTTCTTACCTCTAAAGTGGCTGGACAATAATCATATTAGTGCTCAATGGGTTCAACCAGGAACTTTAGATTAATCTGTCATGGTAAATAACCAAAGGAGTCAGAGAACATGTAGGATTCCCATGCCTCTCTGGAAGGCTACTACTCAGTAAATAGTAATGTGATCCTTCCTTTGTAAGTGCCGCTGAAGGCCTCTCCCCATGCTTCTGTCTGTGATTGTCCTGGCAGGACAGAGTGACACCACGTCGGACAAGGCCCAAACACAGTGCTTGTGGGTGCATGGTGTTTAGAGCCGGCATATAAATTTGACACATCAGAGATGTGTCAAAACCACCTGGCACACTTCTGTAACACCGCTTCCTCCTATTAGGCTACCAGAATCCCGAAGACCCCAAACCGTCACATCCAGATAAAATTTCCAAGTGCAGAATGAGGGAAGACACACCCCAGGAAACCCACACAAATACCAGCCCCTGTTCTGATATCCAGCACAGAGGAACCCATGGTCCAGACAGTAGCAGGACCAGCTGTCCTCATCTCGGCAGGCAGGCACAGATGCCCTTGTACTCTGGAAATGGAGCATCTGGGCATTTGTTCCAGTGTACTCATGGTAACTCAGGCAGGTGATGGAATATCACACAGTCTTTAAATAGCCTCAGAGGCATGACGAAACAGAATCCATTTCTGGGATAATAAGAGGAAAATAAGTCCAAATATACACACACATAAATCAAGCAAGTTGGCACGCTTACATAAAAGTGCTATAAATGATGCAGTACTGCGCAGGACTCACTGTCCTTTCCTAGTTGCCTTTTAAGTTTATCGCTTTCCACAACCGGCATTCATTTGTTCATGGCTTCCTAATGAGTGTGGCACTAGAAGTTGCTCTAAAGACAATGTGTTGTATGAAGCAACTTGGATTTATTAAAAGGGAATTAACCTATACCACAAAATGCATCCAGCCCATGACGATAACAGTAAGACCACAAACAGTGGCACTGACACCACTGAGCTAGCAACACATGGCAGTGCTTGCCAGCTTTCCCACCAGAGGAAAAAAAAAAAACCCAACAAACCAAACCCAAAAATTGCCCCAAATGCCCAAGGGGGTATCTGTTACGTTTACTACCACCTTAATTCCATAGCAAATCTGGTCAGAGGCCTGCAAATGAGTCTTCTCACCTCTGGCAGTGAAGGTAACCCACAACAAGCCCCATGGAGAAAGCTAAGACTTCCTCAAGAATTAGCTCCTCCACAGGTGCTTCCTTTTTCAACCTAGAAAAGCTCCTCTAGCTTTTTGTTGGTTGTCAGTCTTCTGCCCTGTGTATAGCCTGCTCTGTGCCCTAGGCAGGAGGTGGAGTATTGCTCCAGAGCACGCGAGGGGGACAAGCAAGTAGCTGGAAAAGGAGTCTCTTTCTCAAGCGGCAAGATTCAACACTTCCACAGATTTTTCCACATAAATGGAAATGGTTTATTTGTCCATTACCCGTTTCTAACCTCCTGCTCCCCCACTCCCCCAGCCCAGCACAATCCTTATGTCAGGACTCAGTTCTGCTCTCGCAGCTGGCTTCCCAAAGATTTCAAGGAGGGCACATTAGCTCCACCATCCAAGGCTCAATGCCTCTGGCTACTTTAAAGAAGCATGGCCTGCATCATGGGAATCTTTGTTATCTGTCCTTTACTGAAATGATTCGACTTCTGCTCTGTGTCTTTTTCCCACATCTCTATTTCTTACCTCTTTCTCATCTTAAATCTTGCCTCTCTTTTCCCTCCAGTATTACCCAGTTGCCCTTTTGTGGTGGGTTGACCCTGGCTTGAGGCCAGGTGCCCACCAATGCTGCTCTATCACTCCCTTCCTCAGCTGGACAGGGGGGAGAAGATATAACAAAGGCTCATGGGTCGAGATAAGGACAGGGAGAGATCATTTGCCACTTAACTGCCATGGGCAAACAGATTTGACTTGGGGAAAATCAAATCAGAGTAGGATAATGAGAAAATAAAAACTAATTTTTAAAACACCTTCCCCCCACCCCTCCCTTCGTCCCAGGATTAACTTTACTCCCAATTTCTCTACCTCTTTCTCCCAAGCGGTGCAGGGACACGGGGAATGGGGGCTGGGGTCAGTTCATCACACGCTGTCCCTGCTGCTCCTTCCTCCTTAGGGGAGGACTCCTCACGCTCTGCCCCTGCTCCAGCCTGGGTTCCCTCCCATGGCAGACAGTCCTCCACCAAATTATCCCTTCCCATGGGCTGCAATTCTTCACAAACTGCCCAGCGTGGTTCCCTACCTCCCACAGGGTACAGTCCCTCAGGAGCAGACTGCTCCAGCATGGGTCCCCCACGGGGTCACTGGCCCGGCCAGCAAACCTGCTCCAGCCTGGGCTCCTCTCCCCATGGACCCACAAGTCCTACCAGGAGCCTGCTCCAGAGCAGGCTTCCCACGGGGTCCCAGCCCACTTTGGGCACCCCCCTGCTCCGGCGTGAGGTCCTCCCTGGGCTGCAGGGGGGTATCTGCTCCCCCGTGGGCCTCCTTGCGCTGCAGGGGCACAGCCTGACCCACCAGGGGGTGGCGGGGGATCCTTGC
>NW_009259499.1:62056-86633 GCF_000687185.1 Egretta garzetta
ATGTAGACTCAATACACCTTTCCCGCAAGACCCGCACTCCTATCCAACCTTTGATGTAACAGGTTCATTGTGAAAGCATCCATAACCTGAGGAACCTCCTGAGAGCAAAGGCACTCAACTTCAAAATGTGCTGCTGAAAAGCATGCACAGAGACTGTGGAACTTGCTGCCTCAGTCTGCATTTTCCCAAATTCTTTCTGAGCTAGAATATTCACCTTGAGAAAGCGCTGAGTATGGCATGAAGATAAATACAGCTTTGGCACTCAGAGCACTGCGCTTTTTTGTTTGTCTTTCTAATGTAGCAACACAAACCCCAGCACTTTTCTCCCAACAGAAGCCGTGTGTCTGATAGCCCAGAAAATCCCCTTCTGTACCTTAACCACCTGTCTCAGAAATGCCACCCTGCTGCGGTAAACTGAATTATGTATCTTCACCTGACGTTTACTGTACCTGCACATTGGTTTGTTTTCACTCCATGCTCTGCTCTCTCAAGATAAGCCACCCTTTGAACAGAGATGGGAGGGGGAAATGGAAACAAAGCAGGATGAGACAATTCAGTGGCAATGGGAAAAGACTCTAGCTCCTGCTGAGGGCACGGGACTGGTTCTGCGCTTAAAGGCAGAAAGATGAGGACAGAAGACAACAGAGCTGGCCTGAAAGGCAAGAGCTTGAAGAGCTCTCCAAATTAACACAGGTGTCTGCTGGAAGGATCTGAGGTTCTGGCTGCTCAGCTTATCATCATAAGAAAGTCTTTGCACAGGACAGATGGCTATATCGACCATTTTAAAATCCGCTAATTAAATCGTGGTTTGGGTTAAGATAGCAGAAAAGTCCTTATGCTTGTCAGAAATCACAGACATGGGAAGTAAAGCAGCACAGCTATTGATCCTACTCCAGAATAACAAACATCTTCATCTCTGAGCTACAGCAAGGCAGCTGCCAGTTAATTGGCAGCCTCAGCGTGCTGGTGAGGGGAGTGAGGGATATGGCTGATCTGTACAAAATTGCCCTGCAGTACAGTAATAAAGGATCTCTCTGAGCACTGAAGATACTAGTTCACTCTAAGAAGTATTAATTGCATAGGTGAAATCTCACTACTTGGTAAGCATTTTCTAAGTTTTAAAGATTTGCATGCCCTCCCCTCCGCCTCCTAATAGGAGACATCAGTGCTGTGCTGTTAAAGGCTCATGCATGCAGGCAAACCTCTCTCCTTTCTCCTGTTAGTGCTGTCAAGTCTCTCATAGGGGGTAAGGCAACCTTGCCCAGTTGTCTCCTGTCACATGCTTCACTGTTGTTAGAGCTTTCACCTCGTGAATCAGTGCAGGAGAGATGCTCCAGCCCTGCACTGCATCGAGGGAGGCAGGTCATGTCAGGAAAGACAGTGCTCAAAATGTAGCCTGCCCAGAGCAAACTACTAACGGGCAGGAGTCCGTCACCCATCTTAGGACCAGGATGGTCAAAGTGGCAGGTGGCACATCAGGAAAGCAGAGACGTACAAGGATGGTACTGTAAGTACTGCTTGCCACACATCAGTGAAATTCCATATAATGGTGCTCTGCTCCCCTCCTTTGCTTCTCCAGACTTAAAATTTAGCCATGGGAATCATCAATACGATATCTTTAAAAACACTGGCATCAAAGCGAGAAGCACAGGTAGTATTTCATAGTTCCTTTGTCAGGCTCTCTACAACCACAGGGATATATTTCTGAGCTGATACTTAAGTCACGTTATAAAACACAAGCCTGCTTGGTAGATTAGAAACTCCCTTGCACCAGAAATTTTAGAAGTCCTAGTGACCTTCCTGAAAACCCGGACCCATTTAGCTTTAAATGCATTAAATCTCCAGATTTCTCCTGTGCTTAAATTAGACGTGAATTAGTGTTCTCAGCAAGTCATTGGAGGTCTGGACTTGCAAATACAGTAATGCTCAGGGGAAATTCAGAACCAAGACTCTGGCTGTGTGCCATAGATCTGTTTGCAGAAAGAGAAAAAGTTACTCCGGTCTATGGAGGAAATTGTGTGTTACCACCTCTGCTCAGGAGAAGCCAACCTGCATTCCTCATCTGATGGCATCCTTCCCTCATGGCTTTATGCAATCTCTCAGAGCTGCTGCTGGGTAAGAGGTGTGTTCTATATCAGAACTGACTGCCAATCATGCTGTGTATGATGCATGGCATTTATTGATTTCACTTTGTAAAGTGTTTTGATATGTTTCAAGGATAGACAGTCCTGTAAGAAGTCTTTTATATCAAGCCTTAAAAAGCACTTCAATACAGATTCATTTCTGTAGAGCTTCCTCCTGGATGTCAGCAGTGCCTAAGCTGCGCGGATGGGCACATTAACATGCAGAATTTCGTTACATGATAGCAGGGAAAAAAAGTTAGCATCAAGTGGCAGCATTAGCGTATGAATCATGCACAATTACACGTGTTTAACCAGTGAAATAGAAACCTTTGTGAGCTATGAATGGCCTCAGTCAGAGGCCTTCTTAACTAAAAAAAAAAAAGCTATCAACAGATTCTTTAAAAGAAACTCCCTAACTTCTAGCTAGGGAGAAAGAAACTCTGGGTTTTGCACTGTCAGTCAAATGCTGCAGGTTTGTTCATCTGTGTTATCAGTGCAAATCTTTGATGTATACCGGACATTAATAATGTTTAAAAGAAAAGCAGTCTTACATACATATGGAGAAAATTCCAGCTTTTCTTTGTATTCTGCAGTTTTGTTACTGCTATTGAATTGTAGCGCAACACCAGGAAAACTCGTGCCAGGCAAGTCAAAACCCGTCATCCCTGTGTGATTAAATGACCCTTTGTGAACTGTCTCACGACGTGAAGTCATGACGTGTATGCTTCAAACACAGAATAAAAGCATTCAGTAGGAGAAAGCCGCAAACCAGAATGGTCAGCCTTTACCACAATTTTTTTTCTCCCCAAGTAGCTGCAAGACCCAGGTTGTGACTGTTCAGCTGAAACAAGAATTGCTTCCAAGAACGACAGAAAACAATTTACACTCCTCTCTCAGTTTTATGGTGTTCTTAACTCCTAAAATAAAGTTTCACTTCAAGTAAAGGGTAGAGTGAAGTATAAACCTGATGCTTTATCCAGGATGCTTGGCTCACAGCAAAGATAGTTTTAAGAATGCACTTAGTTATGTACTGAGAATAAGGTTCAGTGCACAAAGATCAAATAGTAACACTAACACCATTCCCTTGCATGCCTCACAATTTTTAAGCTTCAGGGGTGCTTGTACTTCTCCCCCCAGAAGGATGTGCATCTTCTACTCATCAGTTAAATCAGCATCTGAACAGAAATTTCTAAATAGCAATCAAATCACACAACTGCCTATCACCTTTATACTGTGTAATTTTGTTCTTTAGAGTATAAAAGGAGAAAAGCCACTCATTCAAATATTTCTGCATCCCTGCACAGTGCTCCAAAGAAAGTACTGACTAAGCAGCATAGCAAGAATTTATTGGCACCAATAATAGTACGTAGAGAAACTCTTTCCTAAGCATCACCTACGGAAGTGGGAGCTGCACGCACATAAAGACGACGACAAAAAACATTCTGAAGTAGCATGTTTTCATAAAAGAGAAAAGCACCTGTCTTAAGTAGTCAAATAGACTCAAAATAAGAGTTATAAAGCATGGGACATGAACAGAAAGACCATTGTTCCCTAGATTAGAAACAAAGCAAAAATTGAAATAATTATTCTGCTAGTTTATAAATCTGACGTAGCAACAACAGAGCTTGCTTAGAGCCGATCAGTTTTTCAGCAGCGCCATACTTCCGAAAGAAGATGAGCATGTTAGCCAGGAAGCTTAGTGAAATGTGCCATGGCACTTCTGTTGGGAAAAACCTCCTCCCACGGAGGGTGCCGCATTTGTGCACAATAGAGTCAGGCTGCACCTAACAGGGGCCATGACTGCATTTTTCAGCTATCACATGGAGACAGAAACTCAGTCCGTGTCCTGCCTTCTCCACACAGCGTCTTTAACCCAAGACTGCCATGTCCAAAGAAAACGCCTTAGACATATATAAGATTTATTTTGGCCTCTGAGGAATGCCAAAATGTGCATGTCAATGTAGAACAAGCAGTTTATAGCCTTACAATGTTTTGTGGGACAAGACAGCCATTTTCCACACACCTGGGCTCTTACTTTCTGCAAATGCTAGCAAGTCACCGACAGTTTACACTACAAGGCAACTAGCACATACTTTGCTGTGCCCAAATGTGCTGCTGAGCAGGAAGCAGTGAGAAAACAATGTTTTAACAGCCATGAATGTGGCAAGACGAGCACTTTTATCTGCTTACCAGATATTTCTTTAAATAGAGATGCAACCACAACAGTGTTAAGCTGAAAGGTTCAGTAGTTGAGCGATTCAGTTCAAATTCACTACTCCAATGCATCCCTGACCACTTTTCAAGAGTTAGCTTCACAGTCGTTATTTCAAATCTTCATCTTGACCTACATGCACACTAGTTAGATCTAAGCAGACATTCAGCTGCACTGCAGGGATACCTTGGCTTATTGGTAAATGTATGCAAGCACAGAGATTGAGGCGGGCTCACGCTTTTTTTTATTTTCTCATCACTCTTTGTGACTTTGCAGACATGTGCATGAGCGCATCCCTTGACTGCCAGTTTTCCTGCTGCCCTCTGGCAACTGTGCCACCTTAGGGGAACAGTGTCCCTCAGGGATAAAATGCAGGAAGGATGTTAGAGAAAATAAAGTAGTTCAAATGCTTTTCATCTGCATTGTCGTGGTGAAGGGAGGTGGGAGCAGACACATATACAGCAGAGTCTGACTTCCTAAGAAGAACCCCCGACAAGACAGGCTAGCCTAGGTCTCCTGCGGCTTTTAAAGAGTTCAGAACTTCAGTTGTGTCCAGAAGAGGGATAGGTCAAAGTGCAGTTAAGAGCCAACATGAACCATGCTGTGATAACACAGGACTGGAGAAGTGGTGGAAGAGGCTTAAAGTTCAAACGCAGAAACAGCAGCCTGAGTTACAGCAATTCATTAGCTGCAACGCTAGTTGTTCACCAGAGTGCAGGTGTTGTTTTGCTCAAAGCAAGGCTTATGTTCATTCAAAATTGTATTTGGGAACACTTAGCTCAAAGCAGAGGAAGATAACTCATTGCAACAGCGAGGACAAGCTTCTGACATTCTCCTAGCCAAACACTTAAGCTAGAAACAATGGATGAGAAAGCCCACTGGAAGGCTAAGCTGGTTAAAGGACGCACTGCAGAACTGGAATCGGCTTACTCACTTCAGCAATGAGCACAGCTGAGGAGTCAGGTTTACTAGCTCAGCCTTAGTCTTGTAGGAACAGACTGTTTGAGGAGATTCTCCACAAGGCTCCAGGCCACATACGTTGATAGATGGGTTTTCTACACTAGCTTCAACCGAGCCACACGGACATGCTCGTGGTAGTCCCAAGCAACTCTTAAAAGCACAAGCTCAGTATTTTAGGGACACTACCTTGCTCACAAATTCTTCGTGCACTTTGGTCAAAGTTGATAGAGTTGCAAGCTTGCTACCAAGCATGGAGTGGGACCTGCTGGCTTCACTAGGGTGTCTCACATAAGGAATAGTTGCAGGATCAGGTTGCCCAGGGGAAAATACTTGCCTACACTCTTTATATAAGTGTATCAAGGGGGAATTACAAAAATCCTAAAACCAGGTAAGTGGATTATAGCAACCTTAACATGAAATTCATTCTTCTTGTTGCTGTTGAAAGAAATACCACTAGAGATTACATGTGTCTCAGGACACAGCATCTGTCTGAACAGAAAATAATATCACTGAAGTCAATGGAAAGGCCACACTTCTGCTGGTTTTGGATGAAGCAGCATCTGTTCCGTTTTCTCTTTGTTAGTTATGCAGAGACTGCTCAGCTACCTCACAGCATGCAAGGCAAAAAACCCCACCCAAAGCTGCACAATTGTGCAGTGTGAGCTTTCAATGGAAATTTTGACAGTGCAGAATTACCAAGATAAGAAGTTTTGTCTTTACAGTCCTTGATAATAAGGTTTTGTAGCATTCGGAAAAAAACCCCTGTGGTTTCCCCACAGGAAACCCATGATATTGCTTGTAATAGCAGCCGTAATTTCAGGGGCAGTTAACGAGATAGCACCATGTTTAACAGCGGTTAGTATAAAACAGTGGAATACAGGACTTTGTCTACAACGCACAAATGACACTGATTGTTTCACTAATTTTATCGTCAACTACAAAATTCACTGTGGGAGTCAGAAGAGCTCTCTGCAGCATTTGAGGCTGGCTTGAAAGGCCTCACTCTTTCTGGCAGCTATTTTACACCAACCTCTCTTCTGCAGCATTGCTGCTCATTTATGTTCACTACACAAGGCCCACCAGGTCTGCACCTGCAATCTAAGCAGAGCGCCACATGCTAAGCTTAAAAGAGGAGTTGTTCTATGCCTCCGATATGTTTGTGAGCTTAGAACCAGAGCGGACTCCACTTCAGCATAAGCCCCCTCAAAGCATTTCTGCTGTAGTTACCTTCCCTGGCAAATCCTAGAAGATTAATGATTAAAAATATATTCCCACTTCAAACGGAAATGTCGTTTACATCTTGCTGGAATACCTACACTTTTCAAGACTTTTATTACATACAGTCTCTCTTTCATTCTTTGCAAGGGGGTTTCCACTACACCACTTAGACCTGAAAATTATCTGATTTTTCAAAGAAAGGTTGCAATTTGAGTAGTTGTAGAGAAAGTAGGCATTTGAGGCCCGATTCTGTTGTCAGATGTGCAGTTTATTTCCCCTTCAGGAAGCTAGAATAAACATACATTCTGTGGTCTTCGAAAAGTAGAGCTTGCTGGCAACATGCATGCATTGGCGAAAATGTACTGAACTAATTGACTTCTTAAGTAAATAAGAGATGCAGGTTTATCAAGTCAAATGCATTAGAAGCTTGTGCCAACTGCCTATTAAATTTGCATTTTCTCCAACTACACTTGAAAAACGTAACATTTAGTTTTAATACCCATTTTCTAAGAAACAGTTAAGGCAGTCCCCAGAAGTTTTCTTTTAGTGGCATAGCAAAGACCTTCTTCTTTGAAAACAAAGAGGAAGGATTCAGTAGGGCTTTTTGATTTCTTGGGGTGGAGGAAAGGGAAAGTACAAACTGTGAAGTGCCTTTCAGGTCAGTAAGGCCAAAAATTCTTTTCCCTTGACACTTCCAGTCATGTACAGCAAATTTCAGGCTTGGAAGAGACTGCTGGGAACTGCTAAGGACTGTTACCTTTTTAAGCAACCACAGCAAACCATTCCATCCTGCCAAGGTTGAGCCAGATCCAGAATAGTACTTTAAATATAAAAATTCTAGTAATGGTCTTGCTTCTGAAAACTTACTGACCTCCTCTGTTGGGATGTCAGCAATATTATAATCTTTCCTTTGTCAGCCACTGACGTATCTCCATGATCTATGGCAACAGCCTGCTGTCTCATCACAAAAATTGGGTATAGATATCTAAAAAGTTTGGCTGCTGCCACATATCTGCTTCCTCAAAAATGAGTGTAAACCTTCCAATTCCATATATAACACAGATGCATAAACATACAAGTTTAGGGAACTTCATGGTAAGCGTGAGTTACCATTTCCTAGACCATGAGTACTTAACCCAGGCACTTCTAGGATTTCTAGTTATTCCATTCTGTAGATAGCACCATAGATTTTTAATACAAAAACCCCATAACATCCATAATGTACCACTTATTCTTTTTTTTTCCCCTCTACATTAACATCAAGCTTAGGAAGACTCAGCTAAGCCCAAAGAAGGAAATTCAATATCCACTCTCTCCCTTCCTAAGTATGGCTTCCCTTCCAAATGCAAAGTTATCTTTCATGTCAGCTTTAGGATTCTTCTAAAAAACTAAAACAACAAACAAAATGCTACTTTATAAGTTCTTCTTTTCACTTTGTCAAGTGATCTCTCAGTCGGCTTCACTCAGTCACCCAAGTCTTCTGCCAAACAGTACTGTTTGACTCCATTTGAGCACAGACTTACTCCTTCATATACATCTGTGTGCTTCAATATTGGATAGTATTCCATTTACCTTCTCCAAGAACTCAAACAGCAGGAGCTATTCCCAGCCAAGTTATACATCCATTTGACATAGATTCTTATCTTGGAGACACCAGCAGCATACGTTTACCAAGGATCACGTAAGTAGCTAAGCAGTCAGAGATACTTCCTCAGAATACGCACCCAGCAGTTCATAGCTTGGGGAGTTTCAAAAGAGGAGGAAACGCCTTTGTACACAATAGATGTAGATGGAGTAGCATTACCTTATGTCCTGTCTTTCTAAAATTAGGCACAATTTGTCCTTATCGTTATTATCCTGAATAACAGCACTTTAAGCAGACTACTGGCTCACTAAGTTTTGTAACATAGCACCAGTATAAAGGACAAGAAAGAGAAGTAAGAAGTCTTTTATAATTCACAATGGATTTTAAAGCCTGCAGTGAATAATTTCTTGCTATCTAACGGAGCTTTCAGTCTATTGCAGGCTGCTCAAAATAGCATACCAAGCTCATGCCCAATGCAATCGACTTTGCTTCTGCAGCCAGCCAAAGCTTATACTGTACAACAATGATTTGCTCTTGGAGAGCAGATTTATTAACACGCCACAAGGACTTCAAACCCAGAAATCCCTTGCTGCATTCTCAGTGTTCACCTTTCCATTATGCCCCTAATTATCTCCACAGGAGTTTATTCCTTGTAAGCTTCTTGTTCAGGCTGATAAGCATTTCATTCTGAATCCTCTGCAGATCTCAGATTTACTCCTTGTCCTCTTAGCTGAGAAACTAAGCAACTGTCTCTATTTTTACAGTAAGTATCTCCCACACTCTCCAGCTTTTCTCTCAATTCAGGATCCTTCTTTTTCTTAACAAGAGATGTATACTCTCATCAGATGGCCCCAGGACTCTTCTGTTCACTTGAGCCTACGACATGGAACTACTAAATCCAGTCGTAACTGGTTGAGACCTTCTTCCCTAGGCTTGTGACAAACCCTTCACTTTCAAACATATGAATTGCAGTCTCCACTTCACAAAACTGGATCTCTTCCCTGCTTAAAGCCACAGTTTAGACTACAGATCATATAACGCATCATTTACTGAAGGGAGCTCTAGTTCTATATCCTGGTTTTCAGTGAAATGGGATGGACCCATGCTTTTTGGTTTAACAATGAAAAATTTTGATTCTATCCATATTTGTGAGTGGGGTGTCTAAATTGAGTTGCTGGCAAACACCAAGGCTATGTCTACTTTCAAACTGTTTTTGTTTAATGCAATTTTTCATCAGGATAATTACAACCTCAAAACCAGTGTAAAGTGTAAGAATTCACACCATTTTCATTATTTTTATATTAATTCCTTCTCATCAATCTACTTCATTATGATAAAGCTCTGAGTAGTTAAGAGTCTATTTCACCTTTGGACTCAAATGGAAGGGTATATTATATTAATCCAGACTAACCTGCTCCTTCATGTTCAAATAAAATGTTAATCCAGTAAATTATTTCTTAAGCGTTGATCTAAGGTAGATAATATTCCAAAGCAATATAATCCCAAATAAACATATACTGCAAAGAACATTTTCCCACATAAGAGCCTTTCTTGAAGAGCAATGTTTTACTTTGCTCCTTAGACTACACTGCGGGCTATTTCAATGTACGCATTCCAGAAAGACAAACATAGTCATGTGGTTCACTTTTTCTTAAGCATCCCTTCCCACTTCCGCATTATGCATAATTAGAAATAAAACTGTTTGCTCTGCAAAAAAATCTCCCAAACCCTCAGACGTTAACAGAAAGCTTCTTCGGCAGTGCTCAGGGTACAAACTTCCTCTGGAAGAAGCTACTTCGATTCTGAGAATAAAATGGCTCTACCCAAAACCAGGCATGTTTCATTAAATTTTGAAAATAAATACACCCAGTAAGCCACATGCTGATTTACCCTCTCTCTCTACAACTGTTCTGGATTGTGGGCCCAGATTCATAGGCTTTAAAAGAATGGAGAAAGCACATGATATCCTAAGTTGACCTTCTAGAGCTGGCAATGGTATAATTTCTGCATTGTGCCTCTGAATCCTGTTTCTGCTAAACTGTAGGCTGTCTCAGTGATGGTCTTTCAGACTTGGTTTAGAAAATCTCAAGAGTTAAAGAGTCAAATAGCACTCCTAGGTAAAACAGTTCTGTAATTTTGTTTAAGAGGTATCTAAATACTTTTGTTGAAGTCAACATAACATCACAAACAAGAAGACTTAGAGTATGGTTCTCATACGAATATTACAAAAGTAGGTTTGTATCACAAAAAATGGAACTAATGTTCCTGTTTGTGTTATTCTGTGGCAAGACAGGTGGATAATAAGTGCAAATGCACACACGAATATTTTATTCCTCTCTTGGAGGCAAACACTGAAGGAGACCGTCAGTTTGCTAGCGAGGCTGTAGAAGCCTGAACCACATTTCCTGTTTGTAACAAAGGAGGTGAAAAAAAAGACGGGAGACCTTTAAGATTGACGGCAACTCTAGAGATAGATTCATGCTGCCAGGTCCAAAACAAAAGAGCGTCCAAGGTCCGCCAACATAACTTGATTTCCTGTTGGATAAAGGGGCGGGGAATATTCCCAGAAACAACAAAAAACGGTAAGCCTTCTCTTTTCAGTATTACAAACTTGAAAACAAAGGAGCAGACTGTAGATTACCAGTACTACAAGAAGTTTGCTCAGGATTCTGAAGTCAAATTTTATTAATAATCACGTTGATGATGAGTTATCATCAACCGCTTAAACCTTCATTAATTAAGGTTTGTTAACGAAGACTAAGCATTGGTGTTAGTTTTGTGCTTAAAATATTTACTGTGCTGAGGGCTTCTTATTTTACAATGTGCTGCTTCCCTTCTGAATTATGAAGTTGATATCTTACAAAGCAATTAGTTGTGAACTAATTAATTGCAGTTTAAGGAATTCTTTCTGGAGAATTAATCCTTTCTTAACAACTCACACAGGTGGAAGCATCTTTAATGTTAATTTAACATTCATCAGTCTCTTAATGGGTTCTTTTTCTAAGGATCATTAGTACAGAATATTATTTATCTCACAATTTAATAGAAAGGGGGGGGAAGCTAATTTTTTCTCATCTTTAACAAATTTGCAGACAGAAACAACAGGAAACAAACCGTTTTGTGCTCCAGATCATCATCTTAAATCTGGTAGTGACCAAGGTAATTAACCTACTTCTATGAATCATGGGTTGATACCATAGATGGCATGTCAAGTTCTTGCTCGACAGATATCTATATTCCCCACATTGTGTTCCTTTTCAGAAGGAAAAACTGGTAGAACTACGATATCTTGCTGTTACCCTTTGTAATGGATTTTCTAAACAAAATACATTAGAACAAGAAGGAATGAAACGTAGTACTTCTGCTAGCTATTCTTATGCTGTTGGGAGGATAAACACCTATTTCTAGCACCAAGTTGTTAAATCTGGTCCCTTTCCCCAAAGGTAGGTACGTGATCAGGTCCACTCCTTTGAGTTGCAATAACACTGAATTGCAGAAATTCATTCAGGAAAGATTAGAATGTTTTGGGGGCTTTTGTTTGCTTGGTTATTTTTTTTGTTTTCTTCTTCCCCCCACCTCCCTCCAATTACAGTATAATGAACCCTGCAAAGAGAAAACCTAAGAACAAGTGACCAAAAGTCTATTTATTCCCATGTCTTGTCTATGTTGGTGGAGAAAATTGTCAATAGATTTAAAAGGGAGAAAAAGCACAATTAAATATGTTTTTAGAAAGTCTTTCATTTGCCTGTATTTTGTTGTGTGAATACAGTACACTTAGTTTACAGCAGTGTAAAATATACTAAGAGGAGGTGAATAACCCATCCCTAAAGTCAGAAAAGTAAAAACTTCATCCAGATGGAGTAAATTACCTAAGGTAGATGTTCTGCTTGGATGCAAATCCAGGTTTGACCCTGTTTCCAAATAGAAATGAAAGAACAGCAGAATAGGAATGTATTGTTAATACTAGACAGATTATGGTACTAGGTATTCAAAATACAGTCATCTTTATAATGATTAAATACAGTACTTCCCCCACTCACACTTCCCAACTTCTTCTAAAAATAAAATGAGAATTGTTGTCCTTTTCATGAAACCTTTGGTTATACTATGAACTCTTCTCTTTCACAGAGGAGCACATTACTTTAGGGACAGCCTCAAGACGATTTCTTATGAACAAACTACTATCAGTCAGGTTTTTCCCATCATAGATAGACTATCACAGAAAGCCATGATGGAATTTGAGCTTATCCTGTTTTAATCATAGTGTACTATTCCCAGGGGCCTAATTTTTCATTAGGACTTTTTTTTTCAAAGTTATAACAGAACTTTTTAGAATATTCAATTTGACAGCAATTGAGTGTGAATGTCCCTGAACACAATGCTAGGAGTTCTTTGGAATAAATATGTAAGACATAAAAAAAAAAATCTGTTTTCATTACATTTGACAGTAGATGACTTGAATGAAAATTAAGATTAGAGAATAGAATAAAAGACACTATTTCAGAACAGACTATAATTAGTCTAATAGACTTCTCTTTTTAATTTATCATCTCCCACTCTCCATCCCCAGTCACGTTATTTATTTTTTTTTTTTGCCTAGCGCAACCAGTTAGCTGTCACAGGTTGCATCTGCTATTATACATATAAGAACAGCAGCGTAGTTATCTGAGGAGATAAATTGTTCTTCACACAGGTATTCAGCTTTCCTTCTACTGCTGCTCTTGCCAAAGTAGTAAATACTAGTAAATATTTAAATAATGCAGTTATAAATGTAGATAGCATATTGGCAACAACTATAAGCGTAGTACAAGAACACTTGGGAAAGAGCTGAGAGCTGTATAGCTAGTTGTAAAGCTAAGACATAAAATAAAATTCTCTCATATTTTATAGGACAGTAAGATTAACCTGAAACTGATATTAGAAAAGCACAGAGCACTCGGAGTGGCACTCGGTATGTCTCTGATCAAGGTCTTTATTATGGTTTCATGGGGTAAATGAAAACTGCTGTTGTTTCTGAGATATAAGTAGTCTTGTCTGACAAACAAATAGCTCCCATTGCAAAGACAAAAAAAATGAAAAAATGAGATACTGAAGTCAGACATATATTTGTATATATTCTACTGAAATACAAGCAGATGTTTAAGTCAGAGTTGTGGAAAATAAATTTAAAAATAAACTAAGTAGTGTTCAGCAAGGAATAAATTTAAATGTTGTTTTCTTAATCTCCTCACACCCATGCAGTTTTCTAAAGAAAGTTTAAGAAAGAGCTATAGATTGTGAGGTTTAAAACATTGGTACGTTTTATTAGAAATCCAAGCTTCATGCCATTTGTTTTGCTAGAATATTTTTAAAGTCCTAGAGAAGTCAGACTGCCCAAATACCGTAGAAGTTAAGCTTGAAAGTGAAAAGGGAAACAACTTTTTTCCAACCTTTACTCATTTCTAGATAATAATTCCAATTTAAATCAGAAGCTGAAACACAAAAAAAAATAATTGTAATTAAAAATTTGGTTACCACTTCACTTAAGGGCTGAAAATATTAAATTTGAAACTAAGAGTTCTCCTCCTACTCTGGCAACACCAGGGGAAAATAGGATTCCTGAATCAGAAAGATAAATGACAGCACTCAGTATCAAGAAAAAGGTACAAACTTAGGTTCCAGCTGTTCTTGAGGTATCTACTCACTTTTTATTCTAATGAATGCCAGGGCTGTAGTTTCTATCCCAGTTACGTCTGCTTCACTTCTCTTAAGGCCAAAATACTGCTTTTGCTCCCTGAAAAAAAAAAAAAAAAAGAAGAATTTGTAGAAAAAGAAATCTGAAATGAACATAAGAAAAATGGGAAGGAATCACTTCAGAAAAGATAAAAAGACAGGAGAAGAAGGAAAGATGACTCTTATTATCCAGGCACTACACTGAGACTTAAAAGTTCTTGACTTTGACATAGACTTTTTGTAGTTTTGGACAGGTTGCGTAGGATGCAAATGTTGTTGAGTGACTAACTGTAGAGTAACCAGATTTCAAACACCGGTGGTTCTTGATGTGGCCTGATAATATCTTCTCAAGGTGAGATAGCCCTTTCTTTTAATAGCTATTCTGAAATATTGGAATAATATATAGCTGCTTCATGGGGGTGTTGTCTCTCCTCACGAGTGCCTGTATTTCATTGCAAAACATGCCTCTCAACATGAAAAATAGCATTGCAGTGATGGAGAGACCTCAACCACCTTTGGGAAATCTCAGGTAGGAGAAAAGAAAGGAATGGAAATTGGATAGTTACTTTAATAGGAAGGATAAATGACCACTGAAAATACCACGTGCACAACCAGTTACAAGTCTGTCAGAAAGTTACAGCTTATTTGCTGTTTTGTTCCTCTTAAAAGAGAGTTCTGATCAGGAAGGAAACCTGCATCATAGAAGCTGATAAGATTTGTGATTTTTTACTGCCAAGGATAAAATTGTCTTGTCTCATCATCATAAAAACAACTGTGGCTTGGAATAAAACAAAACTAAAAGAGCTTTTGCATCACCAGCATAATTAGGGAACAAAACCTGTAAGCGGCAGTTCCTAAGGGGAGCTGGAGCTGGTCAGCCGAGGAACAAAACTCTGCTTTCTCAGCAGGAGCAAATGCGTTGCTCCCCCTGCCCGGCAACGTAGGAATGTGTATTCTTGTACCCCTTTACCTCAGATTTCCTTTAAGAAGCAAACAAAACGTCGGCCTCCTGAAGGAATGCAGCTACACCAAAAGCAAACAAGAGCGTTATGGACCTGCTCGAATCTCACTTCGATGGCATCATCCAGCCTCTCCCCTTGACTGCTCTGCTCCAGCTAGACTTTTTTGTGAAGTATTAGTGGAGTTCATTAGGTTTTTTGGGTGAGGCTTTATTTTAAACACTCCAAATCCAGAACATGTAACATGCCTCCGGGGAAAGTGAAAAATCAAGCTCCTTTAATTCACGTGTTTGGCTTAGCATTTTCTCTGTCAAGGAAGGGTTTCACAGGCCATCTGCAGCAACACTGATAATTTTGGCCATTATACTGTCACAGATAGGCTATTTTCTTCAGCATGGTTTGTGATGGAAAATTAATATGAGCAGGTTAATTGAAGAATTAATTAAATGACAAAACACATTTGGTGTGTGTGGGTTCCTTCCTGTGTTCCTAACAGGAGTCTGGGGAGAGGCGACTTCAGTGCAAAGGGAGGCTTTGTTCAATTAAGTTGACCCACCTTGTACTTTGTTCCTGAAGAAGTGGTTCTTCAGGAACTGGTCGGGTTTTTCTCTGGAGTAGTTCTAGGGGGGCTCACCAGTTCCCAGTTACTGTTCATCCTTTGCCACTACACCCTCTGCTTTCTCAGGAAGGAGAGTGAGGATATGAGTAAAGTAAGTAAGTCGTTTTAATAGGAGATGCAAGAAAACACATAACCAACCTTTGAAACTTGTTGCAGGGATTATTATAACCTGATGGTCTTAGCTATTATTCAGAGACATTTCCAGTGAAGTAAGTTGTTTTGACTGAACTCATCTTCAGAATGACATTAATGAACTCTAGAATTTAGCCAAAAATTTACTGCAAATAGTAAATTAAAGACAATTGCAAAAATAATTTCAGTTAGTTAATTTTATAATATATATTATATTATATATAAGAATATTTATCACATATATAATTATATGCATAATTATATAGGTAATACAATTATCTTCGATTATATAAATATATGATTATATAATTACTAATAACTATATAACAACATAATTATACCATTATATATAATAACTTTAAAAAAGTTATTCAGTAAAATGTGTTTTTCTTCAGCAATTTCTGATTTTTACTGCATTTTACAGGCAAACTGATAGCCCAACCTCTGGCTGAATTGCTATGAAACAGTAGTTCTGCTAACAGTTTATTGAAGTTGCTTGCTTATTATCTAGCGTCTGGTTTTGATATTAATTATTTAGCTTGTATAGAAATGGCTGTCACAGTGTAAACAACAAAATAGCAGCTTGAATTACAGAAAGCAAAAATCAACCAACCACAAAGAATAGAGTAAAACTGTTAGACAACACAAACTATAAAATTGTTTTCTTTCCATTACAGAAATGGACTGTCATTTTTCTGTCTGGGGAGTTTTGGCCTTTCTGAGTTTGGCTCTGGTTGTTTCATTGATACTGAATATTTCCCACTATATGAAAAAGAAGCAAGGTAAGTAATGTGTCTCTGTAAGGAACGGAATTTGAGTGTTTAAAGGAAGTCATCACTGCTGGGAGATTTCAAGGCAACAAATTGATTCTTTAGAATCTTGACGTTATCTTTTGGCAAGAATGATTCTAGCTGAGAGGACGTGACTTCCAAAATTTTTTAGGAGAGTCAGGTGTGATTACAGAATGATTGCCAGCTGCCCAATCCACTGCTAAAACAACTACCTAAATCCATTCTCTGAAGACAAACCAACAGAATATGTATAAGGTGAAGAATTTAGTTCTGGCTTATTTTTAAAATATATTTTTAACACATGTAATTTCCCCCTTTTTAAAGTGTATTTTGCATGCAACTGGTACCATTTTTACTTTAATTTAAAAATTATTTTAAGTAGCTGCACTAATACAAAATGTATTTGAGAAAAAAATTCTCCTCCTAAAATGCCTGTTTGAATACTTGTTTGAATTTCAGATTTCATACACATTTTATGCTTAATCATTTTATTTTGAAAAAAAGTTCTAATTGCTTTTCATTGTGGGATCCGAATGTAGCTCTTAAACCAATGTCACTCAAAATAAGGAACTGATTAGTTTAATTTATGGTAGAGGGTGACTACAGTCATACTCTGGTTTTGGTTAAAATTAACTATGAGTTTTTAAACAGAATTCATTATGCCAGTGCAACGTCTCTTGTGCATGCAGTGCTATAGTTATTAAGTTGTACAATCCTCACCACTCCCATTCAGGGAAAAAATGGCCTTTACAGAGGGAAAACTTCACCTGTGCTATATGCGTAAGGGTGGGCAGGCAAACGCTGGTGGATTCAACCACATTAAACACACATACACATACATTAGCTACCTAAACGGAAGGCCTATGCTGATGAACTGAACTCACCAACTGTAAGAGAATTAGGTTGTTACAGAAAGTTAAAAGAGCTGCTGGAGCGTTGTGGGATGGGGGATGTGTGCCTTTTTGGCTTATTTTGCCCTTTAGTGCTACTAGGCAGATATTTCTAGGATGAAATGTCACAGATATTTACAAAACTAACCTTGAGCAAAGCTTCAGTCAGATTGGCTGATGCTGCATTGTTCGTGGAATTGGAGCTTACCATGCTAAATTCTGGATTCCTAGAGCAGAGGATAGAAAGTCAGGTATTCCTGAGTTATTAATCAAGCTCTAGCAATAAATCTCTTTGTAGCCGTTGTCTCTCTGCTTCAATTTCTTAATCTGTGTGTATCACAGGGTATCTCTCTTTCAGAGATACAAGCAACAGAACTAGTAAAATAAATGAACACTTCACCTTGTAATATAAACACATGATGCACCTCCCTAGGCAGAGAAAAAGATGAGGTAGAAGCAGGAGGAAAAGGAAATCAGGAATTAATTGCAAGTGTTACAATACATTTTTTGGGTCTTGTAAACTAACATAGACTTTGAAGCCACAGTACAGAGTCATAACACAAGCATTTCTTGCATTAGTCAAAAGTATTTGAGAAAAGCAGGGGGACAGCTGAAGGTCCTGAGAGCCAAGGACTCCCTATTTTACTCTCTACAGTGGAATCAAAAGCATGTCAGTTAAGACAATTATCTCAAGTGTTCTGGAATCTTTCATTTTCTCTTCACTTTTTTTTTTTTTTTAACAAATTTTCCAGATAAAATATATAAAGACTATGAGGACAACAGTCCAAGGTAAGTTGGATAAATAAAGTTTCTTTCTGGCAAGGGTGAAACAAACAATAAATAATAACAGATGGCTTTAGAGGGGTGCCATAGAGGAAAATCCAATATCTCATGCAGCCTGCCTGAAAATGTCAGAGAGCAGGTTGGTTATGGAAAAAAAGTCTTCCAAAGAAAACAGGGAAAAAAAAAATTCATGTGGGAGAGATGTAATCCAGTCATTTTATCAACAACGAAATAATTGCATGCTAATATGATAATTTTATATACTGAAGGTATTGCAAGATATTGAGCTAAAATGCTATTTACTATCACTCAAACTCAATAGATCTATGATAATTAAAAAGGACTCTCAGGAAACAACGATAAATTATAGTCTGATTTTTAGTACTTGTGAAGCAATAATTTATACCCTTCTTTTACCCATGATGTTCAAAAGCAATAAAATGGAGCCTGCCTACAGCTGCTCATGATCTGTTACAAATCTGTTTCTCTTATTCCATATTAAAAAAACCAAACCCAAACACTTCAGAAAACAGAGATGGAAAGAGTCTCACCTCAACCCAAATATTCAATCCCTTGAAATAAAAATACAGAAGCCTTCACATGTTCCCCCAAATCAATCCTTAATTACAAATTTACCTGAAGTTGGGGAGTCTCTGTCTATTACTGCCTGTTCAGTTGAAAAATACCACTGAAAAAGTGGTGTTAGGCTGCATTACTCCATTCCCTTGATGAGGCACAGTACAGGGATGCAATAGGAATAAGGTTACACACTAACAATTCCCATCTTCACAAACCCGCTTAAAAACATTTTCAAGCAACACCAGGTAATGAAACGCAGACTACCATTAAATATCCAAAGCTGAACTTTGCTTTGGTCCTCTCTAGTTGTGTCAACGTACGTATTTTAGTTGAAACAAAGGTGGACTTCTTAAGAACACCTCCCCAAAAGATGCATTTAGTGCTTTAGTCTGTATTGCAGCGTGGTCTCAGAGAACATGAACTGGGTTCCTTTCAGTGATCGTTAATATTTCTAGAACTATACAAAACAGTAGCTTAGTAGTTTTGAGATTAGCTTTATATGTAAATAAGTTACAGGAAAGAAGAGTTCCATTCTTGCTAGATAACAAAACTCTCTTCAGAATACGGACATCGCCATTTCTTCCTCTTTTGCAAAACTGGTAATTCTGCCCCCCCCTCTCCCCTCCCAATATTTTTTGTCTTGTTTTTCAGATCACATAAAATTTGCTATTGCTATACATGCATAAAATGTTTCGAGTAGAATTGTGCTGTCCTAAATAAAGCATATTCTGTGAATTAAATGCATCTTTCCATTCCCCTTTTAGCTATGATGACTATTACACAGATGATGACCCAGTTTATGGCAATCTCCATCAAGATAATTTAGGTAAGAGCCAATTTAAGAACACGTGACTTTTCAGAGGCTGTAATAAATGCATGGTTAAAAGTTGACTGACCAACACACTCTGTGTTTCTCAAATAACAAACTTGAGAATCTACCCTTTTTCAATTAGCTGTATTAATACCTACTTGGGTTAGAACCACCATACTACACTACTGTTTGTAAGACCAGACCTCATACTGAACTTGAATTTTTACAGTCCAAATGGTCCCGTTCAGCCAAATATCTCAAAACCAAGGGCTTTTCTACATGTAAAGTTGTACCAATTGAAATAACAGCTTGATCCATGCACGTTAAAGCAATCTAAGACACATGTTACTCACTGCCCGAAGTCAATGCTCCCACAGAAGGTGGCAGAAACAAACATGTACCAGTTCTCTGCTGTGGCTATCCACAGATCACCAGTGATGTTGACAAATATGCTAAAACATGTTAGCCCAGTGGGTGAATGGTGGTCAGGCATAGCTTTGCTCTGCTTTACTGGGCGGAAGTTAATGATCCTGGGCAGAGATACACCACATTAAAGACAGTAACATATAACTGCAGCTAGAGCTGGATATGCTGAGGGTGTGTCTCTCAGAGCCCTTAGGGTGTTAAAGCAGTATTTAAGTAACACAAAGACAACTTTCTTGCTAGCCTTATTCGGGGTTAAGCAAAATTGAACTCCAGTATTTGAACTGCAGGAAAAAAAAAACAAAAACAAACCCAACTTTTTCCACATGGGGTTTGCATAAATTTAACTAAACCAGCACTCAAATGCATTGCCACTCCAAAAGCCTGAAAACTGTAAGGAAGTAATCTGTTTTACTGACGGGTAAAATGAGAAAATAACTTGCACCATATTTACAGAAAACTGAAAGTAAAGTCAGGAATAGAATTTAATCACCAGCTGCTGCAACTCACAGCCTCTTTCTCAGCCAAAGCAAAAATTGCCTATACTGAAAAATATCTCAGTACTCGATTACCACCTAATTGCAATATCCTCCTAGCAGTCTAAAAGGATGCCCACTTAGCGAATAACGAGAAACTTTCCATCCATATGAACAGAAAGTAATCTTCATTTTCACAGTATGTGTGTCTGAATTTCTTAGCTATTTGCCCCTCTACAAGTAGAGGAAGAGATCTGTGTTTGATTTCAAAACAAAACAAACTTCTATCACAGTAAACGGGGGGGGGGAGTTAGCTCTGTAACAGGGAGGTTCTGTTAATCATATCTTTTAAAACTCAGTAGTGTGTCTTAACATTTTTCTGCTTTGATAAATTATAGAGGAATGTTGTTACGAGCAGATGAAGTCCCAGCCTCAAAGGCCAGTTAACCAGCTACAGGTATCTTTAATTTTAATTCTGGATCTCTGAACTAGGGTGATGTGGTCTGCCTCAAGAGTTCTTGTGTTTATCCCATGACAATACATAACAAAAATCTTCACACTGCTTATCACAAAAAATTACCATGCGTTAGTGTCGCTGTTCATTAGGGAATTTAAGCATAGACTTGACCCTGTGTTCAATCTGGGTCATTAACGAGGGAGCAGGAGAATTACAGACAGCTCATTTCCATCCACATGGCATTATAAAGCTCAGTCACAGGCATGCAGATCTGGCTGAATTAAGCCTGTGTCTACTGCTATAGCTTATGTAAAGATCTAGTTCTATTTACTTGGGACATCAACCAAGTGAAAACACAAGCTGCATCACACAATAATGAGGAGTTTGACTGGCCCTCTCCTGCCCAGCACAAAATCTATGTGCCTTAACAAATGAAAGAAGACTGGTTTTCTATTGATTTGTATTTCATTGAGATACTTGGATGCCTAAAAACATACAAGCTTCAACTGAAATTTGTCTGTAATTGAAGCATTCCTAGCATCAATTTCCTGAGCTGATTTCCAGGTATTTCATAAGAAGCAATTTCCAGCCTCTCTCAGGATACTTCCAGGGGGTAGGAATACTGCCCCCTTTTTTTATTTATACATTTGTTTTCATTAACTTCACAGAAATAGAAGAATCTATGAAAACTCCAGTGTCAGAAGTGCCTGACAATTTGGCTTGAAAAAACGCAGAGAGAGGCAGGGGAAAGACATACAAAGCAGACATTTTGCACTGGAAATGAGATTATATATACAGACAAGAATTACCCATCTTTGTTTTTCTGCACAAAGCCCATGAAAAATGTTGTTGCTAATAACTGGATTCTAATTTAAAAAAAAAAAAAAGTGGGAAGAAAAACCCAATCAAATCATGTCTTGCATCCCAAAGAACTTGGACTGATTATATAAGCTACCCTCATTTCCCACAGAGAAACTTTCCAATAATACTTTGATGAATTTTTCCTTGCCACTATCCTAAGAATGAGTAATTTACTGTTAGGTTATGGTGGTCTGTTTTCTATGCTGCCACAGCTCAATCATTTGTATTTTTAATGAGCTAATTTATAGCTGGCTTGAGTTAACTTCAGCCACTACTATGATTACAGTGTAGACATACTCAAAGCCTTAGACATAAGCTTAAAGCAAGCATAACTACTGAATGTTAAATATACAGCGAATTTTCTTCTAGGTGGAGTCTGCCAATCAGATGTGTTACGCCTCACTTGATCACAGTGTCAAGGGAAAACGCAGAAAACCAAGGAAAAAGAAAGACCCTTCAACAGAGGAGGATGAAGAAGAAAGATCATCTAACCCCACCATACCGGCTTCCAAAGTTAGCATTTACCTCAACAGTGAGCAGCTGGCTGCTGAAAACACAGCAAACATAGAAGCCATCCATGATGATCCCATCAGATTAATGGGTTTGATTCATACTACAAAAGGAGAGAACATCTGAAATGGCTTCACAAACCAAATACGTAATCATAAAGTGAGATCTGCTTGTTCATTCTGGAGGAACAGTGAATTATTAGAGATAATATCCTGGCAAACTGGCACACCAAACAATGGTATAAAATGGGTAAGTTGAGTGTTCCAAAGTGTCTTCCAAGCACATTTACGGACTAAGCAAGGAATAAGATCCAAACTGCCACTTAGAAGGACCTGCCCTTCTGAAGACATTTTGAAAGGGAGTTGTAGAAGCTGGTATCTCAGCATTCACATGGTATTGATTCCTGTAAAAAGCAATCCTGTGTTTAAAACAATCATCAACTTTCAAACGGTCCCGAAAGACCCGCTCTGTTGTCTGTAGAGCTCTAAAAGAATATAACAATTCTTTTATACAGGTTTTAACAGTACCTTTGGAAATTGTTTCACACTTGCACACAATGATTTAGTTGGGACAATTAGTCCCAATTTTCCCAATCTACCATTCAATGTTGCGTATTTTCCCACTGTGACTGGTCTATGATAATAACACAATACATCTAAAGCTAATTGGAGAATAATTTAACAGCTTGTTTAAAGTAGTAATTGTACATCTCGCAAGATTCAGCAATATCCTCATATATCTTTAGTTTCCTTGTCTGAGCAATACCAGAATACATCTCAAATCTCAACCCCTCTACTAACATAATGTTCTATCCAGCTGTATTCAAGATTCCACAAAGATATTGGCAGATGATCTGTAACAATAAATCTCCTAGGGAGGATTTTTTCATTCTAATGTTCTATGTGATGTTTAAATTCCTATTGCATTTTACATTGCCATTGTTACCAATTATTTTACAAAAGTAGAAAGAGCTTTTTATTTCCCCAAATAATTCACATACTGTGTGCACATTCATCTTACGACTTTAAACTCAAAGACGGTAAGCTTTTATAGTGTGAGGATTTATTTTTATATTCTGGGAGTCAATAAGTAGCCATAGCAAGAAACAGTAAGGCATGTTGATATAATATGCCTACCTCTGTGTGTCGGACGGTTCGGCCTTCTAAAAAAAAGGATATTAGAACCTTTAAAGTCCATGCAGAGCACAGTGTCAAGGAGCTTGAAACTCGCAAGCACATACAGAGCCCTGCAAGTGTTTCAGATCCTGAAGGAGATAATCCTGAAAGCAGCTACAAAAACCAAAACATTCAGAAAGCCCATAGTACCAAGAGCCAACACATCTTCTAAGAGCAGAAGTGGATGGACATGCCCAGAGATGGGACAAACTTATGAAGAAGAAAACCCCAACAATGTAAAAGCACCAGTTCTTTGACAGCCTGGTTCATGTTTAGTTTAGCTCATAGTTAATGAGTCTCTTTAACATGCCTTAACTTCTGCGCTAGACCAAATAGGGCCAACCCCTGCAGCCAAAGCTGCCCAGTGTCACTGCCTGTCTTGAGCTAGCACTTGCTTTTGTGTGCAGAAATCCAGCCAATATATGTTTGGCTGTTACACCCCAGAAACAAGGCAGACTTGGAATTAAAGTGACTGTGTTATCACAGTCTTACACCAACTACCATTGGGAAAAGCAAAAATAAATACTGTTGAAGAATTGATAAAAAACGCTTTAATCGAGAACTGTATTAAACGATGAGTCTAAGATCCTAAGGAGGGAAAGGAGGAAGGCAGAGCCAAAGCCAAAGACCAAGATATCAGTGCATGAAATACTAAATTTGATTAGATTGGAATTATACTTTGTTCCACAGTAGGAACAAAATAAGTAACAAAATACATAAAGATACTCTTGCTTAGACTCACATACCAAAATTATTTGAATAGCATCAGTATGTAAAATATTTATGAATATTTCAATTTAGCTGGCACCAAGCAGATGCAATACTTGGCCCTCTGAGATAATGAAGAGAAAGGTTTCTTAAACAATCTCTTAAGCAAATAAGCACAGGCCCAAGAGTTTGTTACTATTTTCCAACATACACATGAAACACAGGATGCTCTATTTTCATTTAATACAGTTTGTGTACACTTTGTAAAAAATTTGCTATTTCCCAGTTTTCTCACAGCATTTGCACTCTTGATTATGCCTTTCCTCTAAAAATTCCAAAGTCAAAGGACTTCAATGAGTTACCTAAATTCAGCCTGTCATTTCAGCCTGATCATTAATTTAATGGAAATGAACATTGAGTGTATATGTAACAGTAAGTCCACTTCATGGGATTCAGGTACATCTGGTTTCCTCTAGATTAATGCAGTTATGCAGTCTCTCAGTACTGGTGTATCAAGAAATACTGGGAAATAATTACCTCAACAAATCCAAGGGGAAGTTGGTTCATAAAGCATATTCCATACACTTCATCCA
>NW_009259499.1:86710-110309 GCF_000687185.1 Egretta garzetta
GGAAGGAAAATGAGCCACAAAAGCATTTTTAAAAGACAATCTTTTGTTGCTGTTGTTGAAGGAAACATAATATACAAATGATGACGGATAGAACGTGTGTGTGTATATTGCGGAAGTTTTGTCTTATCGCAGAGTAAACCTCAATGAAGCTGGCTTGTTGTTCCATTGAAGAACACCACTTGAAATAACAAGATCTTGGTTTTAAGAGCTAAAATAAGATAAATCACTCCTGTGTGCCCAGAAATTAAGTAAAGCCAAAGAAAAGGAATTTTTTTTTCCTGTTCTGGAGCTCATAAAGGTGAAAACAGGCAATGATGATAAAACAGAGTGTATTTGACCTGACACTTACCACTCAAACAATCTCCTTGCTAAGAAAAAACACAGCAATGAAAACCTGTGGGACCCTGCCACATCATTCTCATATATTTGCTGTAGGTATACAAACTCCTCCTGAGAATTCACATACCTGAAATAAAACATTGAAAGCAGGTATTTGTTCAGAATAGGGTTTTATTTAGAATATATATTGTCTCAGGTAGAATTTTGTCAGAACAAAGCATATAACTATCAAATCCACTAAAATTATAAAATTTATTGAACCATCAACTTTGGTGATATACTTGGAAAATTTAACATTAAAATTACACAGCAGGCATATTACAAGTCATAGCGTGTAATACTGCATTTTGATCATACAGCCCAGTTTATGGTTTTTTATTCATTTACATCTATAAAGCATGTATAGGCAGGAATTCAGCAGAAAGAGCTTGTTACTTATCTTATTCCCAATATGTTAAGAATTAAAGCTTATCAGCAGATAAAAAGATAATATGGATCACATCCTGTTATCATAAACACTACTAAATACATAATTTAAACTTAGCCACAGAAAGGAACACTGATTCCCTGCAATACCTGATGAAGCCAAAGGAGTAAAAAGAGCCACGTTAGAAGGGATGAACCAGTTCCTGAAGATTTATATTACAGTGAAATAGAAATCAGGACTAACTGTATATTACATACATATAATACATCCCTGATTCTTGGAAGAAAGAAAAACAAAACCAAACCAAACTTTATAAAACAATGTTTTCTCTGTAGCAGTCCGTGAATGCTTCTTGGTGAGTTTTGGCCAGGAAGTCATCCAAGGGATTGCTAGGATTTTGGTCTTTCCCATCAGTGTAGCTTAGTTTTCTGGATACCCTACAGAAAAGAATTGTTTAGATGATAAAGTAAATTACACAAAAATACTATGCTTGCTGAAACTCCAATGAACAGAACGAAATTGAAACAAATTGCCATAGCAAGATATCTGAACATCTTGACTGTGAACAGCAGCAGGACTCCTTGCCTGCATTCCTATCTGCTTTCAGCTGGAGAGGAAACTTTTCATCCCATGTCATTTTAGTGTCTCAGTAATGCTACTACATTAGCCTCAATTATACAAATATCTACTAAACTTTGAGATGTAACCTTTGAATATATTCACAAATACCTAAAAATGAAAGATACAAGTGAGAATACAATTATTTCCTTGCATATTACTTAAGCAATGGCATACATTTTTTTAACATTTAATTTAAACTATTTTGGTTTACATCTGACAATTAAGTATAGCAGTATAGCTGTAAGACAGCATTCACACAGAGCTGAAGAAAAGTTTATTAGTTATGAACATTTCCTTTTCTGAAATATGTCTTTCATAGTCATCTTCTAGATAAAGGCAATCAAGTTCCAGACAGGAAGTCAATATTCCTTTTCTTTCCACAAATACAGCGTTTTGCCACATAGCTTAGGCATAAAACTTCTGGGGGCTCTGAAACTATTAAAGAACAGCTTCACTCCTGGGAACTACAGAAGGCTAAGAATATCACACCACAGGCCTAAGGAAGCTTGCCAGCTGACAGTCCATTTTGGCTACAAATTATCAGACACGCATTTGTGTAATTAAGGAACAAAGAAATAAGATTTTATTCCAGATGGCTTGGCAAGAAAGCACTCTGTGAAATCCTGATTTCCTATGCTTTCTCAAACTTCTCTACTTACATGTGTTAAGGAAAGGAAAACCTTTTCCTTCAGAAGAATTACTTATCTCACAGGGAAGACTATTTTGTATGGAGTCAGGAAAAAAAAGTTGGGGGGGGGAAACATGGAATCCAAGAACTGGGCAAAAATTTACTCAGCTAAGTGGGCATACTCAACATCACAGAAACATCCCTGTATATTCATCAGCTTGCCTCCAACCTTCCATTATATCAAAAATAATCTGAATACAATCTTAATCAATAATGTTATATCTTTGTAATACAAGCCTCTAGTTTTAATTCCATATTTGCTTAAACTGAAACTTTTTTCTTTAAATCATGCAGCCTCTTTTCCAGTTAAGTTCTCCATAAAAGTAGTTTAAAAACTCATTCAGGCTTCCTTTCACATTTTAATTTGAACATTGTCAGAAAATTTTTATATCAGCTGTATGATCATCTCAAGCATAGCTAACATGTTTCTTGACTGAGTTTGGGAAGACAGCACATCTTGTAATGCCAAGTTAAGACTTTTTGGCAAAAAAGCACTTAGGAAATCTTTTGAAAGATAAAATGAGAAACTGTTTAGAGAACTTTTAATGCTTTTTAATCCTACTACCTATTAAATTAGCTTGTAAGCAAAATCCAAGAGATCTGAAACTTTAGAATCCTTTAAAAGTCACATATTTTTTAAGAAAAGCAGACGTAGTAGGCCAGTATCCAGGGAGCTGGAAGGCGCATTCTCCTTCCACAGATCTATATACACTGCCAATAGCGATAACATCAGGAGGAGAGGATCTCCGCTGTCTTCCAAACAGAGCCACTGCTTGTGTACACAGAGACAAAATGCAGGTAACTATGACCAACTGCACAGAAGCTAACTTTTGAAAGGCCTTTTAAATGGCAATATACTACACTCTCCACAGCCTAAGAATCTGAGAAGAGTTGTCAGCTCAAATACACAGCCAGAATCAAAACAATTCTACAGTTATATCTAAAATAATTAATGCCTGTATGATGAACACAAAAGAAGGACTAGAGTAGCTATTCAGTTAGGCCATCTTACAAACTTGTGTTCACTGGCCATCCATGCTGGAGTCTGGCTAGCTTTGCCCACAGACACTGGCCCCCCAGTGTTCAAGTCTGCAGGTGTGATCAGCTTGGGCTCTCCCAAGCGTCCATGCTGATTTTTATTCCAGGGGTACGAATGTAAGCAACAACATCCATACCTTTAAGATAGATGTAGAGTAGCAAGAATTTATTTTGACGTTTCTTTTCTCAAAAGGCACTTACTTTCGGTGACACTGCTGTGCATTTCCAGGACAGCTGTAATTCTTCATTGCCCTAGGCCAACCACAGTGGGCATCTGCAATCCCAGATTCTGGCCGTGAAAAACAGCAGTATGAGAAGGGTAAGATTAATGCTGAACAGTATGGACAGTATGCTGTTAAAACATTAGCCTATTAAGACATTGGTAATACCTGATTGGCATACTTCAATGAGCACATTTCCTTATGGAAATATTCTAATGTAATACGTTCTGGAAAAACTTAACTTCAAATACATTTTATATACTGAATATATTTAAGTATAAGCTAGGTTTCTTCAAAATGCTAATAATCTATCACCATTACAAAAAGGTAGAAGTAGAAGCAGCTGTTGATACCAGAAAAAAATGTAATACATAAAATATGAGTCAAACTTTGCGGAAGGCAAAATAAGACAGATGGGGTAAATCCACCTCAAATTATGAAATTCTTTACAATTATTCAGTAACAAAAAAGCAACAAGGCAAGAACCATGCAGACATGTGTATTTCTTCTGCCATTTTCTCCTTGTATGCCAGTTGACAATATTTCAAGACACCTTCAATATTCTTCAGTATTTTCCATTACATGTTAGCTAGTTGCTATCTTGATGACAAGATTCATAAAATAAAATAAGGAAAATAAACATTAGCGATTTTACTTTAGCAGGAAAAAAGTTCAGTTTATGTTTAAAAACGCATTAAACAAAATCAGATTTTTAGAATGAAATTAAAAGACTACCATCTAAAATCTTAAAATAATATAGTTTATTTGGTTGGTTTTTTAATAATTTTCTACTGTCCTGAACTGGCAAAAGTCTTTTTATCCTGATTAATAATCTAATTCACTTAAGCAAGCGACAGTTGCCATTCAACAACTCAACTGCAAGTTTTTGTAAAGCTGAGGAATCCAAACAAAAGCATTTGGTTATTTGAGTGTAGGATTAACAAACTTTTCAAGTGTAGGATTAACAAGCATTTCCATTTACATACAGAAAGTAAAAGCATCAGCAAACTTTAAATAAAATTAAAAAAGAAGAGAGAAAATCAGCTGATAACAAGCAACACTTTAGTAGGAAAAGTCCTAGTTAACCCTTTTCTGTATAGATTCCTTACTTAAAGGAACACTTAAACACACCCAGTTATTACTGACGAAGACGAGCTGTCACCTAGACAGTCGTCTATTGAGGTCTGTAGATTCACCCTTTGAAGAAGTGCTTGTGATTGCTAAAGTAGTAATTCATAAAGTCTCTGAAACTAACCTTGCAGGGAAGGACCAGGAATACCAAGAAAAGTTTTATCTGAAGAAGCATGAAATTCAGAGTCCTGAAAATAAAGCACATTACACCAATGGAAAAACTCACATACTATTTCACAGCTTGCCTCACAAGAAATGACTGGGAAACTGGAAATTAAGGCCTGATTTAACATTTACATCAACAAGTCAATGATTCCAGTGGAAGCTAGTAAAGCTTAATTTGTTTGCCTCACCTTGTCCATCTGTAAAACGAATAAACCATAATTTCAGAAGGACAGCACCTTAATTAACAGGGTCACTGTTTGAGATTATTTTAACCAGTGACACAGTCTATTAAAATGTAACAAGATCTTTATTGAGCATTTTATAACCATTTTCAAGGTTTTTAATAAATATAGTAAGCCTCCTCAAATGATCCAGGAGACCTGATACAACTTATATTTTAGCAAATAAAATCCCCAAACCTGTAAAATAACCCTACTGACCAAATAGCACGAGAAGTATGCTGTCACTAGATTAAACAGCTTCCAGCTCTAATCCATTATTAAGCCCTTCTCCAAATATCAGCAAAGAGTGCACAATCATTTTTTTTTAACAAGGTCCTTAAGTACCTGACTCCAACAGTTGTGACTGTCAAAAAGGCTGGGGTTACTGCCACTGTATGTGCTCAAAAAATCCATGCTGATTGCCTGAAGATTAGCATTTTTTCCACGAGAAATATGTTGATTTGTTGAAGGAAAATAACGTTCTGGGATATTTTTCAGTCGCTTTACTTGTGAACAAAGAAGATCATTTTGAAAATTTCCTAGCCTTTTAACTCTGGGAATTGCAGATAAAGTTCGAACAGGTGAGTTAACAAGAGCATTTACAGTTTCAGACATATGTATTCCTTCATATTTCCTTAAATTTGAAGCTCTCTGAAGTCCAGGAAGTTTTGGAACAGCCTCACTACACAATTGCTCATAGATCCTGTCAAATTCTCTATCATACTGTGTATCAGACCTCACAGAATCACTTAAATTACTCTTCACTAATCTTCCTTTCTCTACAAGGTTCTGTGAATTTGAAAGAGGTCTTGTCAGTGCCAAAGGCTTTTGGATTTCTTTGGAACACAGTTTGTAGTAGAGTTTTTCAAATGCATCTTCATACTTCTGAGGCATCTTTGAAGGACGCTGCTTCATAGACAATGAGGAAAATGAGTGTTTGTGCTGGAAAGGAATTAGTCTTTCAGAAATTATTTTTTCAGGATTTATGAGGAAAGTATTTGCTGCTCTTGCAATAGAAGAGTTTGTGACAGGTGTAAAAGTGTTACTATTGCCATAGGAACTGCAAGTAGATGAACACAACTCTGAGGTATCACCACAAAGAAAGTCAGTTTTCTGAGTTTTACTCTCTTTCACCAGAGGAAGTGCTGTTGACCCTGAACTGACAGTAGATGTTATAAAACCATATTCCGAGGAACACCTGTGAGCCAAGTTTTTACTGTCTTTGCATTTTGAATTCTTCAGTGAGACAGTAGTCTGTAACTCATCTTCAACTAGAAATGTCTCTCCCATTCTAGCCGTAACATTAGGAAAACGAGTCTGTTTGGAGACTTTCTGGCCTTTTCCAGATAGCAAATGATGTTCTAAACTTGAGTCAGAGTAGTCCATTCTCATTTCATTTCTATTAACGTAAGAATAAGGTACCAGACCAGATAAATTACTAATGGAACACTCATTATCACGAAGTTTTCTGTTCTCATTTCCGTAAGTTTTACTGCTGCATATGCTGGGTAGTGCGTGCTTCAGTTTAAGAGGTCTGAACCCTCTTATTTTGTCTGCAGTGACAATGAGCTTTGGTCTTCCAGAACGCCGTCTTTTGAGCCATAAGTGTCCAAAGAGGTATTTTAACTCTTTTCTTCGAGACTGCTTTGTCATGAGCCTTGTAAGCATCTCTACCATTGCTGGATACAAGTCTGCAAGGGTTACATTGCTCCAGGAGCATTCCACATCTGCAGACTGATATTCTTCCAAGATACTATCATAGCAAGTTTTATTCATTTCTGGAGAAGGTCGATTCTTGGGTATGGCTATTATATCTGGTGAAATGGAAACACCAGAAAATTGTAACTGTAGAGGTCTGGATGAAGAACATTCATTTGACAACTCTATTTTCCTTCTGCAAACAGCAGCTTGGTTGCCTATTCAAAAAAGACAAAGGAATTGGAAAAAACCAGAAGAAAACCCCAAACCTATTAGGGCATTCCAGTAATGTATTACATGTCTTAGAAACAATTGCATGTGGTACAGATAGCCTTACTGTAATAGCATATTTCATTAAGCTTTTTTGCCAGGCTAAAAGGATGATTAACATACAATCCATTAGGAAAAAACTAAAAGCTTTTTCCTAACCTTATTGAATTAGCAGACTATAGAAGACAGAAATTAAATATATTGGAAAAAAACCTGTTTTAAAATAGCTTAATCTATAGATGAAAAATATTTTCCCTGTAGAGGCAGACTGCTTTGCTCTTCATGATTTCTCACCAGGAGGAACAGCATTATTGAAAAGGTTTTTTTATTCTCTTTCCATATTACTAGAAAGCTTTGTACTTGACTAGTACCAGGGCAGCTTTGCTTGCTGTAAAGCATGAAGATAATGCTTTTTGTAGTTGTTAGGCTTGAAGTATTTACACCAAAATTCTATCTTAGGTTGGCATCAATTCTGGAGAGCTTCTGAAGAAAGAAAGTTTACTAGTGAAGTACAACTTTGAATACCAGTTACCAGCAGACCCAAGCCATTCATTACAATGCTCTAATTTAAAATAAGCGGAATCAAAAAATTATGCTTTCATTTAAATGAGGTTAATGTCGCTGAATTTTGTAACTATGCATTTTTTTTTCCTGGGGCTATTTAAGAAAAGCTGTTATGTATACAAGTTATTTATTTTCTACTTTTCAAATACATCTTGCCATAAGCAAAATCATGTCTAACTTCCCTTCAAGAATTCAGCCTGTTGAACTTTTCTGTTGGGTAAATAGTGCCTCTGTTTCCAATAAATTAAATATTTATTTCTAATAATTTTAATAAAAACACATTTTGTAACTAACATATTTGACCAACACCCAAAAGACTTAGTTGTACCAATCTGTTCTCGCACAGGTGAAGCTAAATGAAGACCTTCCGATGAACCTTGAGGTGCTATCTGAAAAACAAAACAAAACAAGACATATAATCTAACATCCTGAGTTTTTTTGCATGTTAAACATAACATCAAAACCTTATTTGTGACTCCTCCTACTCTCTCCTTACTATACTAGGCCCTGTACAGAGTTATGGTCCTCCGGGGCTTAGTAAATTTCAGACAAGAAGGAAAAAGTCTAGTCTAAGACTTCAGTAAGAATTTTTAATCTTTAACCAGTTTATTCTTGGAAAGCTATTTATAATTTTTGCAACTTCTACATTACATATCATATTTTAATCCCTTTACCAAATATGAGAATTTACACGTGGATATATACACCTAGATAATCTATACATCTCTAGCAACTCCAGTAGGAAACTAAAGCTGCACCATGTTACATAATCCTTCACCCTGAATCCCCCTCACCCCCAAAATCAAAATAAAGCTAAAACTCCTTTTTAAAAAACCTCAAATTTAGGCTTTTCAGAAAACTTACTGAAGTGAAGATCAACTTGCACATCAGGGTTCAAAGAACAAAGTATAAAAGTAAAAAAAAAAAAGGTAATATTTGTATATCATCTGCTCTGTTTCTTACAAATCATTGCTGTCAGAGACCTGAGATACTGTGATGTTTATGTAGACAGCAAGCAGCAGAGGAACAATGATGGAACAGCAGAGAAGTTGTATTAAAATTTGTTGTGCTGCACAGTTAGAGATTTCTTTTTTATTCTAATTAGCTAATAACTTATAACACTACAGGAAAAATATTTTACCGTAATCCACTTGGGAATTTTTCTATCATGATCTTGTACTATCACATCCACTTGAACTTTTACTTTCTCTTGAATTTTGCACTCATCTGCATATAGATTCTTAGAGGAAAAAAAAAAAAAAGAAATTAAAGCACGAAAAAGTCACTGACACTGACAAACCCAATCATATTACTTAGATTTGTTTGAAACTAGTATTATTCAGGTGAGGATATCCAACCAGCATAAACTTATTTTTAATGTATACATTTTATGTCAAAAAAAAAAAAAAAAAAGCCTGAGAAGGAACTGTATGTGAAGACATATAAAAAGATACAACTAGCTAGTTTATTGATGCAAGGAAAAGCACACACTGCCTCAGAAGACCCACTGATAAGAAACAAAAAAAAAACCCCAAAAAATAAAAAAGAAAAAAAGTCCTAGTGTTAGGTTACAAAGCACTGGTAATGACAGCTGCAAATCTTTACTCATACTATTAACATCCCATGAATTCATATGCAAATTAAGGTCTACTCTGCAACTCACCTCTATGTAAAATCTAAAAGCATTCGGTGATAAATAGCAAACGTTTTTCATTAGTGAAACTCTTGCTTTCTGAAGAAGTTTGTATTAGCTGTTGTCAGAGACATGGCAATGCCTAGCACTATGTCAAACAAGTAAGGAAAGTAAATTAAATTTTTGTTAATCTTATTTGAGCAAGTAGAACACAGGACTAGAATGGCTGCACACACAGCATGTCTTGTACTTTTTTCGTCAATGTAACTACTCCAGGTACTCTTGATACCTATAGTCTAGTTCGGGAAACAACAGCAGAAGATTCCAGTCTTCTTTTGTTATGGTAAGCCACTAGTTCAGATTTACTTTTTTTTTTTTAAAAATCATGTTACCCATTTATGCTAGACTCTCAGGTGAATGATCATATTTTTTAAGTGTTTTCCCTCTTTGATTCACCTGGTTATTCTTTTTCCATACTTATAATAGCCTTTCTCACGGTTGTCTATTCTATGCAATACACTGTGTGACTTTCTCTGGTATACTAATAATACCAAGACATAATCTTACTACAAGTTGGTCTTCATGACATTATTTATTGAACCTCTCATTTGCTACACTTACTAGAAATGTGCATTAAGATGCAGACTACATAGAGGCTTCTGATGACAGTGCATCAACTCATCAGGCACGTGTAAGCTATTCAAATAGTTCAAGCATTTGTATTGAACACAAAATTATTCCATTACATTGGACACAGAAATTTTTACCTGGAAGTGAATGTCTTCAAATTTTCTTCTTACTGAAACTATATCAGCATCACTTTCTTCACCTACAATTTGAAGACAAATACTAAATAAAATCTAGTTGAACTCAAAACCAAAACGGAAATGTTTTTAAACACACTGTATAACTTACTGACTAAACTGGTTTCATTTGAGAAAATGTTTTTCTACACTAAAACTTTTTATCTGTATTACATTTCCATTTCAAGTCCTATTGAAAAGCATGGTTTATAGGTTCATAAATGACTTGAGGGGAACAAAGAAGAGTGAAGATAACTTGACTGTAACCAGTTCTTCAAAATTTACGCTAACCATTTAAGTAAAATATTTTCGAAGCACTGCTCTGCAAGATTCACTATTCATTAATGTATCATTCCCACTTATTTCCCCACTACATTCCTAAATATCCCAACAATTATAGTAAGCACCTTCTGCCATGCTTCCTTTTCTGTTTCTTATTGTCAAGACTGCCTTAGGTCTGCCAAGATGAGAAATAACACAGACTTGAGAAGATTAAAAAGCAAGCCCAAATCTTCCAGTTAAATTTCTAGGTATTCTATGGGTATTTTTGTGAATGAAACGCAAAAAGCTGGTTTTTGCTAGATGTAACCAGACCTTCCAATTCATCATTAGCTAAATCCTCAGTCTTTCATGATCGTAAAACACGTGACTGCATTGTAAGCCCTGATTTCTATATTTCCCTGGCTGTTATATCTTTGTCAAAAAAAAAACTTGGTTATGATACCTACCACATCACTGCCTCTTCATACTATTCTTTAATTACTAAAAATAGAATGAAAATATTTTCCAGCTAATCCCATCTTCCTTTTTTGTTCCCTGTCAGTGCAATTGCCACCTAAAGCTCTGTGGACAGCTGCTGCCACAGAGCTAGGATAAAGATACATATGAAACAAATGCTATCTTTGTCGAAGACAACACGATTTTCACATCTTCCAGTGAAAATGTTGAGCAACCAGAGGGTTGACTTGACAGTCCACCTGACCCCAGTAGAATTATTTTATTAGAACTGAAACCCATGTCTGTCAGATTTTCGAAGTTTCTTCCCGCATGACTAATGGAAGACAAAGTCACTTTTTCCACAGGAAATTGGTTCCTAAAGATCAATAGTGGAGGAAGCAGTAAGAACATTAATGTTTTAGTCTGGAAAAGTTTCGGCTCGAGTTTCTGTTGAAACAGCTGATACTCTTTTTCTGCCATACAGTCTTCTTCCTCCAGTAGAATCAGGCACAAAACTGTCAGACTGCTCCCTAAATGGTCACTGAGATGACCAGACTAGACTGCTACAAAAATGTTCTCGATACAGGGGTAACAACTCCAGTGCCCAGCAATGGTCAACTCCATCATTAATCAATTATGATTATTAGAAAATAGCTTGTATCATAGAATGAATTGATCTGTATACAAGTTAAATACTCTTGTATGTGTGAAACCTCATAAAAGTGTAATTTTAAGTATGCCTTCAATGTATTGTCAATCATACTTCAAATCACCAGAATATTAATTATTAGCAGAGGACCATGGCACAGCACAGAATGGAAAGACATGAAGTATCTTCTCCAGGGAACCTTAATGGGTTCTTAAGGACCAAAAGGGAAATTTGGGAACACCTTTGTTCCTCAAGTGCAGAAGAGAGGAAAAATCAAAACTCCCATCTTTCTGTCTGGAAAATTTGACCTATAATACAGGAAGTTATTTCACTGGAGATGGATTCAATACAATATAAATACCGAAAAGATATATCTGATTTAAAAGAATGAGTATGTTAGTAAGGGGGTTACTGTAAATTTTAAGTATTCACTTTGATGTGATCTTCTAAACTTAAATACACTTAGATAAGTATACGATTCAGATTGAACTTTACCCTTTCTCTCCAAATAAACTAATTTTTCTGTGCTACTATCCTAATAGATACAATACATTGTTCAGGTATCATCATACTTTGCCATGCTACTTACTTTGAAACTGAAGAAGGTAGACCTAATACTTTTCCATATTAAGGGCAGACCAATGCTTGCAGGTACAAGTGAGAGCTGTTTCACTTTATTTGTACCTGCTGTGGGCAGGCTTTGCATACTTTTAGAACAAAAGTACTGTATAATCCCTGGAAGAAACACTGCCTTCACTGAGAAGTGTGAAGCATTCTGTATGAATACTGAAGATGGAAAAAACCTGCCGAAGCTAAAGTTTTAGCTAAAGCAGCTAAAGATATGCTTTTTTCTTAACAGTTAGCATACCCTATTGCTAACCTTTTATATATTTAAAAAAAGCCAAAAATCAAAGAACCCAAAACACCTAGGTAAATTCCATTTTTAAGTGAGGAATCCAATCCCGCATCTGTAAGAAGCTAATTTCTAGGTCTTACGGTATTTGGAGATAGCTGGGACTCACCGAGGCTACTATAAATCCTCTCCAGTCTCTTCCTAGAATATTCACAAGAGAAGGAGGAGGAGTGGATAATCCTATTATTGTACGCTGCTATGAAAATACCAAAGCCTGAACTGCCTCACTCATTTATCCCATGAGTGCAAAAGACGCAAAGGACACTTCCAGAAGCTAAGCTACAGATGCCTCTGAAATCTGTTTCCTGTATTTCATTGTGCAGGTTGAGAAAAGAACAGTTACATTTTCTAAATTTACAGAAATTATTTTATCATTTAAAGAGATATTTGAAAATTTCCTCTCAAATGATAGAAGGACAAATTTCAGATTGCTATTTTCTATTTTCCCCTCAACAGAGGAGTAATCATCTGTCTTGGAGACAGCTATGTGTATGAAGCACCTAATTTATACCAGAGTATTTAAACAACAGCTAACCATATTTTTCTGCAACTGCTCTTTTAATCTTCAAGTGCTGGCTACTACCTAGCCACAGTTTAATTGATGCAAAATAGTCAGTTTTTATATGCACACAAATCAAAATATCTTGAGTAATAAAAGTTTTTAATATTTTAAAAACAGTCATTTGAAGTTTGTTACCACTAATTAAAACAATCAAATAATTATTTTGGAATACAAGGCCAAAACCACCCAATACTTTGCAGACAGTCCACAAGACTGATGGTGAAACTGTTACAAGCATTACTGAAGACGTATTGTTGCAGCTGAATGCAGTATCTGTGTTTATCAGACCACTAGAAAGTAAGGTATACATTCTAATTATTAATAAAACTACTATTTCCACTTGTGTCAAAGTTTTGATTTCACTGTTCCTTTCTTTAGTAAGAAAAGGCAATTGAACATAATCCACATTGACTTTCCAATGTATCAGGGATTCAGGACTGAGATATTAAAGAGGAATGTGGATATTGATTTCATAGTACTACCAGTACCTTAGTCTCTTGTTATTCCTATTCTCTACTTTCTGAAAGGGTACAGAATATGTATTAAAATTATTTTTACTATATTAGACAATTATGAAAAAGTCACTGGCAATCTTTTTAAAAAAGTTAAAAAAGGTAGCTAAGAAGTAAATTAAAAAAACCTACCTATGTCAGATGTATCCACATGAGAGTTCTCAGGAGATTCCTTAAAAGCACATGAAAGGAATTTTAAGACCTGGTAGCATAAGCAATATTAACTAGTCTGTAGAATTTTCTGCTCTCACTACTTGCTCAATTTTTTGGGGGAGACGGTGGTGGTAAAACAAACCCAGTCATATCCCACAAACTATGTCCAAATGACAGCATCTTTATTAACAAATTTGTACACAGATTTGTCTTGATTCACATCTGATTACTCAATGGGGAAACTTCTTTTCTTCCTAGCCTTTCTGTTCAGGCAAATAATGCAGAAAGAACCTACTATACAACAAGAGCAAAAAGCAGTTGACAGATGAATTCTAATCATCAGTTCTTTATCAGTACGTACTGGGGATTTTCTCTGTGTTCAAATGTATAAGGAAAGTTTCTTAACTGCCCACTTCAAACAATTCTTAATTGCCTACTTCAAACAATCTATTTATAATATTTCAAGTAGTTTTATTGCTCTATTTTGTAGAAGTCTTGCCAGTTGCATAAAAAGCCCATTTATATGGACAAGGAGCCTTCCTAAATGTCTAGTCTGTATCTGACATCACATTCTTCAGAATTTCTTTTAAAAAAAAGTCTAAATCTATTCTGTCCAGTTCAATCACAAAATTAGTGTATTGTGGGCTAAAATGTCATCAATAAAATGAGACAATCCTAACTGCTATCTATGTAGAACAAATAATTAGGAGTGACCAGTGAGATGGGCCATATAACTCTTCAACTGTTGAATATTTTCTCCTTAAAAAGATAGGAGTCAAAAGAAGAAGTTATTCTAGACAACCACAGATTTTTACAAATAATTAAAAAAGTTAGACACACATATTGCCCAATTAAAAGGACACTTGATGGTTTCAAGCCTATGTCCAACTGCTCTATCTCCCTTTAAATAAACTTAAGAGTAGAATTCAGCTGAAATCCATGGCTGATATCATGGCTGTTATTCAACACCCCAAATATCACAATGGGGGGGAGGATATGTAATTATATGAAACATATGTAAAGCCTAACACATAAACAACATGAACAGGGACATAGTAAAAATTTTTTAAAAATTGCATGAATCCACCATCACAAAATATATTAGACCACCACATATAGAAGTCCAGAACTCGAATTCATTACCATCTCAAAGCACAGAACCCATCAGGGGAGGAACTAATCAGGGGAAGTATACTAGATCAGTAACAATAACCAGAACATGAAGATTTTAATTTTACACGAGGATGTACCTGGGCAGTAAAGACACATCTTTCCTAAAATAATGCAACTATTTGTGGGGAACTACATGAAGGGAAACATAAAGTGATTGTTTAATAAGATACCTGAAGTTTGAAGAATTGCAGTGAAAGAACTGCAGCAAAATACTTTAAGCCCTCATTTTTTTCAGAAGTACTCATTTAAGGAGAATAAAGTGATTCAATTCAGCAATTAGTAAGTCTTTAAAATCTAACTTTATAGCTATTGTACAGGACCACCTGCTCATGATTAATGTCTTAGCTTTTGACTACATAAATATGTTTTCCCAAAGAGGCTTTATAAAAGTAGATGCAATGTGTGCCCATACCTGATGTGTTGTTGAATGTCCATTGTCAAAATCACTGTTCTGTTCTTCTGATGTATCTTAGCATGCATGGGAAGAAAAAAATAATTCTGTTTCAATTTGACAGGTCACAGGTCAATGTTGCACCTGAACTCATTAATTCTTCATTTATATATAGTCTTACTTATTTTGAAAAATATTTAACACAAATATTTAATAAATGGAGAACATACATAGGACTGGAACAAATAGACAAGTGACAGAACAGCATTCTAGCCAAATATAGCAGACTAACTCTGATAAGAGATGTATATCTACCATATTACATGTTTTCTTCTTAACCCATGAAGCACCACAGAAAATAAAACTTGACCCTTTATCAGGTGGTATCCCTTGTAGAAAAGGAAGACAACTGAACCCTTTTTGTGCATTTTTCTTTGCATGTGCTGAAAAAGTTAAGAAAGTAGACTGATTACTCCTGAAGCCTGAGGGTAGAGCTCCAAACCTCTACTGCACCTTTTTAATGATTTTTGGCGAGGGGGCCTTCCAAAACTGCTATGCTCATCTTCCTGAACAGATAGACCCACCCACAATCTTTGTGGTTCTCCCCCCCGCCTTTATTTTGTAAGAAGCAGAAGAAATATAGAGTGTAAGAGCTGTCTGATTTAGGGGAGATGTCCCCTTTTACACTTCAATCTGTACTTTATTCTTCATTAGCTATTGCAACTCAAATGGATTTAAATAAAACATATTTGAACCACAGAGACGTAGAGATCTTCAAATAAATGTGACTTCCACAGAAGTTTATTTCACAATTAACCTCTAAGCCAGACATTGTTGCTATTAAAATTCCTCCAACTGAAAACTGCTTTGATATTGCTGGAAAAAATGTTTCTAACCATTGCCTTGTTACATTTAAAAAAGGTATCTATGACAATGTACAATCGCTCAAGTCTGTATACCTTTCATATGATTATGATGTGCCCATAAAAATTATTGCCTAACTCTATTGTTAATACTGCATAAATTATAGAAATTTAATCTCTCCTAAAAGAGAATATCTATATCTCCAAACATACCACTCTGCTGGTACTAAAGCTGTAGTGGAACTTCTCATGGTTGGATGCTTGTTATAGACTTAGACTTACATAATAAAAAACCACTTACGCTTTAGAAGATATCCTTACCCTACTCAAGACTGTCATTAAACAAGTTTCTGATTAATGCAGAATTTTTTGTCCTTGCAGCTGTCCTGCATTTCTTTTTCCAGATAAATTGATGTCAAATATCACAAGTGATTTACTTTTTTTGGTTAAATGGTGAGAAAACTTATCTCATGCCTAGCTCAGGCATATAAGTATTATTTACTCCTATAAACACTTCATATTATTCAATAGCGCCAAACACACATCTAAAGATTTCCAGTTTTCTAAAGGCCTGAAGCATATGGAAAGGAACCTAAAGATGTTATCTCTTCCTTGTTCCATTTTGAAGCAGGAACAACTATATCTAACTTACCTCTGGGAGAAGCCTAACCCATTCTTAAAAGCAACTCCATAATCTCTAAGAAACATATTTCAGGACTTCCTTAGGTTTACATTTGGTAAGCTTTTCTAATATTTAACCTAGAGGATCTCTTTTCTTCTGCACCCTCTCCTCTGACTCACTCCAGGTAGTCAAGCTACTAATGAATACAAACCAAAGCACTCTGCCACAAGTTTTATCAGTGTTGAACACTGCATAAAAACTATTATCTGTGTTTTACATACTAGGCACTTAGAATCATAGAATCATAGAATTGCTTTGGTTGGAAAAGACCTTTAAGATCATCGAGTCCAACCGTTAACCTAACCCTGCCATCCCACCACTAAACCATATCCCTAAGCACCTCATCTATCCTTCTTTTAAATACCTCCAAGGATGGGGACTCGACCACCTCCCTGGGCAGCCCATTCCAGAGCCTGACAACCCTTTCAGTGAAGAAGTTTTTCCTAATATCTAACCTAAACCTGCCCTGGCGCAGCTTCAAACCATTCCCCCTCGTCCTATCATCTGTTACCAGGGAGAAGAGGCCGACCCCCACCTCCCTACAGCCTCCTTTCAGGTAGCTGTAGAGGGCGATCAGGTCTCCCCTCAGCCTCCTCTTCTCCAGACTAAACAACCCCAGTTCCCTCAGCCGTTCCTCGTATGACTTGTGCTCCAGACCCCTCACCAGCTTGGTTGCTCTCCTCTGGACATGCTCCAGCAATGCAACATCCTTCTTGTAGTGAGGGGCCCAAAACTGAACACAGTATTCGAGGTGCGGCCTCACCAGCACCGAGTACAGGGGCACGAGCCACTCTTCCCCAAGCCTGTAGCGCTGCATATCTTCTAGCACAGTGCGTGTTATTTTCACAAGAGTGATACCCTTAGTTGGCTCAAGCAGCCTTCAAAATCGCCTCTTCCTGCAATTGATTATTCCTACATAAGTCTATTACTCTGGACTTCTCTGCATGAAATTACACAAAGTTTAAGTTTTAGCCCCCATTTGTCAGACCATCTTTCACAGCGATAATCCCTACTTGGTATCATGTGTGAGTTAATTAAGGATATCCCCTCTTTTACTATTTACTTAATGAAAAGTATAACCTAGTAATTTGCTCAGGACAAGTCCTAGAAAAAACCCCTCATGTTTCCCTTCAGTTTGGATACCAGACTATTGATCACTATTCTAAGCACAGTTTCCCAATCAGTAGGAAACCAGGCTATAAAACCACTCTCTCATATAGTTAGTGAAGCACATTATAGAACTAGAAGGCTCTGGCTTCAGCTTGTAACCTTCTCAGTAAGTTTATATTCACTATTTTGCAAAAAACACAGGAATGCTTCCTTTAGAATATATTAGCAATGTATTTTTTAGAGGCTGAACAAAGTGTTTTCCAAACATTCCTGGAACACGGGAAATCAGAATAATGTGGCAATTCCCCCACTGAAGTCCCTTACTGAGCAAGATCCATGGAACATCACAGAGAGTGTTTTGTTTAAAAGAAAATTTCGCAAGGAAAGAAAGAATTTTAAGTGGCTAATATATGACAGGAATATTGCTCTTCTGGGAGACTGAAATTTAACATACTTGGTCCTCCCATACTCAGAACTGCCATATATTAAAAAAAACCCAAACCACCCAAAGGATTGTCATTTTACCCACTAAACCTTCATAGGGGTACTGGACATTCTATACAAATAGCAAAAATAGATTCTAGTAAAATTCAGAATTGATAGTTGGGAAAAATTACACAAGTTACATTCCAAGGGAAGGGATTCATTAATAAATATTTGGGTCTTATAAAGATATATTAGGTGTTCACACTTAATAGCACAGAACTTTATTTATCCTAACTGAAAACACATATCAGGCTCACCTAAGAGTACAGAACAGTAATAGGTAAAATTTGCACATTAGCTTTAATAATCCACAGGTTTTTGTTGTTATTGTTGAGTTGGGTTGTTTTTTTTTTTTGTTTTTTTTTTTTGTTTTTTTTAAAGTAACACCAACCACAACCAGACAGTTCAAATGCTTACTCTGAGTACTCTTGTTTCAAATAAACAAGATAGCACCAGATATTATTTGCTTAAATTGAACAAAATCCACAAGATTCTATCTTTTATATCACATATAAATAGAAATCTGTAAAAGCTGGTTTTTCCTTATAGCAAAAGCTGTTAACACTAGTGCTATCCCCCCACCTTCAATATTTAGTTAAATATTTCTTCCCTAGGATAACTTAAAACATAACTAAAGAATTTGCTCAAGTTATATTAAAAGTCAGAAAAAATATGTATCAATTTTTCTGCTTTTCCACCTTATCTGTAATGCAGTACACTAAATTTAAAATTAGTTAGATCAAGCCTTTGTAGCATTAAAGGAACTCCAAGTAAATTCCTTCACTAAGAACTTCTAAAGGCATTCATACCTTAGGTGAAAACACAAAGATTAACAAAAAATTACTTTGAAAATACTTCAAATACTATATCTTTTAAAAAACTGCTAGATGCTTTCTTTCCGAGTTTTACTGCAGATTGTAGCCAGTCATTTTTTGTACTATTCAGACCCATCGGCATATATTTTCTAAAAATTAGGGGCAAGGGCCTGGACCATCTGAATCTTTTTGTATCAGACCCTTATTTCCTGGCTTAAATTTTAGTTTCATAGGCTGATTCAAAGTCTATACCTGAACCCTGTATGGACAAATTTTTTTGTAAGATTGTAGAGGAAGGTAGATGCTAGGTTGTGTTTTGTCTTCAGATGTTCAGTATAAAAGTTTCTCAGATGAATGTCATAAAATAAGCAACACCAAAAAAACCACCTCAAAGCCTTAAGAAAATAAAGCCCAACATACCTTTGCTGTACTACACATCATAATTCCACCCCATCATTTATCCCAGTAAAAATGTGTATTTTATTGGAATATTCAGCTCCTTTTCAGAACAATGAGAAAATCTTCAGATGTCATAGATCTCCCTAAGTAGTATCAGAATTACACTTTGATGTGCAGTCTTGATTTGACTTCCACAATGATACTCTGTCTCTAATAAATAACTATACACTACTTTTTCTTGCAGGCGGCCCGATTCATTCACTGTACAGAATAATCTGCTCAATTTTTGACAGCTCATCATGTGGCTTCATGAGATTCTTTTAACACACAGTTTTTAATATGCCTACTTATCTAGTTATTTTCAAAAAGCTAGCAACTTCCAAATTCTCCACTTGTACACCCATGTAAGTCAGGGTTGGAATTTTTAGTTTCAGTGAACATCTGACAAAACCGACAAATACAACAAAAAGCTTTCTGTTTAATTGACAAGGGGAGATTATTTTCATCAACTTGTTTTCAACATCAATTATAATGTATTTATTAATCTTAAACATTTTAAACTACATTTCGGAATCCTTATAACCATAAGTATTATTGTTGTTTTGGGTGGTTCCCCTCATAAAAGCCAGTGAGCATCCTAGAGTTTGGCATAAAAAGAGGACGTCTTCTATTAAGTCAAGACTCTCTGGATAAGATAATTTATAGCACTTTTTTTTTTTTTTTTTAAAACAGCTTACCTGCATTCCTTTGACTTTCTCTGTGTTGCTGCAATTAGAAATGGGGGGGAGGGGGGGAGAAAAAATTCAGAAGAATCTTAAAATAGTAAAGTTATTTTTACTGATGCTTTTATGTACTTTACTATATTTCACAACTAGGCATTTCCTAGATAACCATTCAGTCTCCTTCAGGTTTCCCATGGCCTGACCAGAAAAGCCACAAATACATGGTAAAATTTACCTCATCATTCACTTCTTGTCACACTGTTGCTGTTGAAATAACTACAAGAACATAAGCTATAGCTACCATGGCCCACATCAGAGGCCAAGACAGAGGATTCCTTTTACAGTCCTTAATGGATTTAGTCTTGTAAAATTGTGCAGCAATGCTTAGTTGATGATGCAGAAGGTATTACCAGGAGCGGAAAAGGAAATACAGCCCTTTTCTGCCTCCATTAAATCCACTCTTGTTCCCCAAGACTGAATGTCACTCCTCATCCCCTCACTCTGGGGAGTTCAGAACAGCTTCTGTGTTAACTACCAAGGCACACTACACAACTTAGCTTTTTGGACAGATACTAGGAATGTAGCAGCAACTTGGCTTCTGACAGTTATGTGAGAAACAGCAAGGTTTTGGTGAAATTCACTGCTGCGTTCTTATGGGGGAGTTTAGGAAACAGAAAAAAAAGCAACTGCTTATTTACTATAAATACTCAGAATTCAAAAATACAGATGATATGCCCGCAACAGTAATGGCTTTAGCCTGACACAGACAGTGAGTGCTAAGACTGCAAAGATACTTTAATTACTCTAGCACTATTTTACTGAAAAATAATCTAAAGATTAAACCAGAAAAGTCCTTTGGAATTGAAAAGCTGATTACCTGAACCAAGATAAATTGATTCAATGCACGTTAACGTCAGTGACAATATCCTGATGAGACCCACAAGTACTTATCCCCATCAGACAGCATTTTAAAAAAAAAATATTTTTCCAGGTAAATGGTTATCTATTTTAGTCTATCTCACCTGACTGTCTTAACCAATCTGTCATAAAACCCTACTTTAAAGCAGATGTTGACTTCATTAATACCTCTTGCAAATATTATATGGCACAGCAAGATTAGCATGTATTCCTATATATATTAAAAAAATATTGCTACATTTTGACTGCATAGTAGGACTATATTATTAGATACCTCAAATATTTCCTCCTTCCATTTTTTAAGCTTCTTGGCTGGCACCTTGCCCCATTGTTTTGGTCCTAGAAACAACAAGAGATACCAATATAAATGGAAAAAAAAAATAAAAATCACAGGCTGAGTCTAACAACAATGACCTAAAATCCAAACAGCATTGCAGCCCCAAATGCTAAGAAGAGGCAAAAAAAAAGCAAATTATTTTACTTTTAAGATTTTATTTTATGCATGCATACTACACAGTATCTGAGATTACTAAAAGCCATGGTTAAGGCTTTAAAGGACTGAGATCCATATTCATTCCATATTGAATAGAGGTTACTAAACCAAAAGCATAACCAAGCCTTCACAAATCCAAGGCTATATATTACAGTGCTGTATGCATGTTTCCTCCCTCTCTCAATGGACAATATACATAAAATACTATAAAAGGCAAAATTCCCAGTCCGTAAAAGCCTTTAAAAAGTAAATCGTATTTGGTGCAACAGTTACATTGGGCTTGAGATACTGTGGTAGCACTTCATGTGTATGCCCAGTAAGTTGTTATTTATGAGAACTGATATGGCGATTTACGTATCATAATCCTTACTCCAGTGATGATAAAAACTGGCAGAACATTTCACTTCCCAGTAAAGCCACCAAGGTACTAAGACACAAGTGCCACTAAACCCCTGAGTAATGTATTTTAAAACAACAGGGTGTTTTCCACAATAAGTTCTCCCTAAGCATTATCAACTCTATAATGGTTTGACAGTTACAATGAAACATTTGAAAAATATGACATGGCATAATGCGGTATAGATTTACGCTAACCACATGAACATCCAAGAAAAAGTTAAAGAGACTATTTACCCAGTCCATTCTGACATTTGACATAACAGAAATTTATCAGAGCAGCCTCCAGAATACTAAGTGGAGATGAAACTATACAATCCACTTCCTGCCAATACCTCTGTTCCTTTGCTTCTCCTCAGTCTTCCCCATTTTGATCCTTCTTCTTACAAGACATCCAAATATTAACCATTGTTATCCTGAACTTTGCTAATAACTTTTCTGTTGTCTCAAACAGAGCATGCAATGGACTAAAATGCTGCATATAAATAAACTCTCCAGGTATTATATGTGTGTATCAAAGTTCACATATGAAATGACATACCTAAGCGGACAAAATTCAGTATCTGTTGCACTTAAATGTTATATAACTGCCAACAGTTGCACGCTTCACTAAGTCTAAATATACAGCATGTAAATATTGAAGATTTAAGAAGTTCTTACCATTAGGCGTATTGTAAGTGAGAGTTTCCATGGAAATAAGTAAATCATCTTCAAAAGGATGATTATACTAAATAAAAAGGACCATTAAAGATTAGAATAAATGATTAAAACAATATTTTTAACATGCATTTTAAGTATTGTTTTTATACAACTTTTTTTTGACCAAACCATGAAATTATCAGTATATTCTTCTATTGGCTGAAGTTAGAAGTCAGCAATCTGGAAATACTAATTCCTAGAGGAAACACATGTATTTTAAGCATGTTAGTAAGGCATTCAATTTCAAGGCATAAGCCAGTCACTAACAAAATGGGCCTTCAGAGAGTTTTCACTAGTAGTTAAGTTACTCTCCAATAGAGAGTGTCTTCTAAAATTTCCCTGTAGTAACTGGAAGTAGCCACTTAGCATAGACCTACAGCTCACGACATATAAAAATATCCAGTCTAATGCTAGATGAGAAAAGTGTTCTAGAACCAGACTTAGTCTTATGCAAGTACTCATTCATATTAGCACAAAACATTTCGCTGAACAGCAGTGCTGACATCCCTGAATAAACACATGCATCTCTGGACAGAGGTGTACAGTTCCCACAACTTTCAATACAAAATGGCTCTAAAGTAAGGATAATTTGTGGAAGGAGTCTCCCAATTCTTTCTGTGGTTTCACTGAAAATACCTCATCTAATGCTAGCTAATATGAGTTAAGGGCACTCTAAAGACAACTTGGATTTAAATACAAAGTCACCTATTTAACAGTAGCAATCCCACATCTAAGTTTTATGGACATATACAAGGAGGTGGCTCTTTACTAGCTTACTCACACCAAGCCACAGAAGCACATGGCTCAGCACAAACTGCAAAGCTGCATGAGGCCCTGGGTGACAGCTGCTTTTGGTAGCCAGGAAAACAGGGAGCTTGTGACACCACAAGTAATCAACTTGACAACGAGAATTCAATGCCAATTACTGCAAGTTAGACCACAGAAAGAAAATTGGACCTGTCAGTACTGACACACCAGGACTTAGACGTGCTCAGGAAGGAGGTGAGGAGAGAGCGCCGAAGGCGAGGTGGGCAGAGGGCCGCGCTGCAGGCAGCAGCCTTCCAGAGGCGCTCAGGGGGTCGCACGAGGGCCCGGCCGAGCCACGCTGCGCGCCATTTCGGCACGAG
>NW_009259499.1:111365-113866 GCF_000687185.1 Egretta garzetta
TGGGTCGCGCCCTTTCCAGTCCTTCTGCAGCTGGTCCCGTTGGGTTGCGGGCCTGGGGCCACTGGGGTGGAACTGGCAGCCCCAGAAGCATTACTTGCCCACCAGCACTGATATTTTGGATATCATCCCATTCCTCTCCAATATTTTTCAAACAACTATTCCTTTCCTATAAATAAAGATTAAAAAAAAAAAAAATGCTATCAGCACATCAAGTTCCCTGGGACCTCCCATTACAAAATCATTTGCCATTTTGCCAACATAATGGCAAAGGTGCATTTTTCATAATGGCTTCTTGTCTAAAGCTGATTTTTATTTGTCTACTCACTGTTTATTTGTTCATTTGTAATAAATCCTGTTTTTTAAATGGTAGAAATAAAAATACATCATTTATTTTTCAGCGTTCTTACCATTACGTGGTTGTACAGTTTCCACAGCTGACGAGTTCTGCATTGAGGCCTTACCCTGTTTCTGGCAGGTCTTACCCTTTTTCTGGTTCTGCATAAAGGCATTACCCCTTTTCAAGGTATGTTTTTTCTGCCACCACAGCATGAACCCCTGTGCTCAGTGGTTAAATCACATGTGTGGTGAGCAAGGCAGTTACAAGAGTAGCAAAGCGTTGATTTTGGTTAGTAGGAAGAGAAAGGACGTGTGGTAATTCAAAGCTGACAAACTAGATCCCACTCCTACATTTGTCACTCTCCTCCCACTGGGATGAATGCAGGACAAATCGTCTAAAAAACAGAGTCTCGCTGATGATTGCCTAGCTGCATGTTCTTTTATTTTCTTGATACCCACCTGGGAGTGTATTTGCAGAAGCTCTCAGCACTTTCTCTTGCTATTCACTCTGATGGAAGCTATGCTTCAAATATATAAAAGCTTATATAAACTTCCTAAGATTAAAAAAAAATGTAAATACCCTGAATATATCTGATTCTATGTGTCTCAGACTGAGTTGACAAAATTGGTGTGCACTCAGTAGTTCGAACCAAGTGCCTATAATCTTTCCTTTCCCGTGGGTAAAAGAAGAATACTACTACTACTTTTACTCCCCTGAATACTGGAAAAATAAATTCTGTAATACTTCCAACATGGCCAAATATTGGAATAGGTCAGAATGTTAGTAGGAAGTTCATTTGTAGATGAGTAAGTCTGTATGTGTTCAGGGCAAGCTTTAAATGATGTGTAGTAAAGACGACCTGAAGCCCCACACTTAAAGAAGGACAAAAGGAAGTACTGGATAACTAACTAACTAGTTCTTTCAACAAAGTGCTATTCCCATGGAAAAAAAAAAACATCATAAAGTCGCTGATGGAAAAAAACGCATCATAAAGTCTGTTTTTTCACTCTAGGGTTTAGGGTCATCACGGCCTTCATTGTGGGGTTTTGTGATCCCCTTGCAAGTGCTTTGATAATTAAAGATCGAAATACAGTGCACACATAGGATGTGATTAATTACTTTCCTCTGACATTCCCTAGCTTAGGAGTCACTCTACAACCTCAATGTCTTGTAATTTCTTGATATATAATTTTATAGTAGAAATAACAGAAATAGCCCCAGACTTATTTTACATATGAGGTAATCACTAACCTAGGAAAATAAAGGCGTGTTCCTGTTATCTCAGTCCTATTGGTAGAAGACAGTCGTTCAGCCAGTCTATCCAGTAGTTGCTTTTGGCTGTTTTGAATCCATGCTACACTTCACTAGAGTGACAGCAGTGCTCAATTGCAAAGAATTTCTTCTACCGCCCATGTGAGAAAATGAGAGTGGCATTCAGCAGCTGTGCATGAGAACTATCCTATAGCAGTAGTAACTGTATATTTGATAAGGTATAACCAAAAATTTCAAACTCCATGACCTTAGGAGTCACAAAGTCAACAAATGTTACCTAATGCTTTTGCCCAGAGGATACATTTATGCAGACTGCAGAGCAAGGTAGTGCATCAAACTGTAAAGAAGCAAAAGAAAGGAAACAAGGAAAAACTATAGCGTTAAAACCTTGGTGTTAAGGTCCATATAGGAGACAGCAGCTGTCATTTGTCTTGTGTGACCAGAGAATGGCCTGTCTTGTCTTAGCCCTCCTCTGTACTTCTTTTGGTGCCTGCTACTTGCCGTCCCTTGCTTAATTATTGAGATTATAAATTAACAGGGGCTACTCATTTGCCTTGTGTTTATGCAGCACCTAGTGTAATGAAGTCCTTGGCTTGGGCTCTACTCCCGTAAAGATACTTAATATATCATTACAACTATTTCTGAATTCATGCATCAGCTGAGTGCTGGGAGGAGTGGTTTGTAGTCCTCGTTTGAGTTGGGGTGGCTGGGATGTAAAGGTGTGATTGTGCTGTGTGCCATGAGGAAGCATGGGTCTTGGACAGTACCAGTGGGGAGATGAAAATGCCCTGGTCTCGCAGTCAGTACACGGCCAGACTTCTGAGGCTTTGCTCTTAGATAGGTTCTCATTCTTGCTCTGCCACTGGGAAAAGCCATGCTGATGTCAGCAGGA
>NW_009259499.1:115185-129289 GCF_000687185.1 Egretta garzetta
CAGCAGGAAATTTCCTATGGTATGAAGAGCCAGCACCTTTTTAACCTTATGATTAAGTAAACAATGAACACTGTGCCAATTTTTGCTATAAATGACAATATTGTGAATCAACACCATGCAGAAACACAGACATTTCAAGAAGAAAACATCTTTGGTGCTGGTATAGTGCTTGAAGCTCGTCCTCTGTTCTGTCCGAGCTCCACATCTTCTGCAATTCTACTGAGTAGGTCTATGCAGAAATGGTTGACAGAAGATTTAACCTCAACTTCTCTTTGAATAGTTTGGCTTATAGAAGACTCATTTGTGGGACTGAGTTGTGTGTGCGTGCCATTGCTTACCCAGTGGTACACTGCCATATGTAATTGTTTTATTCATGGTGTTTATTCATATTTGGAGAGGGCTGTGTCCTCTCTAGCTCATCAGTCAGCCCATCCTCCAGCTGTATTTTGTCCCTTTAGTCTTTTTATCATTTTTTTATAAATCAAAACATCAGCACTAAGGGATTATTTTTACTACTCTGCTCTGAACTTGCTCCAGTCAGTCAATATCTTTGAGTATGTAGGCATCTGGAAAGTAAATCATTTTCTGAAAGCAACCTCTGAAGAACTGTATAAAAAGCGATTTACACATCTATTCTCTGTAAATGTTGATCTTCAGATACAGCCAAAACATCACACTGACTATTGAAATGACAAACTCATCTCTCTCCAGTATATTTCTTCCGGATTGCATGCTGCTCTCACTCTTTGTACAAGGGAGTATGAAAGCATAAAATAACTGCTCTTTTCCAGAAACCTTTGCACAGCTCAGCTTGCGTCAACTCAGTGAATATAATTAGAGATTCAGAGGCTGTGAAAAACCACTGAGAAGTGTGGAGGGGGGAGTAGCTGTAGGCATACAGAAGAGCTGGCTGCCTATGGAAAAGGGAGCGTGAGCATCCCTGGAAAACACCGCAGAGAATTAGCCAGCACAGGCCAGGGGCTGCAGCAGGCGCCGTGCACCATCGCCTCTGCGAGGAGCCCTGCCTCCCCTACTCTCCTAGAGGTAGGACAGAAAATGGTATTTTACTCCTTACTCACAACTCTATCCAAAGGCACAAATTCGTTCCTTCACATAAGGCAGTCCCTGCATGCGTGTCTTATTAAACAGACAACTGTTTCCAAACCTTATCATAATGCATAAACGCACCCAATCACTCAATAACTCTGCTTATATAAAACATGAAAGAAAACAAAACAAAAAGCCAACACAGTTGGCTATCAGGAAGCCATCAAAAGTCTTGCCCATCAAGCCAAATACTTTGCTGAGCTCCCAAACACGGTACTGGGCTTAGTAACATTATTTAGCTCCCTACTTCTGAATATTGTGTGCAGGCCTGCTGGAAGGGAGTCAGAGCAGGCTCTGAGGCTGCCCTTGCTGGGTTGCTCGTTCTCTGAAGGTTGTTTACTGCCCTCAGTTGTTCAAGAGCGTATTTAATTTTTGTGGGGGAGTAGCTTAATCAGTTCCAGTCTAATCAGTCCTCTGCCAGAATAGGTCTTTGCTATTTTCATTTCTTTCCTGAAGTACTGGATCTGGCTGGGATGGTGCTAACTTTCTTCATAGCAGCCCTGTGGTGCTGTGTTTTGGATTTGTGGCTAAAACAGTGTTGGTAAGACATTAATTACGTGGCTAATGCTGAACAGTGCTTGCAAGCAGAAGGCTTTCTCTTTTTTCCCACTTTGCTGCCTCTCTCCCGCCAGTGAGTATGAGCAGGATGGGGCTGTGCAAGAAGCTGGGAGGGGACACAGCAGGACAGCTGACCTGAATTGACCAAAGGGATATTCCATACCATATGACATCATGCTCAGCAATAAAAGCTGGGGTAGAGGAAGAAGGTGGTGAAGGTTTTTTCCTTCCATGTTGGCCATCGCTCAGAGACCTCTGCTTGTGGGAGGTAGTGAGTCATTGCCTTTGCATCACTTGGTTTTTATAGGGTTCCCCCCCACCCTTTCCTTCACCTGCTCAACTGTCCTTATCTTGACTTGCATGTTTTCTTGCATTTGCTCTTCCTGTTCTCTCCCCTGTCCCACTGGGGTGCGTGTGGGTGCTCGGCTGCTGGTGGGGCTCAACTGACAGCACCTGGTTACTTCTGAAGCCTCTAATCACTGAAATATGTCCAGCTGTAAGTTCATGTGTAAAGGCAGGTCCCAAGTTCAACCACCATGGCTGTGAATAGGGGGACAAGCAATTACTGGGACAGCTATTACCTTGAAATGGTCTATCCTCTTTTCCATCACATGTGGAAATGGGTAAGTGAGGAAAAAAAGTAACTTTGTATCATTGAGGACTCAGTCCACAAAGCTCGGTAATCAGACCTGGTAGGATTGTCCTACCATTGAAGCAGAGAATGAGAATTTCCTTGAAAATGAATGAGCAATTCTCGCCCCTTTCACTATTCATCACTTTCCCCAGTTTCTCAGCATCCGCTGAAACTGTCTGGTTTGACTTTTGCTCCAAACCCTTCACTCCCTCTGGCATTTTGTAGAAGTGGCTCCTGCCTAGATTGGAAAAAACATCAGTGTCACCAATGTGCTGAATGAATGCCACAACTCAACAGTCACATCACGCCTCTCTTGCATAGATGTCAAACTGTTTCACAAAACACAGTAAGAATTATTAACTTTGCTTCATAGATAGAAAACCCAAGGCACAGAGCTAAGTGATTGGCCCAAGGTTATGACATGCCGTTGGCAGATCGGTGAATAGGCTGTAGGCACATCCTAAATTCTAGTCTAGCATCCCTCTGCTTGACACTATTGACATCTAAATAATCATAGCTAATTCTCCTGAGCACTTTCACACACAGTAGGATGGAAGGCTCAGGTTCTATTCCCAGTATGCTAGTCCTCCTGAGGAACGCATCACTACCTGTCGTGTCCCTTTAGGTCTTCCTTTGAAAGAAAGGAAGCAACCATTCTGCATGACCCCATCCATTCCTGCCAGCTTGCACAAATGAACGATTGCAATCGCATACATTGGAGGTGATATCAAAGCATATTCATCTGTGACAGGCCACTAAAAGATGTGCTGTAATCAGCACGGCTACCTAACCTCTGCCCTCCATGAGCAGATTAAATTGTTTTAAAATGTTTGAACACAGTGCTCATTGTGATCAATGTCATTCTGTTGATCAGATCAGCGGGAGTGAAAAATAAAACCACATTTACTCAACAACAAATATTGGCAGCGCTTCTGAAACAGGCCAAGGGCTTATTGAAAAGAATATTGATTGAGCCAAGAAAACATCAAGCAGTTATAAAAGTTTAATCATATTCTCATTCGAGCCTGCCTTCAGTGCCAGGAATTAAAATTCTCCCATCTCCTGAGGACGGAAGATACATTTCCATAATTTTCTCTAACTTCCAACACTCTGCATCTGTACCGAATGGTGGAATTATTCATTGCAAATGATTTAGCTGAGATACGTAGCCCTTTCTACTGTGAGCATACAAATTATGCATAAACAAGCTGTGATTTTTTTTTGAATGTTTCTCATTTGCAATTGTTTAACAAAGAGCTGGGCCAACCAGAGTTAGCCCGCAAGGTATTTTTGAAGTGGTCAAAATAAATATTAGGTCTGGATGATTCAACAACATATGCCTGGTTGCTCAAACCAGATGAAATTACAGTGGTTCCTCAGTTATAAAAGATTAGTTTCATTAAAAGGATGTGTCCATGTCCTTATTAAAAAACTGCTCATAAGCATTTGCAGTTGCCTGAGAGAACTGCTATATGCAGAGAGTGAAAAGCCATTTTCAGAATGGTGTATTTTGGTACAAGCACTGTGGCAGTGTCTGGTTACAGAAGCTGTATGTGGTTTAAGAGCACAGAAGAGGTTAGTGCTTGCCAGGAGAAAACAGGAAATGTTTTTTTCTGGGCTGCAGTGGTGAAGATTCACACCTTTCTAAGCTAGACTTGCTGCTGCTGAGAACAAAAAGAAAATAGAGCTATGCCTGAGCTATTATTTCCCCTCCTCTTCCAATCCTCTGCTTCACTTATGCCTGAGACAAGCTTTACGGAAGTTAAGTGTTGCTGGGTCTGTCCTGCCAGGGGAGATGTGAACCCAGCCGGGGCAGCAGTATCTCAGCTGGCTTCCGAATAGCTGGGACCATAGCATTAGCAAGAGCGGTAGGGTTGCGCAGGGCATGGACTCCCCCTGGACACACCTGGGAGCCCTCAAACACACTGCTGTATTCTTAAGGATTTTTGTATAGCTAAATTGGCTAAACCTGGCTAAATCAGAATTACATGGCGTGTACGCCTATGTGTTGTACAATTCACTTATATCCTTCTGAAAATAAGGTGTGGTGGGCATCCTTCCCCCATTACAAAGCTCATAAGACTTCATGGCTATGAATGGGGTTGGTAGGCAGCATAACTTTACAGGTATGTCCCGTTTGTCTCAAACCTCTGACTTCTGACCATTGTGGATCACAAAGCAAGGAGTTAAACCCATCTGGACACATAGGCCTCAATTTTCTTTGGGTGGCTTATCGTTTCTAAGGCACAAAGGACAGTTGGATTGGTGTGTGAAGTTCTGAATTTCTGACCTTCCTCTTTCTTACCCCCTGCCCTTCTTCTGTGGGCTCTCTTCAAGGATGTTGTAAGAAATTTTATAGAATCATTTAGGTTGGAATAGACCTTTAAGAACATCAAGTCCAACTGTTAGCCTAACACTGCTATTCCACCACTAAACCATGTCCCTAACCACCTCGTCTACCCGTCTTTTAAATACCTCCAGGGATGGGGACTTGACCATTTGCCTGGGAAGTCCATTCCAATGCTTAAAAACCCTTTCAGTGAAAAAAAATTTCCTAATGTCCAACCTAAACCTCCCCTGGTGCAACTTGAGGCCATTTCTCCTCATCCTATAAGAGACTGACCCCCACCTCGCAACACCCTCCTTTCAGGCAGTTGTAGAGTTATACATGAAGAAAGCTTGAAAATTAAAATAGGGTCTGTGTGAAGTTGGCTGAAGGATTGGTTTGCAGAAGAAAAATCAGAAGCGATGGATAAAGACTTGGTAGCGAGCTGCTAGGTAGAAAATAAAAAATTGTGATGCATTGATGGGGGTGGCTTGGGCAGAGGTGGGTACAAATAGGAGCAGGGCCAAGAGAAACAGGGAAAGCATGGAAAACTTTCTTGAACCATCAACAGATGTACACAATGTGGATGCTTGGAGACCTTTTTCTCAGGACAACAGGGAGGAACTACATCACCCCACATGGAAAAAAAATACAACAGGAAGATTTAGACCAATTCCTTTCCCAATTTATCTGGGAAGGAAACAGTCAAAATTACATGTACAGAGCACCTGAGGCACTACATGTCTGATCTGGCATCTAACACATGAATTTGTAGTAGAATACCCCTAGCTCCAGCTACACAAGCCAGGACAGTCCTTAATAGTGGCACCTATGCTTAAAAATGACCCATACAAAGACACGTTCCCAGTCTACACTATTATACGCTGGTCCTTCACACATCACCCAGCACCCTGTATCGGGTTTGCATGCAAAGTTTTGGTAGCAGGGGGGGTCTACAGGGGTGGCTTCTTTGAGAAGCTGCTAGAAGCTTTCCCTCTGTCCAATAGAGCCAACGCCAGCCGGCTCTAAGGCAGACCCATAGGTGGCCACCAGCAATGGTGGTAGCACTTCTGGGATAACCCATTTAAGAAGGGGGAAAAAAGCCCTACTGGGGAAGAGGAGCCGGAGAGCGAGAAGTGCACCCAGGCCAGTGCAGCAGGAGGGGCAGGAGGGGGTCCAGGCACCAGAGCAGAGATTCCCCTGCAGCCCGTGGAGGTCTCTGGGGGAGCAGATCTCCACCTGCACCCCACGCTGGAGCAGGGGGGTGCTCAAAGGAGGTTGTGACCCTGTGGGAAGCCTGTGCTGGAACAGGCTCCTGGCAGGGCCTGTGGCCCCATGGAGAGAGGAGCCCAGGCTAGAGCAGGTTTGCTGGCTGCGCTGGTGACCCCGCAGGGGACCCACGCTGGAGCAGTCTGTGCCTGAGGGACTGTACCCTGTGGGAAGGCTGGACACACACTGGAGCAGTTCATGAAGAACTACAGCCCATGGGAAGGACTCAGGCTGGAGAAGTTCATGGAGGACTGTCTGCCATGGGAGGGACCCCAGGCTGGAGCAGGGGCAGAGGGTGAGGAGTCCTCCCCTGAGGAGGAAGGAGCATCAGGGACAGTGTGTGATGAACTGACCCCAGCCCCCATTCCCTGTCCCCCTGCACCACTGGTGGGGGGGAGGTAGAGAAACTGGGGGTGAAGTTGAGCCTGCGAAGAAGGGAGGGGTGGGAGGAAGGTGTTTTAAAATTCAGGGGTTTTTTTTATCCTCTCCTACTCCAATTTGACTGGTAATAAACTAAACTAATTTCACTGAGTGGAGTCTGGTTTGCCCGTGACAGTTAAGTGGTAAATGATCTCTCCCTGTCCTTATCTCAACCCATGAGCCTTTCCATGTATTTTCTCCCCCCGTCCTGTTAAAGAGGGGAGTGATAGAGCTGCTTTGGTGGGCTCCCAGCATCCAGCCAGGGTCAGCCCACCACATACCCCTACCTACCTGTGCTTATTGCATGACTCTGAGCTGTGCGTATTCATCAGGTTGCTTTGACAAGCTGAACGCTGTGTGTTCATCACTTAACCCAATATTTAGAGCATCACACATCATCATCCTCAGTTAAACTGAAAGTTTAGGTCTGCCTTTTGGCACAATATATCCAAATAATTCAGAAAGAAAAAGAAAGTATTGCTTTGCACTAATTTTCAGCCTTACTCTTATGATGCATGAGGTTAACATGTATTTGCTTAGACATTTCTCTGTGTTTAGAGAAGGTCTGGTAAGGCAGACACAGACCTATACTGTGAGGTGAGGGTAAAATTATCTCAAGTAGATGGGTGCTGGGTGGGAGCAAAGAAGCTGCTAGTCAAGGGGTTGTATATCTTGCTTGTATGTTTTAAAAGCCATACCATACATAGGTTAGCAGCATGTGGGAAAACAAAAGCTGGTCAGGAATCATTTAGAGAGGATTACTTTTCGAGTTGAAATTAGAGCTAGATTTACATAGCTCACTGTATCTGGTCACCATCCTACTATAGAGGTTATAGTGAAATTGATTCTCAACAAAACCTCATTTAAGAAAAATTTGTGTTTATTCAGGCTTCTCTATTTCTGCACTCTTTTTGGTATTACAGAAACATGTGGAGATAGATCTGTAGCCAAATACTAATCTCATAAACTCCACAAACACTAACTAACACCATCTGTGGCAGTTTTTACTGCAAATTACCACAACATGTGAAATGCTCCTCTCAGTCTGATAAGCAGAGCCTTGTCATGGGAACAGTGTCACAAGGCCTCCTCGCACCATGGCTCTCATTTCCAGATGTCTCTGGTTTAGATATATAGGAATAGATGCGTTATTATATCTCTCCAGTAAACAGGAAGGCTCATCTTCTCAATGCGCCTTGACTGTCAATGCAAAGCAGAAATGAAAGAAATCTAAATAAGCAGCAGGAGAAGCACATCTGTGAGGAAACAGTTTTATCCAGCACAAGGCTACTCCCCAGATGCCGGAAAGCCATTTTTATCTATCCTCTCCTGCTTGTTCTCAGGATCTGACTCCCTCTCCCTTGAGCTTCCAGTAGCACTTTGGGCAAGTAGAGAAAAGCACAAAGAATTTGGAGGGGAAAAAAACATAGTTCAGCCACCAGTAGATGAAAACAGTGGGGATAGGAAAATAGAGATGGCAAAACAACGCATCATACTCTGTTCATATCTGGTTTGCTTGCTCTTCACATAAAATACTCCTTCCTGCCAGCAGCAGACTGTCCTGCCTCAAACATCCTTTGCCATCACCACTTTCAGAAAAAACTCTTGGGGCTAGGAGGATTTTGCTTGAGGATTTCTCTTCCATCTGAAACAACGGTACAGCTCAGTTGTTGAACCATTTTTCCCTGACTTTTGTACCTGCAAGACAGTAGTTTCTTACATGCCCACCACCACTTTGGGCTGTCTTAAGATCATTGGTCAGCACTTCCCTTTAGTCCTGGGAAAAGCTTTTTGCCTGTTGTGCAGATCTGACTTCTGTTCAGAGACCTGTCAGCATTTGGCACTTTTCTGGCGAGGAAGTGGAGAAGGTGCAAATCCTCTATCTGAGTGGGCACAAATGAGCTTTCTGCAACAACTAAAACCGCCAGGAGATACTAAGTTAAGATTTATAATTGTGTTCTCCAGAGGCATTTACTAACCCTGGCAGGCAGAATGCATCATTTTTGGAGCTTCCCTTTTTGGCGAGCTGTGGTATGCCTTTATTTTGCTTGATTATTTGTATCACCTTCTTTAGACGGTAGTTCTGATGTCCTGACCTACCACTACAAGAGCTTCCTCTTTCCACTATTTAAGGAAAGTCAGCTCCTAACTTGGGTGCTTGGGAATCTCACCAGTTTAGATACTTAGAAAAAAATTGACTGATAATGAAAAAGGTTGGATTTTTTTGTGTACTTCTTTTCCCTGTACACTTTGAAGTTCTAGGGAAGAGCCCGAACTTTCTCGGAAATCTGAAAAAGTATTCTGCTTGGAGATAGTTTGGGTCATAAGTTATATACAGTTATATGCATTTGCGAGCAGTTTGACATTCACTATTTATGGAATGTTATTGGAAGTAATTGCACTACTTAGAAGATGACTAAATTATTATGATCTTCACCAGAAATTGATTGCTAGCTGACACTGCCATTAGAGACTGAGCTGGTGAATAGGATATCAAAGGGAAAACTGACCTAATTAAAAAGTAAATGAGAGCAAGGGAATAAAGATCTTCTTTTGATATAAGCACCTTTAGTATAATAAAAGAACAATAAAAAGCTGTTTAATTGCAAATGTTCAACTTTTTCCTTTAAGTGTTAGTGGCTCCTTAAAAGTGAGCTGTGTTTTAAATCTGAGGGGATTTGATATCCTCCAGGACAGAAGCAGTTTGTCAAATATTTGTAATTTAAATAAAAAGAGGAGGAGAAGTGCAAACTCTTCCCATATTATCCAGAACCATTAAAGCTGTGTGCCAGAGGTATGCTGCCAGTGTAAGAATAATTTTTATTGCTTTGGGGACAGGGGTGGAAGGAACATGTGAATGGATGCTAAGAATGAAAAGCTGTGCCTGAGGCCTGATGGGAGTTTAGTTTCTTTTGATATACTCAAAACTGTGTCAACCCTATCCATGAATATTTCATTCATTTTTAAAAGGAAAATGATCGTGGTGCTAATACATTATTTTTTTTTTTTTTAAAGTATTTTCAAAATACTTTTTTCATTTCTTCCCTATACCCTTCTGCAGTAGCCCACAGGAATACCGTGCTGCATAAAAGGTTAATAAGATTCCAAATAAATCAAGAATTTGATGTATTCTTTAGATGTTAGTGTGGAGAAATTCTGTTTCAGTTTGCAATCAACGGGATCATTGACTTAGATGGGACAACAAATGCTCCTTAAATCCACATTCATTTATCATTCCGAGTGTACTTTGAGTTTTCCAAGAAAGGTGGAGTTTAAAAGACCTATAATTGCTATGTATATTCAAAACGCTGGAAGACTAGATGGCTCATGGGATAAGAGAATGGAGTACCAACCATTTTCTCTTTAGATCGGTTGCTTAGACTCAGCTGTGAAAAAAAGTGCTTGAGTATCATTGCCACTCAGAGGGTGTATAGTGACCTGTGAGGGAAGAAATTACTGTTTCCTAAATAAACAGTTCTCCATAGCATGCAAAATTCTGCATGCCAGCACACCTGTTGGTACCTTACTAACTTGGACAGCTAATGAAAATAATAGAGAGAGGAACCACAAAAGGTATATTTGTTTTGTTGAGCAGTTGAACATCCTCTGTGAAGAAACAGAAGACATCTGGAGTGGTTAATTCTTTTGGTATTTGAGACATAAAGTGCAATAGCAGCACTATCCTCAAGTAGAAAAAACTGCTGGTGCAGGTTATCACTATTTCAAATTCCTTATTTCTAACATTATTAATGCAATTCTTTCTGAATGCTAGACAATCTCAGAAGGCAATTTTGGTTTGTACTTTTGTGTAGGAGATAGGCATCTACAGGGTAGTCTGTATGACCTCTTTTGGGCTCTTCCTTCAGCACTGCATCATTGGAAAATTTTTCTAATTCCATTAAAGCAGCAAGGAGAGACAAATCTCGGACAGAGTCTCAGAAGAAATACTATACACTTTCTGTTTGAGATTTCACTGAGCACTTGTGGAAGCAATTGAGTTGTCAAGTATCATCTGAGGCACAGAACAGTCACAACATGAACATGCCTCTTCACAGTCTTAGTCTCTTTTCTTCTTTTCCATACTTAGACATTTGGATTTTCCTCTAGAGCATGTCCCATAGGGCCAGAGGTTGTCACACCATGATGTCCCTTTCAAGGGGCCTGATCTCCTCTACTTCCTCTCCCTTTTCAGGTTTCTTCCCTCACTTCTTTTTCCCCATGGTCTTTTTGGGTGTTCTGTGGCTCACTCCCTTCTGGCCTCCCAGTCTCTCCAGTATTCTGCATGGGATGTAGGTTAGTCTATGTTTTTTGTAAGCAGTGCAGCTTTAAATGAGATGAAATATTCAGGCCTTACTAAAAGCAACTAGACATTCAAACCAGAGCCAGTAGTGTTTGATGGCTTAGCAACTCAAAAGCTAGTATTTCACTACAGTGTTGTTTGTAAGCACAGTAACAACTGTTCAGTGAGTTGTCTTAAATTCTCTTACAGTTCCACGGCAGAGGAGGTGGAAATAAAAAGTAAGTATTTATACATGAAAACTTTTAGAACAACTTTCTTTGGCAGTTAAGCTACCTTTCATGGCTGAACCTTCTCTCACATGGCTGTTGTAAGGCAAAAAAATCAGTGCAGGCCTAAGCATAAGACATCACTTTTCAAGGTGATCTATATATCTTCATTCAAAGCTGGAGCTTTGTCTTCTGCTCTGTGTCCCAGTCAGGCTGTAGAAGTGAAAAGTTTCCTGCCTTCTATGTTTACCACCTAAGGAGTGGCTCCTTTCCTAATCTTTAGGTCAGAAGAACTTGTCATGTTACTGGAGAACAAAGCAAGGGTTCACCAAAACCTGGTTATTAATGTAGAAATGCCAATCATGCAAACAGGTTGGGCAGGGACTGGAGAAGGGAGCCTGTTCCAGCCAGGGATGGGTCATTTCACTTGTTATTTCAGACAGAGCTCTTACAACCTCAAGTCAGCTAGATTTTGCCATGCTAAAAATCACATACTTGAGCTGTTTTCTCCCTCAGCTTTCTAATAAGGGCAGGTCAAAAAGTACAGTATAAAGCTACATGCATTTCCTGTTTTTGGATTATTCTACTGTATTTAGCAGAAATTTTTAAAATGCTGCTTAAAAATCCCTCCCTGGTATCATTAGTAATCTCTATAATCATGCAAGACTACTAGAAATCTTTCCATGTTGAAAATCTTGAGCCAATATCAAGTAAACAGACATATGTCCTTGCACACAGGGAACCCGAGCTTTGAATATTTAGCTGTTATGGTCTGTATGGTACAGCTAATCTTACATAAGGTCAAAAATTAAATGTGGCTATGAGATCTTTTCCACACAACAGCAAGCTGTCCTCCCACTTTGTCAGGGATGCATAAGTATGGCATAAGGTTTAATTGTGCCTGTTAATGCTTAAGCAATTTCATATCTACCAGAAAAGGCAATTTGCTTGTGGCTTTGAATTCCCAGATTCTCAGAAGAAAAAGCACCCGGTCATTTTCCTAGCATATTGAGCTACTGGAAAGGAGATAATTTCAGGACAATTAAGGATTTTTTGAAAAAGGGGACTGTCACACTAATTATCTTTAGCTGTTTGGATGCAATAAAAAAGAACATAAAGTCATAATGATTTCTTAACAGTGAAAGAGCTTATATTAGAAGAGAAACTCCCAATTACCACATTGATTGGCAAAGCTCACCCAGCTGCACAGAGTGAATTTGAAACCTGTGATTCTTTCCAAGGTGAATATGGTGACAAAAATCATTACCCATTCTCAGTACACATCTATCTTAATTAAAACCTACCCCCCTGTGATGATGATATAGGCAGCCCAGCTTCTCCAGACACTCACAGCTGGCACCTACATCAATCTTGTTGACAAAGACACTTCTTGAGAGCATGGGCTATAATGTTTTTTCTCTCTCATGTGGGGCTTTGAAGCAAAAGCATTCCTGTGGGCTCTGGCAGCCCTCAGGATCAGCAGCTCAGCACTACCCCTTAACCACTCATGTATTTGCTAAGGGATGTAACGTAACATGAGCTAACATTAGACTTTCTTTTTCCTTTTCTGCTGTCTATTAAGCTAGCAACAGGCATTCCAATAGTCAGGTCAACTTACAGCATACCTTCATGACCACAAAGCACCTCCACCACAACAGGTTGCAGCTTCATATTGGTTTAGAACAAGACTCTGGGGAGTCGCACTTGTGAGTTTTTCCACATGCCACCTGATTTCACTGATCCACTTGATGAACAGCTGACAAAGCTGGAAGAATGAGACCAATAGAAAGTTGTGGCCATAATACGTTAATCTCAAGCAGCTGGTATCAAATGGTGCATATGTAGTTAAAGGAAATGGATGTTAATCAACTTATAAAAAGCTAAGTAGAATTTTAGGACTAGTTCCAAATATGGGTGGAGTTACTGTAGGTAAATATTTTTTGAAAAGATGTATCAGAGTGTCTACATTAAATGACAAAGGTACTTGCTTCTTAATTACACAGGTTTCTGCTAAATGATTTTAGATTAAAGTGAGCATGTCAGCTACTCCTTTAAAATTTACATTAACAAAAGATAGTTAAGAATTTCCTTACGTACATAATTTTTTTAATACAACACAACACTCCTGAATTGGTAATTCACTTCATATCAGTACAGTTACACAGAAAAATTAGACAAGTTTAAATGGAAATACTCTCTTTAAAATCCCTTTGTAAAAAAGAGTCTGTGTACATAGATAGTAGTCATTTTTCAAAGTCAGTAACTTCATTAGTTTAAAAGCAAATATCCAAACACAGCTGTTCCCATACACCCAAATTGCTTAGATTGGATCATTTTATTTTAAATATTTTGAAGCCAATTGTGAAGGACACCACTCTCATAGGATTTAAATGCAAAGGCGTTAGATTAAGAAAAGGGATTTTTTGAAGTCTGGGTATGAGAAAACTGATACCGACAATGACATATTAATGCATTAATGATGAATAAATACAAGAACTTAAAATCTGAACCACCAGCAATGTCGTACATCATTCTCTTTTTTTTTTTTTTTTTTGGAAAGGATATAAAAGATTCAAGTGTCAGAACTATAATGTCAGAACTGTTTATAATGCCAAGTGATGCATGTTGCATACTCTTACTATATTCCATTGATCAAACCAGAACCTGGGATAAAAATTGCAGATGATGGAGCACACGTCTTGTGCACATGGACATGGATTTGAAGTGAATTTGGAAGAAAAGCATTTTCATATTGAAGTCTTAATAATTGTTTTGTTCAACCTGCACCGATCTGTGCACAAATTATTTTGCATAAAGGTGATGCTTCTAACAATAACTAATATTAGTGTGATGCCTGCAGGGCACTGTCAGCCAAGGAGAACTTGTGATATAATGTAGTAATTTGATAAAACTTGTTTCAGACTTGAGAGCGAATCAATCCCAACAGAAACAGAGAGAACTATAATTTTCCCTTTGCAGACAGTTCCGTTTCAGTTCATAGAATTAATCTTGTTATTTATACAGTAAGGTTGAGTTGTTTTTAGCCTAGTTTCCTAAGAAAATGAGTCACATGTGATGTTGCCATCTGTGAATGCCTTCCCTGCACTCCTAAACAGCTACCATGTTCAGAGACAATTGCAACGCAGTTTGAAAGTAGGTAGAAGTCTCAGAGAGAGTAAATTGCTAAAAACTTTCACCCAGGTATCTGGGCAGGGCAAAAATACCTAAATTAATACTCCCTGTCAGGGAAAGGCAGGAAGAATTCAGCTGTTAAACAGTCTTTT
>NW_009259499.1:129311-230856 GCF_000687185.1 Egretta garzetta
TCTCAGCAGCAGGAACTAGTCACGATACCTCTTAACTTTTGTCTTGTGCAGCCGTGGCAAAGAGCCCAGTGCAAACGAATTGTTTTGAAAAGGAGGACATACAGGTCAAAGGACACAAATCTCTGGGAAAACACAGTGCTTGCAAAATGATTTGGTTTTAGCTATTCTTTGAACTTCTAATTTTACTCTACAAAGATAACAAAATTTCATTCCAGGGCTTTCTGTAAAAGGTTAATTTGAAAGAACAGTAGCTGAACCCTGCCAAAACCATCAAAACATCACACTATTTTAATTTACAGATGTAATAAAATCAGGAGTGGTAGACAGCTTGTTAAGGAGGACGCACATCTCGGGAATATTAAGCTGACAGAGGTGTTTCCCAGAGAACCTACTCCAATTTTGAGTACCTATTAGAGCAAATGTTAAGTTAATGCAAACCAGGCTTATTCTTAATTGATCCGGGTAGAACCCAGTCCTACCTACAAGTTTATGTCCACGCTTTAGATAGTAGGTTAAAGAGCCCATACTTAAAAGAAGAAGTTTATTAACTCTGCATCTTCTAGAAAGGCTGCATTTTACGTTATTTTGATTGTTTTATTGATTATTCTGAACAGTGTTCATAGAGACTAAATAAGTTATTTGGACTGCATCAAATAGCTTTTCTGTTATATGTGGGCAAAGGTTTGTGTTCTGTGGCTGCCACAGTCATTAACAAGGGAAAGAAAAGAGAAAAGGAGAGATACGGAGTCAATAGTGAAAATTGTTACTCCTGGAGCAGGCTGCGCGGTATTGCCTGGGCAGGCTTTGGCGACATCAAGCTCTCCGGATGTATCAAATGTTATCTTCCTTGAAATGATGACACAGGTGCCACATCTGTCACTGGATCCTTCAGATGCTGTGTCTCCTGCCACTCTGTATGATTTTGAGTACGTTGGAAAGGTCAAAACTCTTCGTAATCAATTCCATTAGGTCCTTGTCTTTTTCCACACCAGTGATAAATTCTTCTAAAGTCAGTTCCCCTAAAAGGAAATCAGATACTGCTTAGGAACCAAGGAACCCAGCAACCACTCTCAGCCCAACAAAAGGCCATTCATGCCAGATTGAACCCCTCAGGAAGGTTCCCCATTCTCTGCTGATAGGCAAATGCAGGCAGAACATTTTCTAATTTTTTCCCACTTCCCATCAGATCCTAGAACTCAGACTTGCTTTTTTTTTTTTGTTAAGAGATCAAACACACCTTGCACAGAAGTCTAAGACTACTATGGGCGCTCAGTATCTATGGTGACAGAAATGTGTGAAAAAGGGCGCTAATGAAACTTGTATCAAGGTTGAGTTTAGATGTAGGGACGAATTCTCACTGAGCTAACTGGAATTTATCTTATAGCTGGTTTTAACAGAGATTAGGGCATAATTTGCTGAGGCTTATCAGGCGTACTCCCTAGGTTGACTACTAGGATTATTTAAAGCCACTATAAAATGTAGTAAAAAAAGTGGTTAAATGGTTTGATTAGCTAAATTCTTCCAAGCAACTGAAATGGTCATTTAGAGCGTGATTTTTTGGGCTCATGTCAAAATCAGGTAATACCTTGGAAGTTGCGGGACAGCTATAAATTCTCTTCAATTGACGAGCAAGAATATTGTTTAGCATTCTTCCTCTTTTCCTGCTCTCTTCCCTGTCAGCAAAGGCCAGTCCTAGGCATATGTCTGCTCACATGGTACATGGGAGTGTACACAATTCTCTAGTTGGAAGTTATTCCAATGTTACTGCTTTTCTCTGAAAGGGGAAACAGAGTTTGGTTTAATAGGAAGAGCTTGATTCTTTCCTCTGAGAATGGTTTACATTTTCTTGTTAAAATCACAACAATGAATTGATTTCTCACTGAAATGAGAAGTGACAAGAGGCCCGGCAAAGAGGAAGATAGCTGGATGACTTAGGGCCCGAGGGTGCAGGGGAGCGGCAATTCAAGTTGCACGCATTTCTGGTGAGTGCTTAGCTCGGTGACTTTTGGTTATTTTCGGATTTAAGTACTCCCCGGCGTTTTTTTGTGTTTTAGTTTTTGTTCATGGCAATCTTGAAAACTTCATCTGATGTGAAAAATGAAAATGATCAGCATCTGAAAAACATGCAAACTGCTTTCTACCCATGGGCAATGAAGGCTGCTTCCTCTTTAGTCATATGGGTCCTCACTGAGCTGGCAAGCAGGCTCATATACAGATTATTAAAGCGGAAAGATGTCATTTCACAGAAATCCTGCATTTTAGGCTTCAGTGAGAGGAGTAAGACCCTCTCCAGGGGCTGGTGTGCAGTGCCCAGAGGATGTTCACACCTCCTCTTTCAACCCCAATGCCTTTTTATAATCATCCTGGGAGCAGAGACAGAACAAGCCATCTCTGTATACTTGTCTGTATCCTCCTGCTTTGCTGCTCATCCACGCACTCCCTCTGATCTCTCCTCCTGTCCCAGCCACTCCACTTCCTATCTCCTTCCCTCTGACCTGCCTTTGACCTAGGTCTTTGGTTGGGTGGGGTTCCTGGACTCGTCAGGTGGACACGCTGCATCGTTTTCCTGCTTAGGCAGGTCAGCTGGTCTTGAATTCCCTCCTCTTGATCCCAGGCTGTATATTTCAAAGTACCAATACCAGCGTGCAAGCATACAAAAACCACTGCAGTTACCAGTGAGATGTGGTTACACTGGCATGGCCAGACTCACTGCGACGGTGATGGGTCTCAGATTTCCTTGAGCTAATGAAAATAAATTTCAAAGCTATCAGGAGATTTGTTTTGAGAATTGCTCCCTACAGCCATGGGATTATTTCTTGTATTTTAATGTGATGACACTGCAATTTATTTGTCTGTTTACCCTTTTCTTTAATAAGAAGCTACAAGGAGGTAGCACAGTTTAAGCTGAACTTGGTAAAATTTGTCCCATTCCTCAGGTGGAGCTAGTCTGGCTGCTTTGCAGCTATTTAAAAAATAACTAGCTATGGAAAGCAGTTTGAAATGGAATTATTATGAAGGATAATTCTGAATAATTCATGTTCTGGCATTTCATTTCTAAAAAGTAAGCCAAAAAAGTTATTTTTTCAGCTGATGGTCTAAGCTCAGATACAATTATTACTTGCAGTAAACATATGGTCAAAGCAGGGGCCAAAGTATGAATAATCATAGAATTTGCATTAGATTCCAGAATATGAGTATATATTATTTGAAGTCCTTTGGTAATTTGCCTTCACCCAAAAGATGGGCCAAGCAGGTGGGGAAAAAATCCTCTACGAGTTATTCACATGCATCACAAGATCACTGTTTATACTCTGATTATGTGTCACAAACAGGTTTTTTAGAAGTAAACTTAACACACCAAACAAGAACAGAAAAATGAACAAAAAAATGCTCAAAATTCCTGGCTGGGATCTGATTTTGCTCTGCAATGCTTTCCTAATATTCCTAATTTGTCAGTGATTGCAGTAATTGATGTAAAATGTAACTGCCAGTGAAAGGAGGATCTTCATGATGAGAAGTATGAGGGAAGACATTCACTTGTGACAAGTTTTGTATTAGCAGTGACTCCAAAGCAGTGAATTAAAGTTTTAGTTTCCAAATGCAAGTCCAATTGGCTTAATCTATCTATCTTGAGAAAAAAACAGTAGCTTGTGTCTTAGCATGTGTTAATGATCAGCCTTCAGGGAACATCCAGTCTTTAGGACATGCTAAGAGCCTGTGCAACCATGCATCTTAATTGGTTTCTTATCCATTTTAGATAGATTAAGCCAATGCAAATATACTAAAAAAGTACCCCAATCACACTTTTGTGTCGCTGTGCAACCAGAGTACTGGGAATTTTTGATGAACAGTGCAAGACCTCCAAGTTTTAGCCCCCACTACATGTAATTCCTAGGTCAGCTAATTAAGTCAGAGTCAGCTGATTTACACTTCACTGTCAAGCTGAAGTAATATGGGTAAAGAACAGATTCAGGCTTTCAGTTCATCTAAACCAGTCAATTCTTCAGTAGTGTGTTCAACTCCCCTCTTGATCCCATACTTACTTATGGGGGAAAATCCCTGCCAATGCCAAGAAACCCGAGATTCTTACCATCATTGTTCACATCTATCTTCTGAAATATCATGTTTGTGAACTCTTCAGCAGACATGTTGGTGTAGCCATTAATAGCCTGGATAGCCTGAAGGCAGAAATGCAGAAAGTTCTTTCAGACTTTTTTTCCCATCAAGTTGTGAAAACAACACACTGGCAACTGCAGTAATTGCGATGCAGCTCTTTAGTTCACCAACCCTTTCAAAAATCGCTAAATAAATAGTTATTTCAAGTAAATCTTCAGTAATGAGGACTGGAAATTTAATTAACATAACACAGCCTGAAGATTACAGACTAATTTACATAGCTCTGAAGGTCTTCTGAAACCATGTGGCACCTCTGCTCTGCGATACACTTTAGATTCCACACCAGCATTTTTATCTTGCCCTAGAGAGTTCTGTGTCTTCGGAGAGTGCCCTGTTGTCTGTGTGATTTAAATATAGTATTATTTTTCACAGCTGAAAGCACATGAGGAGAAAGCCTAAGTCATTTTTCTATTAAGACATGTTTAACTTAGTAATCACAAATAAAGTCAGACCAGCAGTCCTGCAAGTTGGCAGAATTTACTTGTCCTCCAAAGAAATTAAGAAAACCAGAAGTCTCCCCTCTACTTTTTCTGTGGCAAAGGGACCCACTATTTGGAGAAAAGGTACACGTGAATATTTTTGCAAAATTGCGTTCTGTTCACTGAGAGAGTAATTTTTGCATTATGGTGATCATTTGGTTTAATAAAATAGGAGCTTATATGTTAATAGCCAGTGATCCAGAAGCAACAAGCATATGTTTACAGAGTTGGACTCAATATCGCAATGATATGAAAGTGACTGGGAAAATACATACATATATATGTACAAACACACATGCATATACGTTCTGTAATGGGCATACTATAGAGTTTGTTTTTCTACACCTGAATTATCTTGAGATGAACTGTGTTGTGTAAGATAACTGTGTGTGCCAGTTGTTTCCTTCAGTATTTCTGATATTATTTTAGAACTCATTAAATAAAACATAAGTTAAACCTATTCAGCACTGATGTGGAATTCTTGACCATCACTGTCTTTATCTTTGCACAAACGAGTTAAAAAATACAGCAAGAATTTTACAAAAATAGGTACATAAACTTGTTTGTATTACTAGTTCATAATTCAGATACTTTTGGTGTTTTATATGTCTGACCCTGATGCAGACTTCAGAAGAAAGTTGTACCCCTGCCACAGTTAAATTTGTTGTAGTGCTAAGAGTAAAGCAGTGGTTTCTGAAATGCTCGAATCACTGACTACAATATAATCACCTTAAACACTAAAATAAAATAACTTGGCTGTTAAAAGGCACTGAGAGGGTGCCTAGCTGTCTGGAAGGAATTTTGATGGTTGATAGTGATCTGCTGGTCCAAAGTTTGCGTAGCTGTAGGGACAGAACTACGGATTAAGGTAAAATACTGCTTAGATATGTTCACTTCAATAAGCAAGAAACTAATGGCAGGAGCGTTGCTAGCCAGAACAATTCTGATTTTACAACTGTAAAACATTAGGTAGAGTATAGACAATCCATTTACAACACATGATGAAACCACTGTTTCAGGGGCAATGCTCTATGCCAAATGCTCTTACTATTGGTTGTAACTTGCTTACCGTGAATATGCTTAATAGTTCTTTTTTGTCAATACATCCGTTTCCATCAGCATCATATAGCTTAAAATACCATTTCAGTTTTTGGTCAATTTTCCCTCGTATAACCAAATTTATTGCAGCTATGAACTCCAAGAAGTCTATAAATCCATCCTGAGAGAGAGAGAGAGAGGAAAAAAACCACCTATTTAACAACATTGGTTTTGTGTTCATTCTGGCAATTTCACAGAAACAGGTCATTGAATTCACTATAATACACACTGATTTATAAAGCACCTTAACATAGAAATCTCCTGTGGTGTTTAAAAAGGATGCACTCAACTGGAAGCCCTATAGGAAGGGGCATTAGCACAGACAGTTTTGTTCTTCCCTGAAAACTGGGGGCAGTAGGAGTGATGGGCAAATCTGTTCTGAGCAATCGTTATTGACATTCATTGAGGAGAAGAGAAACAGTTTTGTGGTAGACTTCCACATGTGGAGAAGGGGAGTCTGGGATATCTGGTTTGGTACTAATGAGATGCCTATGGCGGAGTGGCTTATATTCATATGGGCACTGCAAAACTACAGATGAGAGGGACCTGGGGGTACTGATGGATGAAAAGCTGAGAACACGTCGGCAATGTGCGCTGGCAGCCCAGAAGGCCAACCGTACTCTAGTTTTGTGGTAGACTTCCACATGTGGAGAAGGGGAGTCTGGGATATCTGGTTTGGTACTAATGAGATGTCTATGGCGGAGTGGCTTATATTCATATGGGCACTGCAAAACTACAGATGATTTCCAGAGCTGCTCCAGGTGTAACTCATCTGAGAGATCACGTAGTAAGCGTTGTACGTGGCAACCAGTAACCTGATGTGAGCTCCAGATACTGTTTTTTTTCCGTATAAACATCAGGTCTCTTTGACTAATATATTTTGCATGGGATATAAAGCCTTCAGGTCATAAACTAGTTTATAAATAGTGAGGATTGGGGGATATTCATCGGGAGAGAGCATTTCAGATTGATTTAATTCCATATTTTCTGCTTCCTTCTCTGAAGCTAGTGATGGAAACCTGTCAAGGACAGGCCTCCATGGTCAGGTGGTCTAAACCACTGTGACAGTTCCTCTGTTTCTATAAAAATGTGGTGAGGATGGAAGAAACAGTTGCTGAATTTGGAGAGTACTTGCTCCAACTGTTTCTCATGCGCATATAAAAAGAATTAACAGCTGGTAAATTTAATCTTGTGATCTTTACATTGGTCAGAATCCAATCGCTTGGAAAACCTTGGAAAGACTGTCATGAGTTTCAGATGGCCTGTGACTGAGAAGAGAAGGTTGGATGAGTATGTAGCAGGTTTAGCATGTTACTTATTTTTATTGTCATACATCAACACATGTCTTGCAAACTGAGGTTTTGCAACCAGCAGGCATTAGTCTGCCCTTGAGACTGTACTAGACTAAAGGAAAAGAAGACCTGTAAAGGTGTGGTGCCATACTTGTAGTGCTTGTTTTGATTTCTGTGCAAGGCTGTTTGTCAGAGTGGCACTTAAGAGGTAAATCCAATTTTTCAAAACCGCTGGATTCAATGTACATTCAGAAACTTTGCATGCATAACTTGTGCAGACTGACCATTGCTTCACAGTCTCTTTGCACAGGTTCTGCTGTGGTTGCTGGATTTACTGTAATTGCAATTACAGCAAACTCAGCAAAGGCAAAGACACTATTCAACCACTGTTTGGGATTAAATGAAATTTGGCAGTAACCGCATGTAGTTTTCAAACAAGATTAGGCCCAGTATTAAAAGCAGATGCTTTACCAAAAAAATGACACATCATGTACCACAAACTTTATGCTTCTTTTTTGGCACACAAGCTTGAATTTCAGTTTTGCAAGTGTTATTTCAAGAAGCATCTCATCTTCAACAAGTATTTTACTGTAGGGCAAAGTTTATTTTTCTGATTAAGTTTCCATCATCTGATGTGATAGATCTATTAAGAATGTGGTTAGATGCATTTCACATTGCTGCTTTTTTATTGCATTTCATACTACTGATTGAAGCTACAGATTAATTTTAGGCTTGCTGGATGTCCATGACAAGATTAATTTTCTTCTTTCTCCCTTACATTTCACTTTGGATTTTGGAAAATAGTATTTTGTTTGCTTTCTTCCTACGTCTTGGTGTCACTGTTGTTGCTCTGACAAAATGTCAGAAGCTTAGAAAATGCAATAGACAGCTTAACGTGTTCGGGTATGTAATTCTGATGTGGTGCGTCATTTGGGCTGCCCCAAGCAGGAAGGGACTGAAGGCCAAGGTCAAAAGCCCCACCTCTGAAAAACACCTGAGAGAAATTGTAGTTGCCAGTAAAGCCCCAGCCACATTCTGTAGACACGCAAAGGCCACTGGTGGCATGTTAACCTCAGCAGCCAGAGCATCAGGAATAGAAATACTGAGAAGGCAGACGTGTTTATCTGCATGATATGGAACCATAAGCATTGCGGCATTGATGAGAAAAGTGCTATTTTTCCTTTCGACACCAAACCCCATACATTGTAGGTAGAAAAGAAAACATTTACGCAATACAGAAGGCTATTGCAGTCTTGTTACACATATCCAAAGCTTTCTCAGATAAAGTGAAATACTACGCCTTTTACAGTGTCATCCAGGGGCCTCAGAATGGTACATAAAATAATGACAAAAATCATAACAGTAAGCTATGAAGATTATCCTTTGGTTCTGTGACTACAACAAACGATACAATAACTGTGTTATGTTATGTTATTAAAAGAATACTGCCGTGCTGATTTATAACTGCTCTATAACCATTCATAATACAAGTGTCTAGGTAGGTCCTTACATGTCTCCAGGCTCTGTAAAACTTCACTCTGTGCAGCGCACATGGAAAAGTATCTGTTGCTCATTAGGAAGTCAGTAATTCACAAACAAGGGCTACCATAATAATAATAAAATAAATAATAATAAAATGAAAAATAAACCCAGCAACATAATAAGCAGAGCTTATTACCAGTGGTGGAAGATATGAATAATTTACTTCTGGTTGCTTTACTCTGTTATTCCAAAGGGAAAATTTCTAATATTTTTATTAAAAGGAGTTAATGCTGGTGAAACCTGCTTGCTTGGCAGCTTAGGATATGGGACAGGTTTGGATGGAAGGATGCATTTCTTGTGTGTGAAGGCTTACTTTCTGTGTCTGTATGGCACTGGCCGTGCCTTCCTTGGCTGTACTGTGATTACACTGGGATACCATGGGCATCTGGAGGAGCGAAGTCCAGCTCACTTCCCTGCCCACACGTACAGAGCCAGCTGGGGTAAGTTCACAGGGCACCCCCTCTGGATATGGTGTAAAATAGGGGGGCAGAAATCTCCTAATGCGGTTCTGAGGAGTGGGCTGGAAAGACACCAAAAAAATGGGTTCAAAGGTTCTTTTACATGCCCCAAAGTCTTCTGGACTTTCTGCTTAGTACAGCAGACTTCATAAAAATATATGCTTTTTTTTAGTCTCTTACTGACTTGACCAGATGAACTAGAAGCATAAGGATGCGTTATGGTTGTGCATGTGTTTGTGCCCTTTGATGCTGTGGTTTTGTAACTTGTTTTACTTTCACTGATGAGTGATTTTTTTAAGCCGCTTGGAACAGTTTGATTCGCAAAACAAAGACAAAAGAAGGCTCCAAAACTGGAAGGAGAATTTGCTGATGATATAAAACTGAACCTCATGGCCCTGAGGGCACCGCCAGCCCTGACTGCCCTTGCCCAGGCCCCCAGCCCTGTTTCAGTTGTTCGTTAGTTACTGGCCTGAAGAGAAAGCAATTTAACGTTATCTTTTTATGAGATGTCTTTGCTTCAAAAACGTCATCCTGTGTGCAGTTGCTGGAGGCTGCTCACATTTGTTTGATGAGGACAGGGATGTGTGTCTTGCGAGGGCAAAGCCGGGCAGTGAGGGACCCTGGCGTTACACAACAGCAATTAATACCCCAGCCCTGGAGCTGTAGGAGGGCGTTATCCTTCGTTTCCCAGAATAGCATTGCTAATCTTCACAGGTCCTTAAAAAACTCGCACAGCTTCAAACTATTTGAATACAGATTGGAAATAATTGATTTGTTGGATGTGAATACACAGCTGATCTTAAACAGCATGGTAATTCAAGGTTGGCCCAGAATGATCTGAATTTGACATTTTGGCTGCCTAGCTCTTACCCGAGCGTGATTTACCTAACCGTGTAGATGCACTGCTACTGGGATAGCGAGCCAGCCGTCTCCCACAGCACACCATGGCTATGCATGTGGAAAGGGCAGGTTCCTGTCCCCGCAAAAACCCTATGATGTGTGAACTCATCGTTTTGCTTGGAATACTGAGGACTCTCTTAAGAGTCTATACACGACAAGCAGTGTCTTGTTTTCAGATTTGCTCCTGAAAAATCTCTAAACTCAACCTGACACCAGGAGAATAGCTCAGCTGGCTTTATCAGAATTAACAAGTGTGCAAATATAGACGGCCTATGTATTTCAAACCTAGGGCTTAGGACATTAGGCCACCTTCCCTCCCCACCACCCCCTGTCTTTCAGAATCCTACTTAAACCTCATAAGGCAGAGGGAGGAGGCACAGGTCAAACAGCAGATTACAACGGCTCAGAATAACTGTGAAATTTATAGCTAGTCTTACGTGCTTCTCTCTTTCGCTGTAGACTCCATTTCAAATATAGCACTGCTTTCTCTGCCCTCAGGAACCTAAAGGAGGATTCGTTTCACTCCATTTCATCTTCCCTCATTTCCTAGCTTTCTTTTTGCTTCTGAAGACTTTCAACTGTTCCTCAAAGGTTGCATATGCATTATTGAAGAAACACAGAGCTACTTGTGACTGTTACTTTGACACATGCCTAGGGTCTGGAACATGTCCAGAGGAGAGCAATGAAGCTGGTGAAGGGTCTGGAGCACAGGTCTTATGAGGAGTGGCTGAGGGAACTGGGGTTGTTTAGTCTGGAAAAAAGGAGGCAAGGGGAGACCGTATTGTCCTCTACAACCACCTGAAATGAGGTTGTAGTGAGGTGGGTGTGGGTTTCTTGTCCCAAGTAACAGGCAATAGGATGAGGGGAAATGGCCTCAAGACGCATCCAGGGCAGGTTTAGGTTGGACATCAGGAAAAATCTCTTCACTGAAAGGGCTGTCAGGCATTGGAACGGGCTGCCCAGGGAAGTGGTCGAGTCCCCATCCCTGGAGGTATTTAAAAGACAGGCAGATGCGGTGCTTAGGGACAAGTTTTAGTGGTGGGATGGCAGGGTTAGGTTAACAGTTGGACTCAGTGATCTTAAAGGTCTTTTCCAACCTAAATGGTTCTATGATTCTATGATTCCATTGGATTTTGGCGCTTGGAGAGAGCTCCAGATCCCCTGCAGCCTGTGGCCAGAATCACCAGCGTCCTAAGTAAACAAAGCTGGCATTTGTCACGGGGTGGGGGGAGACTCTTGTCAAGCAAAGGCTGTTAGATAAGGATGAAGAATGAAGCAGGGAATTAGGAGCTGCAGATCATTAAGTGGTTTTGTGATAGTTGCATACCCACTGTTACATAAAGAGATGAGGCTGTATTAAGTAGCCTGTTATACAAGGTTCTGCTTTGCTCAGATCAAGAGGATCTGCAAGATTTGGGGACTTAGAAAATCCCAGGACCTTTGTGTTAGAGGAGTTGAAAATGCAGAGCCAACTGTGTCCTGGCACTCAGGCTTGTATAGTCTACCCTGGTAAAACCTGGTGAAATCCAAAATGTTAAGGTGACAAACACTTTTATTTCTTTAAAATTAACAACTACCCCACAACTCCCTGCCATCACTCACTGTTTTCTTTCAAGATTACTAGAGAAGCAGGGAGACAGGGAAATCTCTAAGGCATCGGGCTGGGTCCTGTGCTCAGCCTGCAGCAAGGCACAGCGGTGCCCTGGAGGGCTGTACTGAAGGAGCATGTGGTCAAGGACCTAACCCCCTGTCATCATCTCCTGGATGGTGGGGTTCAGCTTTCTACACCTCTAATTTTGAGCCTATGCTTTTAGGAGCATCTGTCCCATCTGAAAGCAATAGTCAAGAGAGAGAAAACTGAAAAACACAGCGATGACCACATAACACATTTTTCATCAAACTTCTTGCTGACAATTCAAGCAAATTTTCTCATTTGACAAACCAAGAATGTAGCAGGACAAACCTCCAGGAAAAGCACTTTGAAAACATGCAATAGATGCTCTGTTTGGCAGATCATCTTGGGTGTGCCTAGATAATGTTTTAAGGAATTAATGTCTCAAGGGATGTGTGCAAGAAGGCTCCTAAAAGTTGCACACATATACTATCACTCCCTGAACTACTCACTGTTATCAGATAAAGGACCTCAGGGAAAGAAGTAGTTAATACTCGCTACCTTCTTTACCTAGTAGGCATTTTTTATTTCCATAAAAAATGAGATATTATAGATCGTGTTTCGTCACAAGCAAACAGTTACCAATTTATTGTCATTACATGAGTTTTCAGCCAACTTAGTTAAAATAGATTATCACATTTCTGCTGCATTTTTTCTGCAATTATTATTTCCAAAGTATGGTTCACCAACATCACTGTCACCAACAAATGTGTGAATCATGATTGCATAGCTTCAGATGTTTCAAAGCAACACTTAAATGATAAAGGGGAAAAAAGAAGAAAATGTAAACCTGGAGTAGCCTCTAACTGCTCTATTCATAATTAATAAGTAAATAAATAGAAAAAAAGAAAGTTGCACTTTAAAAAAATACTTAACATTTCTTTAAATAAAAGAAGCAGATTTGTGAACTGTTTCTCATTAAAATTACTTTCCCATTTATCTACATTGTAATTTAACAAGTAGTATTTAAAAGTAATTATGATTAATTGTATAAAGTTAATCTTCATTGCCTGTTCACATAATGTGACAAAATTACAATGTTAGCTGGTAATGGTAGTAATATGCTCCAAGTGCTTTTTAAGCTCAGTGAAAGCTGCAGAGTATGCAATAATTTGTTTACACTTAAAGTTTTAAAAGAAACCCTACTCAGTTGTTAGAAAAGTGTAATTGCTTCAGTTTGATGTGCAATGCTGGTCACTGAGTAACTGCGGAGGAAACAACTCTAAACCCTTTCTTTTGTTTTAAAAACAGTCAAGGAGTGTAGGATCTCAGGTAGCACAACTCTATGGAAGACTGTAGACGATGAAGATTATTTTTAAATAAAATTGAACTTCATCTTTCTTTCATATTCCTCCTTTCCTATACTGACTCACATTGAGTTTTGCTACATTTTTTTCTGCAGGACATTCAGTAAAAACGTATGCGATGGAAATTTAATCCATGTAAAAGAAAAAAACAAGGAAAAAACGTTAAGCCAAAGAATCGCTTGACCAAGTGCTTAAGTGCTTAATCACTCTAAGTGCTTAAGTTTTATTGTCAGTACTTCTTGCCACTCATATCTGTGTCCAATACATTTTTACATCCAATACATCCAGTACAATTCATTTTTCCTAGGTCCCTTGTGCAATGTGGTTGGCATTACAGCTTCATACAGGACCTATGGGTTGGGCTGTCTTAACCTGTGGAGTCAGATGCTGGGTCCTAGTGTGAAAGGGGACTCCTGACAGCCAGGTGCCAAAGCGCTGGTGGATGCAGTACATCTGGCCTTGCACTGCACACAAACCGTGTCTTTGATCCAGACGTGCTCTACAGTGTGATGGACCTACTGCCCAAGTGCAGCAAATCTCTACTGCAAATGCAGTGAGCCTGGGCATGCTGTGCACAGACGGCAAGGAAAAGGCTGTTCGATGAGGTGGGGACACTCCGTGGTGTGCCCTGTGAGTACCGCTGCCCCATCGCACTGCTTAATCCAGCCCAGCTAAGCATCAAGACTGTGATAAGAGGAAAATTCTACCGGAATATTACTAAATAGCTCTTGCCTACATGAATATTTTGAAATTTTGTTTTTAACCAGAAAATTTATTGGACATTCAGATTACCCTTTTGGAAACATTCAAGACCAGGTTGGATGGGGCTCTGAGCACCCTTATCTAGTTAAAGGTGTCCCTGCTCACTGCAGGGGGGTTGGACTAGATGACCTCTAGGGGTCCCTTCCAACCCCAAACATTCTATGATTCTATAAATGCAAAAAAAAAAAAAAAAAAAAGGCCACTGAATTCTGAAATGCTGTAACAGAAAACTGAGACAGACCTCACTTTAATATCCCATGTAAACAATCAGCCTTCTACGCTTGATGGTGCTGTGCCACTACTGGGGAATTGCCTCTGGTCTAAAACTTTAGATCATATCTTGCACCATCAATTCCTATAGTCAAGAATTCAACTGCACTGACATTAAGCAAGTGATGATTTTAATGATAATGTTAACCTAGGCTTTTAGCTGGTAATGACACATTATTATAGCATAAGCTAATACTATCACAGCAGTAAACCCTGTACCAAACCACAAGAAACCAAAATTAAGATTGTGAAATTGCACCAATAATTGTGGGAAGTCCTTACAGAGTAATAGATTCATTTTTGGAATCAATACATAAAATTAGATGTAAAAAAATTCTGGAGGTAGTTAAAAAGTAGAACAAAGACTTTCTTTAAGACAGTCTATAAATAGATGTAGTAGCGTTTCATGGAATCAGGTGAAATATTCATAGAATGTAGTTTCTATTCCATGGAATTTTTTATAAGGTTACAGTACCTTCCAAAGGCACTTAAGCATGCTGACCAAAGTGATATAACTACACTGCCTTGAACATAGCAAAGCATAATTTAACCTCCTCCTTATTTACAGTAATCAGGCTAGTTACTTTACATTTGAGATCATTTTATGCAACATTACTCCAGATGAAGGAGAAGTAAATGATTTGGCTTTGTTGTTTTTGTTGCTTTTGTTGAATTGTGCCCAAAACTAATGGGAAAAGGATTTGTATATGTACATGTCAACTCCAAAAAGCCCGAATATTTCGGGTAGTAAGAGCTGTAGATTTTTGTTACTTCTGACGGAAGAATTCTTTCTACTCCCTCTCCTTTCTCTTAATTTTTATTGTTGAGTGGACATCATATGGTATGGAATATCCCTTTGGTTGGTTTGGGTCAGCTGTCCTGGCTACGTCCATTCCCAAGATCTTGCCAACCCCAAGCCTACTGGTGAGAAGTGGTGGGGGGAGGAAATGTTGGAGAGACAGCTTTGATGCTGGGTGAGCTTGGCAGTAACCAAAACAAAGATGTGTTATCAACACATTTCTACCATCAATACCAAGTACAGCACTATGACGACTGCTACAGGGAAAGTTAACTCTATCTCAGCCAGACCAAATACAATGAAAAAGCACAAACTAGAAAGATAACGAAAGATTGACATCAGCTGGTGGCTCCTTATCTAAAGATTTCTTAAAGTCTTTACTGTGGAGTGTCCATTTTTCTGCATCTGCCAACTTTATATCTGCATAAGAAGTGTAGCAGAAAATACTGTTCTCTGCTGAGGACTATCCAATGCTTTAAAAAAATGTTAACAGAAAAACCTTGAACTTGCATAATTTTCCTTTGGTGCCACATACCTATTACTCTTCACGGTATATTCTACCTTTTAAAATCTGATTTTCTTACAAAGCAACAGACACTTATTCCTGTAGCTCATTTCAATTAATGCCAAAATAAGCAATAAGAGAACTACAATAGCAGCATCCAATTTTCAGTACATCACTTCACATGTTAAATGGCTATGCAAATTTTGTCCTTCACAGGTCAAAAGAACCCAATCAATCAGTTCTTACAGTGTTCAATTTTTATTTTTGATGGTGGCAAAACCTATATGCAAGCCAGTGGAAGTGGATGATAATGGTCTGGCTTTCCGATTTAAAGAAAGAAGGTTTTTTTTGGAATAAGTGTTAAAATAGTAGCAGTGCTGACTATAGAATGTTTCCTTAGTTCTGTTTAAGAGCAGCTAACGTTTGCAATGTATTATGGATACACCTGACACTATTTTTCTAGATAATGCTCTCTCCTTTAACATTGGTGTAACCTCATTTTGAAGGATATAATATCTCTGAAATATGATACATATTCTCACAGAAAACCAAATATACATCAGTATACTTGGTAACTACTGAAGTATTTTAGATAAATGTAACTGTTTCCTCTCTAAAATTAATCAGCAGACTGCATGAACTAGGACTGCATGACAGTTATGCGTGGACTGAGATGCAGAGGGAATAAAAAAAGCAGGAGGAATTCAGCTTACTTGTGTGTGGTTGCAGCTTTTTCATTTTTATGTTACAAAGGATGAAGAAGGCAGAGATAATTTTTCCCTATAATGACCTAATAAAGGGAATCTTTTAAAAAATGAACTCTGTTGCACTTGTATTTTAATGAAAACATTATTATTGAAAGTTTTCATTGGCAAGCTGTGGCAAAAGATAAACTCACCATTTATTGTACTGGCAATGCCATTGTATAAATAATGCTTACAGGTGTTAATGCATGAGTCATGAATAAAATGTTTGCTTAAATGCTACCTCCTGCACTCCTCGTGATAATCTCAAGAACGTTAACTTCGCAATTACAGTTCTGAACGTTCAGCATCTCTATTTTTCACTGGAGCTAAGAATGATGAAGAACAACTTTCAAACTTCACTAGCCTGTTTATTTATTTGTTTGTTTGGCTATTTAATTATTAGCATAGCATCCCACAGAGGTCAAGGAAAGGATGAAGAGTCTTGACATAGAACCCTTGTTTTTAAGAAACACGGAAAAATTAAAGACATCTGCATGCTTAGTGTATAAGGTCATCTAATTAAGAAACAGCTGGTGGTCTGCACAAGACACACCAGAAATAGTTAGCATTTATTTAGCAAACTCATGAGAAGAAAGCTTTTAGGACATAGCCCATGTCACTAATCTCCAGCTGAAACAGGCACTGACTGGAAACAGCTTTTATGCATTGAACAGGTCTACTCTCTTGAGCCAGAGGTGTGAATGCCTGTATGGTACTATGCTCTGCCGCGTATAAATGTGCAAGATGACTTGAGTCCAAGAAGCCATACAGCCACAGTAGCATTGCTTCTTTGGCACAGGAACTTAATGCAATGCTCTGAGCTTACGTGGTCTGCCTGCTGCCAAGTCCAGAGGTAACCTCAATCTCTACATGACATCGAGTTGTGCTGTGAAGATGTACCCTTCCCTGTCGTATGTCCACTGACCATAGTTATTTCCATGAGTGGGGAACTAAACTACTCTATTATCTCCAACCTAAAGAAATCCAGGGAAAGATAAGGTTTGGCTTGCAACAGAATTCCTGTTGGTATTTGTACGGATGACTTGAGTGAAACAAGCTTCGACTAGGCTTTCAATCTATCACAAATTGTCAAAAAAACTACCACACCACCATAATTCTCTTTTAACTGTTTCCAGTTTAGGGGCAAGTTGTTTTTTTAAGATGGAAAATCTAAGTAGGAGAAGGATGTCTGTAACAGACTTCAGCTGGAAGCAACAAGGCTAACGAGGAGCTGAAATGCAATTCATAAGTGTAATTACCACCACCCCAAGTCCCATTGGCATCCTTTGATGTTAATATTCCACACCTTACCTGCTAGAGGTTTTAAACTGGGCGTATATGAAACACATAGGAGAAAGTCTATGCACCTTTTAAGAGTGTTTTATCTTCTTATTCTATGGTAGAGTACCTCCAAGCATGGGCGACCCCAACTTAACTGAAGGAGCATTAGGCTGCTATAATTGGAATTGTAGATTAATCTCAGGCCTAACAGTTCAGCACAGCTTTATGAGCTATGATCCTATTTATGAGAAAACAGAGGCCTACATGAGAAACACATTTTATGCTGAGAGTAGAAGACCTTATTAAATGACTTAAGTTTTCCAGAATTAGTTTCTTTAGATTTAGATCAACTGTAAACTAGTCCCCAAACTACATGCTTTTATGTATAAACTTCAGCAATAGAAGTCATAACAATTTTAAACTGTAAAAGCCCCACTATTAAACCATGGTGTTGTCTGTCCACAAGAAGTTAGATAAGAGAAAAAAAAAAATCAGCTCATATCTATAAAAGTCAGCTGGGGGAAACATTGGAGAAGGTTCAAGTTTGCTAGCTGTCTAGCTAAACAGCACTTTTATATAAAGGGTAATATAAAGTGAAAGGAAATAATTTCTATCAGGAAGTTTTGTATACTTCACCACTCACTGGGATAATGGCCCCTTTATTAGAAAGCAACAACCAGACAAGAATACAATAGCAAAGGAACTCAGGTTTTGATCTGCAAACCTGAGGAGCTGCCATACTACTGGAGGAAACTGAATGTAAGCAAAAACTCAAATGACCAAATTATTTCTGTATTCATGCGTTATGTGTGCAACCACTTGCTTCCATTAACTTCTGTGGCTTGGAGATGAAAGATTATCATCTGTTTAATATTGCACAGTGCCTAAATGTTCTACACAATATAGAAAGATAATGACCCCTTATTTGTACAATCAATCATAGCTGCCATTTCAGAGCCCACAGTGTGATACTCCCACTCAGCCACCCATTGACCACTGGTCACACATCTGTACTTAACTAAAAGCACTTTTCAAAGCCTACATTTCTGCCAAAAACCCCAGGGAGCAGAAAAAGCTGTAGAAAGGCTATAGGACAAAAAGTGAGTATGTGGAATAAGGAGATCCTCTTATTATACCTCATCGATAACATACAACGTTCCTTTCTCCTGCCCTGAGAGGCTGTTCTGTTGCCACTTTATTCCCATCTTAACCACATAAAAAGCATCATTGCCATGTACTTGAGAAGTGTTTGATTAATGCCTCTTATTTCTAAAAGTATACCTTAAAAATAGTGGTCATTAGTCTTGGTAATAAAGGAAAAAAATATATAATTAGACTTCTGAAAAAAAAAGACTGCTGTTAACAGTGATCAAAAAAGAAACAAAGACTGTATGGTAACAGAAGTGCAATCCTTATACTGAATAGAGATTAAGATACAACAAATCCGTAGAGCTGTGTAAAAAGTTGTTGTGGGCTCAGGATATAAATCTTACATCTTAAATTGTTCCTTTCCATTTTTATTCTGATTAAAAATCTCTGCCGGTCTCAAATAAGCCAGGTTTAGTTTTGTTTGTCTGACTTCCTTCCCTAGCAAGGCTGATCCTCTCAATACCGAACATATCTTTACAAATGCTCACAGGCTAATGATCAGCATAGATTTCTGAGCTTTGGTACACTCCAGCTGCTGTATTGTTTAATACCCCATCCTCTACTTTGCTTTCTGGGTTTTTTTCCCCCCTCATTTTTCTTTTAGCTTGGAAGCTTGCTGTAACTACAGATCAAGTCCACATTACAAAGCACGCTGAAATTTTCAGCAAACCTAGGTATAAAACACCTGAAAAAAGACCCAATATCTATAGTGACTGGAAGAAGTGCTATGCTAAGACTCTCCAAGAGGAGTTCAAGGATCACGATTTCTGTCAATGGCCATGCATGTGATAGTTTGCAAAAGACCTTACCTGTGAAGGCTGGCAAATGTGTAGATTTGCTCTGCTTGAGTGGCCCAGTCCCTGTTTGGCACATGGTAAGGTGCTGGTGCTGGACACAGATGGCCTTCTCTAGTGGAGGGACTGCTGTTCCAACCCACCCAGTTTGCTGTAATCAAGCAGGCCACCCCGTGTTGGTCTGGTATCTGTGACCCCAAGCATTACAAGACAGACATGGGAGAAGACAGTAGGGGGAGATGCTTTTTCTTGTATTGACTATACAGCCATACCCTGCTGCCCCCCAAAGGATGTGTTCCTGAAAGGTGTGATGGTTAGCAATATGATGGGTGATGAAGCAGTTTTTCTGTGAGACTGAATTCCTGGCCATTACCCTGTTTTTCTATTCTTTGGCCTTGATTCATTTTGGTTCATCTGAGGAAGATGAAGATAATGATAAGGTAAAGTTCATAACAATGCAGCAAGAAAATTCCTGATAAAAGAGGAAGTTCAGTCACACAGGTGAAGCAGCTGAGATCTTTCAGGATGGTCATCCTGAAAGCCATGCTGAAAAGACAGCATGTTCTCCAGCTGATGATCCTGGCGAAGCTCCTCCTGCCTTGCTGTCCTCCACACTATACATATTGTCCCTCTCTGTTTAAAACACACATGTTAAGTTCCCCCAAGTATCTGTCCCCTACTTCTTACAGGAAAAGTTGCTTTGGTATCTGGCAACTTGACTGCTTCATACACGAGAGTGATGATAACCTGCAGAGCAGGGTGACAGAACTCTGAAACACCAGGTAGAAAAGCAATGATTAGCATAGGTTTTCCATTTTGTTTTAAGTGTGTCTGGCCACTGCCACAGCAACTAGAGGTGAGCAAGTGCTCTTTCTGAAGCCTGCTTTTATTCCACTCTCCTCACTTTTACATTAATCCAGAATCTGAAGGTCTCACATATCTGAAGATTTCACAAATCTTTAAAGCACATGCTGACAGGCAGTGCCCTCGGACACTCCAGCATTGCAATGAGCGGAGGGCTCAAGGTGGCCAGCTTCAGGAACTCATGAGCATGAGGCAGTGCTTAAGACAGACCTAGAAAACAGCCCACACTTGTCTGCCAGTCTGTCAGTTGTTACATTCTCTGATGTCTTTTGCCCTCTCCCTCCGCAACCATATGGTCTAAGGTCTTCTACACCTAGTGAAAGGTTCTACACACAAGTACCAGATGGCCATGGCTTTGACCTTGTCTGTACATCTAAGGAAAATACATATTGTCTGTCTGGGAGCCATCTACATTATGGAGAGCTGACTGCATTCACAAGCAGTTATTGCAGTAGCAGGGAGTGTAAATTAGCCCGAAGAAGCAGCTTCACCTCTTCATTTGGTAGTCTCTTTGGTCTTATAATTTGGGCATGGTGTGCAATCTCCTCATCTGAATTACATTTTCTTCTTGGCCACAGGTTCAATACAGTACTGTGAACAAATCTGTTTATGCTGCACTTCATCATCAAAGTGCAGACCCTATTTTCCTCTCTAACATTGTAAAAACTTATTAACTTCATATTTGAGCATACCAACATTTTCATATGTTTACGTACAAGCGCAGGACAAGCAAAGGGTAGAAGAATAACCAGTGAAATGCAAATTACATCTCATTTTCAGAATTGTTCCTTGACATTTTTTAAGTGCCCCTGGAAAGTACTAACAAGAATCCTACTCAAAGCCCTCAAAGCATGGTCCCACTTCTTCACCTCTAGCGCACGTAATGGCACCTCTGTCCACAACAACAGTTTTGTGAGCAGAGCACAAAGAGGAGCCTGCAGGCTACAACTCACAAACAAAGCAATAGTATGAGATTAAAGAAATAAAAAAAAGAAGGTTTACCTGCTTCAGATCAAAGATATCAAACACTCGTCTAATGTATGTATCTCCCTGTGGATCCAGCCCTTGCAAACCCAGGAGTTTCTTGAATTTGTGCAGACTAAGTTGCCCAGATGGGCATTGTCTCATAAATTTGCTGTAACAATGGTCCAGATCTGAGGCAGGGCCATCACCTGGCAACTATTCTTTGGCACCCATGTTACTACACAGAAAGTGTCTGCTGTTTTTCTATTCACATTTCTCTCTCTCAGGTTCAGAGTCTTGCTCGTGACCAGAATTCAGACAAATACTTCACTTAAGTGGCCATGGTTAACCTTTTAGAGTGTAAGTTTTTATTTTTATTCAGTGACTATCTGTACTCCTGTGAGATTACCTTTAAAGCCCAGTTCTAAACCAGATGGGATTTCAGAATGTGGCTAAAGGAGAAGTAAAGAAAACCATGCTCAAATTATAGTTCATGAAAATCCAGACTCTCCCACTGACTACAGACATGCATATTAGAAAAAGAAAAATTAAGAGATCCTCAAAGTCATTGACTTTGAATTATGTGCAAGCCATTATCAACATGTAAAAGTCTAATCCTGGATGGACTGTAAGGAATAGCTACAATTTATGCTGTAAATAAGGATGGAAAGGTTGAGAGTACAAACAGGCATGCCCATTATTACATTCTCTCTGTTGTAGGTGGATTAAACCTTTCTAAAGGCAGAGCCTTTAGGATTCCTCCTTGAGGCACTTCTTGTCAGGAATGTGCCGTGTGATATCTTTTATTTGTGTGCAGTTGCATCCTATTCCCCCCTCTGTCAGCATGGGTACCCAGCTAAAACACAGAATTTTGGTCACCAGCCTCATGACAGAACCTGAGCGGAAGAGGAATTTTCTACAGTACCTCCTTTAACAAGAATCAACGTGGTCTGATAAGTGTATTAAATACAAGATTCCTTGCTGTTGGTCAGCGCTGTAGTCCTGCTTTTTATTTTAAAGCTTTCAGGAGCTGAATTCCTTCCAAGGATTCCTTCCTAAGGTCAGGTACCAATAATGCTTCTGTACTAATTAGCTTCTATACAAGGAGATGAGTGGCTCAGGAGCATTACTATAGCACAGCCAAGTTTGGAGCTATAAATACCAGTGTAAAAATATAGGACGTTTGAGATGCAGGAGCAAGGCACTCCCACTGATGTATCCTTTTCATTTATAATCACATGGTGGAGTTAAAGAGCACAGCCCTATGAGGTGCTGAGTGCCTCGTGAAAAATAGCAATCCCCCCTTCCAGCCCAACTTAAGCCAGAGAGCAATCAATATCTTACAGGATCAGGTCAATTTTTGAGAAGGACTCCCATACTCTTAATGGGCTCTGCTACAGCTCTTTCCACAAGGACATCATTAAGTTTAATATCACATACTTTCAAATGTGGCAGACGAGTAAGAAGGCTTGAACACTTCTCAAAGTCCCCCAAATCTTTGTGTTAAGGGTAATATCTCTGAATTAACCCCCACCCCCATGACATTTTGATGCCACAGGCTGTTTTCATGAAGGATTTCAGCTTAGGCAAATTGGATTTTTACAATTAATAATGTTAAATATAGATCCTTAAACAACTCTAAATCCTAGCTTCCTGTTTTTATCTGCCTACACAGCACAGCTATTTGGAGGAACTTTGGATACTAAAGCATTTTTTTTTTTCCCCTTCTTTTCCCACCAGCAATAAAATCCACCGAGATAAGCATTTTGGAAGAGGGAAACCCGAGCCAATAGAGAGAGACATCAGTAAACGTTTAATTAAAGGAGAGGCTGTGTTCCCTAATTAGGTACTGTTGTTTTGACCGGAGATGTTCTCCTTCTTGGTGCCTGAAGTCTTTCCCAAACCAAGCAGAATCTGTGCAGCTTGCATCTCCTAGTGGCAGCCATTAGCAAGACAAGGGCGTGTTGCGGTTGCTAAAGAGCATGGTGGTATTTCTGTCTTGTAATTCCTGTCCAAGTGGGTTTTTTTGGCCAATGGGAGAGGCAGGCCCTGTGGAGAGACACCCTGAGGGGCTGGATCTTGTGGCTGACATTGCCAGCCTCTTTTTCTCCCTTTTACTGCAGATGCAAAAACTACCACATTTATTCCCATATGTTGTTTTTGCCCAAGTATGAGCCCTGCTTCGGATGGAAAATGAATCTCTTGCTAAGATTTTTAACTATCTTTCCAACACTTTTTCTCCACAGCTTGTGTTTCAGTTCTACAAGGGTTTCAGTTAATGTAAGAAGGGATGAGACACTGTTTCCTCCTTCCATTCTTTAAACATCTATTTCCATCTCCTTATACTTGCGCCTTAATTTTGTTAACTTGACTTTTTGTTTTACATTTCACTTATCTCTCCCCTCCTGGAAGGCTGGTATCTACTTACCTTATTTCTGCCTATTTCTGTTTTTTTGACTGTACTCTTTCCACTGCATTTCTTGGTTCTTTCTATTTATCTTTTAGAAGTAGTAATATGGTCTTCTGATTTCTGATCTATGCAATAATTCAAGTCTACCTTCCTTCCACCGCTCAGCTTTAAAAGTTGCTTTTTTAAAGAGGTGAGTAGGGAAGTAAAACTAGCTATATTACTCTTTTACAAACTTTCCAAATAAGAATAAAAATAGTGGTAATAAAATAAAGAAAAATCCAATTAGATTCATTTTAACTGTCCAAAAATGCAATAGATCTGAAGAGACTTCGCTTTGGAAATAGTGGGGAAAATATTTTTTTAAGAGGAGGGTGAAGACAGAAATATTCAGAAAGCCTTCCCGTAGTGAAAGGGGGGAATGTGAGGGTTTTAAGACTCTTGTCCGACCTACAAGGAATCAAACTTGTTTAGTAGATTTTTTAAGAGGTCTTCTCTTAAACAACCTAAATGACATTGAAAAAAAAAAAAGAGTCCAACAAATCCAGTTTTCTCAGTTTAAGTAATGCTGCACAGCTGCTGGAAATTAATGAGAACCCCCCCAATTCCTGGTTACCTAACGCTTCTTCTTTGGTATCACTAGACCAAAGTCAACTACTGTTCATGCTAACACATACATTTCATGACGAAAATAGTCCAAGAAAATTTCTTACCTGATTCTTGTCAAATATGTGAAACACCTGCTCAATATACTTGTTTGCCTGAGGGTCCATATCAGGCAGACCCAGTATTGTCTTAAACTCATAGAGGGTGAGTTGCCCAGAGGGGCAATGGTTCATAAATTTCTGGTACCATTTACTGTTTTCTATCGCAGCAAAATCATCAGCTGATTCCCCGGCACCCATAGCACTGTCTGCCCTTCCTCTCTACCCACACCACAGTATTTGCCTTCTTGCAGTGCTCCTGTGTTCTTTGGCTCACCTCCAGCTAGAATTCACCAACAAACCAGGAGCTGTAAGGCTACCATAAACCTCTTAATGATCCCTGCAGATCTAGGTTAGGCAAAAATAGAAACTCCGCAGGATCTTCCTTTGTCACCTGTTTGAACACGAGGAGGCTTGTCAGTAGTTGCGGGCTTCTCTCTGGCCAGAGGTATCTCAACACCCCGACACAGGTTCCCAGCCTACTTCTGCAGGGGCTCTTTTGAAGACAAAACATGAAATGTATGCTCACATTGCGCAAGATCCTATGTTAGGTTTGCAGCCTTGGTACTCGCTAAACTTAAAATGCTTTGCACTAAAAATGTGCTGGCTAAGATGACTTTGAATGCCTCCCAGACTGTGAAATGGTGTTGCTGTGCTTTGTTTGGAGGGCTTTGCATTGAGCTCCTTGGAAAACAGGGAAAATGTTAAATCCTGCAAAATACTAATGATGTATATGACAACTCTGGTGTGTGCCAGTAAGCGTTCATCCAGCTGAAGGAAGATAATGTATAAACAGACCATACAGTATCATAACATTAGCATTGAAAATAAATGTTCTGATAATCCCTCACAGGAAACATCAGGTTATTGAGATACAAAAACTGGTGAAATTCACACATCACAACCTGAAGAAAGGCTATAAATCAGAGCTAGTGAAATTCAGGAAGGGGACTTTTTAACTGAAGTTGACTTCATGACTCTCCAATTAAGAGTACGTACTTTAAATTTCACTTAGCATCCTATCTAAACTGAGCATATGATAAATACTTTTCATATTATCTTAAGGTAAAAAGAACTAGGAATATGTCCTGATTTATGTAATTCTGAAACAGTAAGAGTGTGGGGAGGCACTAAAAAGTAATCATATTTCTTCATTTGCATAATCCACTTAACACACACGTTCTGTTCACAGTCTTGGTGATGGGTTTTCAGATAATACAGCGATAGAAATTTGAATATTTAAAGCATGGCACTTTCAGTATCATAGAAACTGGAAGCTGATAGAGGCACCTTCAGCAATTTCAGGTTCAGGGAGAAGCTTGCAGCACACCAAAGTCTGCTATTTGCTTGAAATCTCACTTCCTAAATGCCAAATACATGCTGCAAGAGGTTAGATCGCAAATTCTTTTCCTCATCCAGTAATGTCAAAGATCTGGCAGTGATTTTTACCATCATGGCAGTAGACAAATCTGATTCTCTAACAGAAAAAAAATAGACTTCAGAAAAAAAAAAAAAAGAAAACTAACCCTGCAATTTTCAACTTCAAAATATAGTTGCATGGCAGTGGGTAAGATGTTATGACACTTCAGAACCTTGACTTATGTGTAGTTTCTATCACCAAAAAAAAAAAAAAAAAAAAAATCTGCTTATTCTGTTAAGAAAGAGTTAAATAGTTTCCGCTGACCAAATCAGATAGGTTGTAATTCCCCTGAGGTATAAGGGAGGTTGAGGAGACTTGGTTCATCTAACATGTGAAGAGCTGAGTCACCTTGAAATGAGATCCTTCAGCTCTGCTAAGTGTGGAAAGGGCTCTTGAGCTGGATTTCTGTATTATCACCAGAATCCAGAAGACAAATGCGTTTTGAATGTACTGCACATAAGTCATGCTCTTGTTAGAGAAGTGTCGATACAGTCAGAATGATCAAGAATGGTATGAGGTTACTGTTACTGGGAAAGCCAGTGCCAAGCCATAAAAATCCCATATGCGTTACTCTTGGCAAGCTGATATGCCAAGAGCTCATTCTTCTTCTTATGTAGATTGGTTCCCTAAGCCAGCCCAGAGCCCCATAGAATGAATTCACAGGAAACATACTTTACAACAGATAAATATACACATCCCATCAAACTAAACAGACGTGGTGCGAATCCCAAAGGGGAAGCTTAAGAAATCCTGACATGTGGCTTGAGAGGTCCTGGTCCCTCATTTGCCACAGGCTTTTTTCGGTAAGAGTCTCACAAGGCACTATTCAAGGCACGAGTAAAATACAACTGAGATACAGCTTATCTAGATGCTATGTATCTGAATCTGGTAGTTATACTGGTGCCATTTCATCAAAAATTATAGTCGCTATTTCACCAAAAATATATTTTTTCTTCTATTATTAAAAAGGAAAAAGTAAAACATTCAGGTAAAATATTTTGGTTCATTTGACTAATTTCTCTAAGTGTTTAAGCCTTTCCAGCCACTAAATTATACAAATAGATTGGACAAGGAGAAAAACTTGCCAGCCTTTTATCTGGGAGTAGATGCCACACTCTTCATATTATTTCCAGCTGCAAAAGGATACAGATTATACAGCCCCAAATATATGGCTATTCTAAATGTGCTATTCCAGTCCTGCCTTCTAAATAACTTTTCCTGGGCCTATTGCTGCAACAGCTCAATTAAGAAAATATACAATAAAATCTATGCCTCAGATTACAGTAGCTAATGGAGGATTGTTACAACATCTTGCAGAACTGGAAATGAATATCAGATCTTTAGCAGGAGCTCATTATTAAATAATGAAGTTATAAGCCTAGCATAAGCAGTTTTATAGTGGATTTTATGAAGCCCTAAAGGCCAAATCGTCGTTTAATTTCATGAAAATGGGGGGAAGACTTCCAAATGGGTAAAACATTGAAACATCTTTTTCTGTCTAACATGGAACATTAATTAAACAAGCTCTTCTGGGAACAGCAAAGCAAAAGCCTAGATTTGTACAGACTCTGTCTTTTGTCCCCTAAATCTCTGCCCCCTGGTACTCCAGCTCCACCCTGTATCCTCACCAGGCAAAAGGAAACAAGGGCCTGATTATTTTGCCAGCCAGCTGTTGCCTTAAACAATGAATAAAAGCTGAATTCTGTATGAGTGGGGCATTCATTCTGGGTGTGTCCCTGCTACCCAGCTGCCTGTTTTAATGAAAAATTTAGGAACTAATTAGCTGAAATGCCTGCTCTTTGAAATTTCATTGAAATATGCCAATTGATTAAAAAGTTATAGGGAAACAGGAGAAGGGGATCAGAGATTGATGCATAGGACCACGTAACAGTCAAATGTTGATGTGTCTATAACCCGACAAGTTTAAGGCATACCTCTTAATATTCGTCAGGTAGCTTGAGCAAACTACTCCCTGTGTGCTAAGCTATTTGTAGTGGAGGGAGGCCCTGTGATTAGTAGCTTGTAAAAAAAACAGCCAACCCCCCCCCCCCAAAAAAAAACCAAACCAAAACAAAAAACTAAACCAAACCCCTAAAGCTCTCAGCTTTTTTGGTTTGGAGCTCTTTCCTGTTTAGGCAGGTTCCAGGTTCACCTAAGGCTTGTCTTCCTACAGAGTGACTACCTACTTTTGTAAAATATTTTTTCCTTACAGAAAGGTACTCTAAATAACCTAGATATAGAAAAGTATCCTTCACAATGATAACATGTTGGATCATGTTGTTTGAAGTATATAAAAAGCAAACATCAGCATCTATAGGCATAGTCTCAATACTGTAAGTAATGTAAACAAGTGAATAAAATTGTTACAGTTTTGATTACATGTGGTATTACAAAGACTACAAATAGTAGGGGAAGCTGAAGGGGGTAAGGTGGTAAAGAGCAACCATTCCCTGAAAGTTTGTATCTAATTTATTCCGCACTCTCTGCCTGTACCGAATGCACCATTTACTGAGTGCAATAGATATTTTCAAATATCTAGAACCGATATCACCAGTAGCAGCAAGCTCTCCTGGGGATTTATATTGGCGCAGAACTATTTGAAGGGTACTTTCTTCTTCCCTCTGCACACCCTTGGTAATCTGATGGCAAACGCTCAATTTCCCTATGGCTGTGGTTGGTCCTGCACTAGTACACTATTGTCTTGACAGCAGCCTGATTTTCAGCAAGTGCTTATTTCGTGTTCCAGTTTTCTGAAGAGTAACTAAAACCAGCTGCAGGCTCAATTTTCTGAAACATCAAGTCAGTAGTTGCTTTAAAAGTATTAGTCTAAACTAAATTTTGGAAATATTTCCAAATATTTTTCAAGACCACTGAAATGTCAAGGGCTTTTTGCAGTACACATTAAAGCTAAACTGAAAAAGCTCTTAGATGAGCTCAGACATTGTCCACACACGTGACTCGAGAAAGTCAGCACTGATAAAGCTTCATTGGGGAACATAATGCATTGACTTATTAATTGAAAAGAACAAAGCTGACAATTTCTCCCAGTCAGATTCCGTGTTTATGGACTAGAAGTTTGCTCATCATCTGTAATTAGCACATTTATTGAGTTAGGTGATGCTACTTAATCAAATTCCAGTATATTTAACCATCTGGTAATTGGTGGAAGGAAGAAAAGAGCATGTGATGACCCTCATTCTATAGGAACAGTACTCAAAGACTTTGTAAGAAAAAATTGCATAGCACCAAAAAAGCAAGTGGAATCGTGTGTGTGTGAGTGTACGTGGAACTAGACCTAACAAGAAAACAGTGTAACACAGGTACTGACTGGGAATTCTTAGTCTACCGCACACCATACAAAAAATTAAAGGTCAGGTGTAAAAACACATAAGCTTATTTACATGTTTATTCACACCATACTCTCAGCATTTTTCTGAAACATAATTCATAATAAAGAACAGAAAGGCCATTTCTGGAAACTGAAACTGTCTGGAGTAGTTCTGGCTACAATTTGGATCAGTTTTAACCTGCCACTAAAGTAATTTATGTAATGTAATAACACATTTTTAATTACATCTCTGCACTCATTGAGATCAGTGATGTGGGTAGAAAACACTAATGCTTTTTTTTTTTTTAAGTAAGGTTTTATACCATGATGGGCCCACCCATTCTATTAGCTGGAAGCAGACGCTGATTGTTTAGTATTGACAATTCAGCCTAAACCTTATGTCAGTCAAGGACAAACACTTTTGTAGGAGTTACTGATGACTCTCCACTTCTTTTGTAGCATTTGATAGAAACTGTTATTTTGGCTTAAGTGGAAAATAACAAGGCACAGTCTTCTGGATAGGTCTCACGGCTGCGTGAACACAGAGTTGGAAGAACATGAGAGAGAGTGCAGCTAACAGCCGCTGGATGCCTTTGGGATGACCTAGGATGTTAAGCAGTAAAATTGGGACTATGGATCAAAATCAGACAGATGTGCCTTTGGAAAAGGGGGATTGACTGATGCCAAACTAAGCCACAGAAGGTTCTCTGAATGAACGCAGCAGTATTTTATTTGGTGCCAGAAGGAGTGTCTATGTTGCATATTCTTAGAACATTAATACCTATGAACACAGCCAAACACTTATTGCTTTAAAAAGATTTTTCAAGCAGAGTTATACAAAGAAAACTTCTAATTATTAACACACAATGAAAATAATAATAATAAAAATTCAGGTTTCAAAGAAGAGAAACTATTGGAATGACTGTACGCAGTTTTCAAAATGGCAAAATGTACTGGGAACAGAGCATTCAAAATTGTTTGCCTGCCACTCATGTTTATTTGCCTGTAGTTTTCTACTGAATCACCTCTGAATCACTTCTATTACCTCTGAATAGTCAGCATTGCCAGCCCTGGGAGACATGTCACTGAATCCATCAAGTGATACAGCCATAAGGAATCCAGCAAGTTAAGAACGCATTCTTACCTTATTCATGTCAAATGTGTGAAATACTTGTTCAACGTAGCTGTTAGCTTCTGGGGTAAGTCCGTGTAGATCCAGGACATACTTAAATTCATGCAGACAGAGCTGTCCAGATGGGCACTCCTTCATAAATTTTGTGTACCAGTGGTGAATTTCCATAGCATTAATGTCATCCGCTGATCCAGCAGCACCCATAGCATCAAACATACCAGGTAACCTTTTTCAGTATTTATTCATACAAAAGTTCACTCTTGCTTCCCAACAACGATCATTCAAACACCAACTCTGCCTTTGAGAGCTACTTTAATCCTCTTACAGATCACTACCAATATAGACTAAGTAAATATAGCACCCTAGCAAGATTACTGGCACCCATTTTTAGTGCACCACAGTTTCCTCAGCTGATTACGGTCTTTGTGCACAGTCAGTTTGCAGAGCCTCAGCAGGGCACGAGGGCTGATTATGCTGATTCTCACCTTGTGTTGGCATCTGTGGTGCTAAAGCTATGTAAACTGGACAAATATTGCATAAGTAACACACAGGGATCCAGAGTAGTTTCTAAACCTTTGTTTTAATAATTCAAAAGGTTTTAACTAAACCTTCAGCCCCATTTTAATATTTGGATACCTTTTGTGCAAGCTGTCTTGTAGCAACTGACCTTTTATTTTTATTACTTCTATATGTATATCGTGGTCCAAGTCTTACCTTATAGGCCATAACTGCAACATGATTTGACTTGGATAACCTGAAAAAAGCTATACACTAAGCACAAAAACCTTTCCATTGTCTTTAGACAGCAGTTCTACAAGCATCCGATTCTTGCATAAGCCAATGTTGTCCTAAAAACCATTCCCCCACTGCCACTGATCATTCAGTCCCATGTTTTCCCTTCCCTTAGGTCAGCATGAGTGTTTGTGGTCGCACTTGGGAACAACTGTATGAGCAGATCCAGGAAAAAGCTTGCAATAAAATGGAATGCTAATAAATGTAATTAGCTTTAGACAACATTAATTTTGCATTGCCTGGTCTCAGAAAGTGTTGGTTGTACAAGAGAACATAACAAGTGGGGATGGAGAAGGGTGGCCAGCAGTAGAGGGGGGTGCAGGACTGCTTCTTCTGCTGATTCAAATTGTTTGTGGAAACTTGTGATGTCATAACGTCTGTGCTGTATAGTGTTACGGAGCAGTTCACAGATTTACAATGTTTAAGCTTTACAGAATATGCTATGGCACGCAGTAGTTAAAGGCTAAATTGGTACAACGTAAAAATACAGTTGTTACACTTATGCCTACTGTAAAGGTGTTGTCTCACCAATGACTCTCTGGTGGAGTCTCTCAAGAGAGAAGGCGAGCACCACCCAAGCAGCATTTCTACTGCGCTCTGGCAGAGCAGAAGGCAGTCCCACTGCCCCGGAGTGCTCTATGCCTGCATGAGCTGAATTTTCCTCTGGGCCAAGGCTCAGGCTGGTTCAGTTACAAAAGCAGGATCATCAGTCACGAGAGACAAATTTGATCTCAAAACTGCACAGGAACTGAATGCTGCTGTTGGACACCTCATGAAACCTGGTTTTCAGGTGACACAAGGGATGAGCGGTGTTGCGTCTGTTGGGTGTGCATGGTGAGGGTGGCATAACCAAACCTGGGCAAGCTGCTCCTGCAGCAGAAGGTTTAAGGCAGGCTCTATGTCACTGCATACAGGTTCACGTAGTCATCCAGTATTTTGGACACTGTTTAATTCTTTAGGCAAATAAAGAGCTGGTACACACTAATCATGTAAGATCAGAATTGCAAAATATTTCTCAGAAATAGGTATAAGCCTTCACTGCAAGAGGTGACAGGGCTGGAACAAGCTGGCCTGTGACTGGTTCAGGCTTTCAGCACATATTTATGCATTTACATTGCATGAACCAGAGTCTGCAGCCAGTCAGGGCAATGCTGCTGAGGAGGAAGAGAAGGGGAAATGAAGTCCTCCAGGCATCCAGGTGTGCTTTAACAGCGACATGTAGCTATCATTAAAAGGTGATTTTTCTAATCTCTAATCTTGCCTTGCACCGCTTTCAACAGTCTCCCCAGAGGAACAATAGCTGTCTGCTAACATGCTGTCAGTTATAGGATCAAGGCCTTCAATACTGAGAAGCAGCAGGGATTACCTATGTAAAATACTGAGTAAAACCAGAATAAATCTGAAACATGTAAATTGGTATTTGGAAGTACTCCACTTGAAAATATCACTAGCAGGCAAAGCAAGCTGTATTTGTAATAACCAAGAACAGCAAGCAAAAGAAAGGTAGCTTGAAGTAGCAGTCCAGTATTTTTGTTCATCAAATCTAAATTTTCAATAGCTAGTAACTGGAAATGTGACACAGAATTTTCCAAAAGTATACCTGCCAAATTTCTTGTTCAACAAAAAGAAGTGAGTTTTAAAACTCAAATGTTACTCAGACTTCCATTTTTTTTTTCAGAAATAACAGCCACATTCAAAGGAAAAAAAATAAAAGTTTTTTTACCATAGGTTTCAGAAGCCATAGACAATTAGGTTTTTTTGTAAATATAGGAGTCTGCAATACTTTTTTGTACATTTTCATATGGGCTTCTGAAAAAAGTGAACAGCATAAATGTAAGTATCAAAGACTAAGCTATCTCAGTCCTTGAAAGCATGCATATTTCTTTTATACAGCATGGAAGAATCTCCTAATTCTGTTGTGTTTGTCCTTACAGAAGACAAGGTTAAAACACCAGAGAAATCCACATTTTATTTAAGTAACTCTAAGATAATTACCCAGCTGTTTTAAGTGATCTGTTTGAGGAATCTGAAAAAACCTTAAATTCTACATTGCAGAATTTGACAAAATAAGCATATGAACAAGCACGACATGCTTATCATCAAAGGTCATAATTAAAAAAGAACTAAGAGAGAACACCTAGAAGACCTGAAGAAGCAATGCAATAGCCCAGAATAAAATAGAATCACAGAAGCAAGAATTAAGTGCAAGTAGGAGAAGAAATTACTTTTAAAGGAGTTCTTGTAGGCCACGTTCCTGTTAGGATAGCTTTACTGGGGGATTATAGTGATGAAGTACACACCGATTAGAAGGGCTATGCTGGCAACACTGTTCTTTTTAGCAGTTTAATTCTATCCTTGCTTTCACTCTGGGGAAAAGATACTTCTCTAGTTAAAGAACAATTTTTTCACACATCATATCTGCACGTACAGGTTAGCTGGGGATTGTATTTCTTCCTTTGTATGACCCTACAAGCAAAGTCCAGAAGTAGAATGAGGGAGAATGCAGAAGTAGTGAAGAACTTGCATTGTACATCTGCAGGCAATGCGATATAAAGGGGAGGGAAAGCAGCTAGAGGATGAAAAGAAACACATAGTGGAGAGACTGACAAGACTTTGAGAATGTAAGGCACTTCAAGAAAGGATGAAAAAAAATAAGTCTGCCATAAAAGAAGTGTGAAGCCTGGAAAGAAGCAGCTGAACTTAATGCATCAGAGTGAAACCCAGTATTCAATTCTAAAGGCTTAAATCCAGCATCAACAGTTGTACACAGAAACCTATTGCCTGGGCAGTGCCTGTATCAAATATATACCATGTGCTTAGTTTCCTCTGAACACGATTGGGAAAAAAAAAAAAAAGCCAGGTCACCTGGAGCCTCTCAGCACTGTACCAGATGGCACCTGCACTCAGACCTTCATATGAAGTGGAAGTGACTCAAGGCTATAACACAGGTTATGAAATAAAGGCCCTTGAGGCTCTGATAAACTGTATCTAGGAAATGTCAAGTTTTCTATGCATGATGCTATGAAATATAGGGGAAAATGTAGTGAAGCATTTGAAACATGAAAATTGCAGACAATGAGGACAACGATATCAGGATGGAAGAAATCAACAGCTCTTTTATGGAGAAGCTTCAAGGCACTAAAGTCTGACCCCAGCTATTTCCCCACAGCAAAATTCTCACTAAGTCTCTCTCAGTGTTACATATTAGCACCATTAGTCTCTGCAGTCCACAGGAATAAGATACTTGAACTTTAAGGATGTAGGAAGACAGCGCCATTTAGAATTTTTATCTGATCCCTTTGCTACAGTGACAGGCAATGATCTTTACTGTGGCCATAAGAGTTGCAGGTCACTGAACGGAAAAGTCTTATTTTCCTTTAACCTCAAGACAGCCTTCCTGGAATTCTTTGAAATATTCCTGCAAAATAATTTGAGAAAGGATCACTCGGATTTCTTTAAAAAAGTATGTTTGTGTAATTGTACTGTGGAACTGATTACCACAAGGTGGTATGGAGGCTAAAAGTAAATGTGAGTTCAAAAAGCAATTCATAGAGGAGAAGCCCATTAAACCCTTTATTGAACTTGTGATTTGATTGAGTGGCCACAGGCTGCTGGAAGCAGAGAGGGTGACTGTGGGGTACCTGTTCCAAAGACACGTGCTCCTGGCTATTGCCAGAGGCACGAGAGTATATCAGAAGTGTCTTTGATCTGACCAGTGAAGTATGGTTATTTTTATATACCAGACATGATCCAAAGAATGTTTAATTGGCTTATCTTTATCCAGCTGGTGGTCAGACTGACTGATGAGCAACCATTCTGAAAAAAATGATGCTATTTCAAAAGTCCTGTCTTAGGTGGATGTCTGGGTACAATCCAGGCAAACCCAGCTTATTTTTACTTTGCACATTTATCATAAAAGCATTGACATAAATTATTTTTTTCCATACAGTTTCTATTTGCATCTTCCCATCATTTTTTCAAACAGGCTTAGTGCTTCCTTAGTAGGACCCTTTCTGTTTTAATTTGCCTGTAAGCTTCTTAGTGTACTTTTATGTGAAAATATGCAACTGAATACACAGTAATAAACCTGTGAATTATTGTGTTACGTTCTATACCTGTTTTCTTAAGTGACAAAACCATACATATGCAGAAATCTGTCTGCTACTAAAGTCATGATGCATACAGGGACAAAACAGGTTTCTACTGATATCAGCTAAAGAGAACAAAAATCAGAAAGAGTTGTGATAGCCTGCACCAAGGAGATAAGTAGTTGGCAATTAACCTGTAATTCTTCCTCTTCTACTGTTTTTATTATTAATTAATTTGCAGCAGTTCTCATAAGCTTTATTAGATGCCTCTTAATTTTGTAAGTTTTTTCTAAATTCTTGGTAAGGTTATTTAAGTAATATTCTAAAGCTACTAAAGCCCTTTATAAAAAGTATTAAGTTGGCATAATTGTCTTTCTGGGACTCTTATGACACAGACACTATTTTGTCTTAAAAAACCCCAAAAAATCCCCAAAAACACAAACAAGAGGCAACCATCCCATTCCCCTCACCCAAAGTGGAAAAAAAAAAAGAGATAGAATAAAAGTTATTCCTCCTTCAGAAGGGTATCATAAAAATCACCAAAAGTTATTAATGACACAATTTAACAATTAATATTTGGAAAGTGATTATACAAACTTTAGTTGAAGAACATACATAACATGCTTAGAACCACTAGCCTTGAAAAGAAATCTTATATTTAATGAGTAAGCCATAATTTGATCTGACAGCAGTAATTGCATCTAATCTGTCAATCCTTGTTGGGGTAGAGTCTGGGGTTATCTAAGCAGCAGGATTAGTGCTACGTGTACAGGCAGAGGAATTCACAGCACACAAAGCATCACATTCCCTCTGACCACCTGGGTGCAGAGAGTCTTGGTGGGAAATGGAAGTGGATTCAGCTCCAGTGCACCAAGGCATGTCTCCCAGGCTATAAATAATCCATAGATGGACATCTATGCTATCTATATGCATCTATGCTTATAGACAGACATGCGACTAGCTCTGGAAGCCCAGGACAGGCCACATCTTTCTTCTTTCATTCAATAACTGGAAATAATTGAAATTAAATGTAATTTACCCTGTGAAGGCACTTTAATTTCTGCCATCTTTCCCCTCAGGCTACTAAGTTTTCCCTGAACATTATGTTTGCAACTCACAGCTTTGCCGCAGTTTGCTAGCATACTCTGCTTTGTAGATGTGGCAAGTGAGGGATTGAATTTTTCTTTTTTTTTTTTTAATTTTTAAATTGAAAGAAAGTCTTTCAAGTCTAAAGAGATGTTTTGGTTTATATCCTGGATAAAGTCAACCCTGAACTCCCTTTAAAATATGTTTCTGCTGAGAACTCCTATAAATATTCATCTGCATGTAGAGAATTACTAGCTAATAACCCATCATGGTTAATAACCCATAACAGAGGGCACGCAAACAATGGATGTACCTTACAGGCCATGGTTCGTGTCTGGTCAACAGCAACTGGTGCAGAATGGATTCAGGTGATTACAGTAACTTACTTGATAGCATATCCAGAAAGTTTTATCTGAACCTTTGCCAGCCTGTTGACAGCCATGCTGTCAGTTTTTTATATTATCGAGGTCAGACTGAAAAAAGTTTTGTTTTATCCCTCCCATTTTTCTGTCAGAAGGACTGCAAATAGTTGAGAGCAAGATCTGCTAATAGGATAGGACAAAGAAAACAAAAAGGAAACCGCTATCTTTTTATCTTACTATCAGCATTTGGTATTGCATCCTGAGAGGCAATACACAAAAATAAAACCAGCATGGAATTTAATTTAAAAGAAAGATGTATGAAAAATCTTTCAACCTTCTATACTTTATATTCCTCAAGAGGAATTTCATCACCACTGTGCTATGCAGCACTGACTGCGCTGCAAAGTTGTCTCACACCTCCATAGCAATCTCAAAGACAGTCCCTGACTGCTGTAATTCTTGGCAAATTTTAAGTTATGAAAAAATATCAGTAGGCACAACATTTATTCAAGTTTTTTTTCCTTTTCCACTGAGTATTGACAAAGAGCATTTCTTTGTGTTTCAGTCTGAAAAACTGATAAAATACGTGTTAGAGAATTTACTCTTCACTAAGAAGTTGCAGTCTATGAGTAGGAAGGCACAACTTTAATGCTTTTTGAGGAGGAATGTATGTGCTTAATCAGCACATGCAATTAAAATAAAGGCACAGGAAATCTGGTAGAGTTTAGAAAGAAAAGATCACTGTTTCCAGTCAATTTTGCTGGTTTTTTTTGCATTTTTAAAGTGTTTTCATCATCATGTAATAGGTCAGCATATTGACATTCACTGTTAAGAGTAAACCACTTGAATTCTAAGCTCTGAAAAAATGGATTCAGGCTTGTAATCAAAATTTGAAAAGAAACAAAGGGGAAAAGAGTGATTGGGATTCCAAAGCTGTTTGAAGTTTTAATTTCGTGAAAAGAAAAGTGCTCTCTAGTTTAAGAAGTGGAGATTACATATTCCATTTGTGAAACCAAGTAGGTTCCTCTCAGCCATTATACTTGGGTGGAAATAGAGACCTCAACTGATTTTCCGATTTTCCAATTTCATGAGCTGGCATTTTAAGAACATCTCTAATCTGTCCCAAACTTCCATTTTCTTAGAGAATAACAATATTCACAGAACTGGCAGAAAGTCCCAGGAAAATATGGGATGACAGGGAAAGATTCTCATTCCTTAAAAATCACATGTTCAGCATGCAACAGTGAGTGTGAAGACTTTACCAAATTCTTTTCCATAGCAGATACAAAAGAGGCAAAATATCTTAAGTACTCCGAGTTCATTTACTTACTAAGTGAGGCCTCATCCTGTAAAATGTGAGCCCTTGATAGCAAGTGCTGTTTGCATGAGCCTGAAAAAACTGACCTTTAAGAGACTATTACTGCTTCTCTCATGGTTCTTAAAAATCACCACATTAATGTGATTTGTCTAACACACCAGATCCACCTCCTAGAGCAATTCCCCTAAATCTGAAGATTTACTCAAAGATAGCCACTCTGTTTTTACACTAATAACTTTGAGACCAAATTTTCCAGCCTGTTATCAGATAAATGAATGTATTCACAACCTCCCCAAAATTTCACAAAAACCATCTAAATGAAATAAATTCTTTCTGTATTAATCTTTTGATAGTCTTGATTGCCACAATATTTTGCAGCAATAACTGAAAGCTAAAGCTGAGCTTAAGTTTTCTGAATTAGGCTTAAACTTTTTGTCTACCTCACATAATTTAAGAAAGCTCTCTGGAACATTAAACATACTTCTGTTAATAAATTCAAGAATATAAATCAAAGAATGCTCTTTTCCTTGGAAACTATCATCTACAAAGAATAATTACACCTATCTAGTGGCACATCATCTTGGAATAAAAATGAATTTTAGATAATATTTTTTACCTGGATGAGCACAATTCTGACTTCTTTAATTGTTCAGGAGAAATTTCTGGTTGTATTTATATTCAGGAGGTATTACATGCCTATATAAAAGGAGTCAAGAGGAGTTTGTAAAGGAGCCACAGCTGAGCAAAAGCAAATAGAGAAAGGAGACAACACCAATTAAATTCAGGAGAGTGTGGAAGCCCTAGATGAGCAAACCACCTCTTAACATCAGCTGGTGAATAATGACATTTTCACAGCCAAGTTATCCTCCTATACCTTAAAGGTGACATTGGAGTATTTAAAAATAATAAGCCTGCAGTACTGGAGAAAAAGAAGGCCAGGACAACTGATAAGCCTGCCCTCTGATACTAATGTAAGATGCAAATCCTTTGAACTGAAGCTCACCAGAAGGACCATAACAGGCTGTTTAATTCTATAGATCTATTGCTGGAAAAGTTTGAAAAACTGAAATTTGCTGCTGTGATGAACCCCAGAGAATGTGAATGTGCAATTTGGACAACCAACTGCTGGCATCTTCCAGTACACAAGCCCCCAGTAAACATGCATAGGTAGTAAACTTCCCTGATGCTGTGAGACAGCATAGACAAAATATAAAAAGATCCCTGAAAACAAATCTAAATGTTTCTTGGGTCCTTGGTGGGGAAGCAATTCAAACTTTGCATGAAAATATCTGAGCTTTGCCTCTCACCTTGGAGGTGTCTGGTAGCTGTTTCCCTTTCTAAATTGAAATAGCAATATACAGAAGCTGGAGGAAAGTATCTTATTAACAGGTGTGGAGCGAGCTGCGGCTTCTCTGAACAGTACTGTAGTTCTGTCTTCTGAGTTCATCGTACATATGCAAAGTTTTAGAAGCAAGTGGGTAACAATTTGTCCACAGAAACAAAACATAGCAACTAAGCACATGTAACGTGGAGTGTTAAAAAAAAAAAAAATCAAGCTGAGTAGCTGTACTTACCAAGAATGACTCCTAAAGTGTACCAGTTTCTGTTGTAAATGGTTGTGGTGGGTTGACCGTGGCCGGCTGCCAGATGTCCACCCCGCTGCTCTCTCATTCCACCTCCTCAGCAGGATGGGGGAGAAAATAAGATGAAAAAGCTCACTGGTCAAGAGAAAGACAGGGAGATCACTTAACAATTTCTGTCATGAGCAAGAGAGACTTGACTTGGAGAAAATGAATTTAATTTATTCCCAATTAAAATAGAGTACCATGCTGAGAAAGACAGACAAATAAAAGCCTTTCCCCTAGCCCCCCTTTTTTTCTGTCTCAACTTCACACTCTCGTTCCTGACGACTCTACCTCCTCCCCTGGGCAGCACAGGGGATGGGGAATGGGGGCTGTGGTCACTCCATAGCAGCTTCTCCTTGCCTCTCCTTCCTCCACACTCTTTTCCCCTTCTCCAGGGTGTCTCCTTCCCACAGGCTGCAGTCCTTCGGGGTAATCCTGCTCCAGCGTGGGTTCTCCATGGGCTGCAGCTCCTTCAGGGCATGCCCACGTCCTCCAGCATGGTCCTCTCCACAGTCTGCGGTGTGGATACCTGCTGCAGCATGGCCTCCTCTCCAGGGACCGCAGGGGAATCTCTGCTTGGGTGCCTGGAGCACCTCCTCCCCTCCTCCTTCTCTGGCTTCGGTGCCTGCAGGGCTGTTTCTCACACAATTTTCCCTTCACCCCTCATGGCTGGGCAGCATTTTGCCCTTTCTTACCCAGGCTTTCCCCAAGGTGCCACCATCATGGCCATGGGGCTCGATCCTGCCCTGTGGTGGGGCCGTTGGAGCCGGCTGCAACCAGCTGTGTCTGGGACAGGGCAGCCCCAGCCTCTCCTCACTGGGGCCGCCCTGCAGCCGCCCGAATCCTGGCAGCTCAACACCTGCACATTGCTTCAACCAAAATTTCAGTGCAGCTAAGGACAGGGACAAAAGCAGACGCTTCCTGCGCTGATAAGCAGGAGAGGCCAATCACTTCCCTTACAAAACTCATTGGAAAAACTGTGTCAATGCACATCTTGATACTTGTTCTGTAACGTCGTCACACGTTTACGTGTCAGTCAGTGTCACTGCGGTTTCCAGTGAAATAGGAACTCTGCCCACGTCTGTATGTCAGAAGTACTTAAAAGAGCAGGATACTCCTCCTGTTTAGAGCAAGGAAAAAGCAGGAAAATGCCTTATACAAGCCAAGTGCGCTTACAAGACTTTGGTGCGCAACATCCCATTAGAAAAGCTAGCAGAAAATTTACTTAGTGGGCAGTTTCCAATTTAGTACACTTTTAAGTAGCAGAAATCTTCTCAGTTTTATGAGTATTAATTCTGGTTTTTCAACTGTGGATACTAAAGATGATACTAAACCATTTGGCAGCCATCGTGTGTAATTTGCTGTGTTTAAAATTAAAGAACTGGACTGCAGGCCAACTATTTGTGCTACCCAGTGTGTCTTCACTCTGTCTGTGCTACCCGATGCCATCAATGTGTCTTATGCATGGTGCCAGCAGAAGAACAGAAAGCTTTTATTTTATTTTATTTTATTTTAAATCAGTGATGGAAAAAGTCCACGTTTTATGAAATATTTCCTTGTATTTCAGACAAGAAGCTGCAGCACAGAAAGAGATTTGTCTCAGAGCTGCAGTGAAACCATGCTGGGGTCAGAAACAGCCTGTGTGGATCTGACACCTGCCTTAGTCACTTGGCATCTTAAGGATGAGGTTCCCTCCCACTCCACTCGCTCCATCCTTGGAAGGGGTGTAGAAGAGCTGCCTTCTGTTGGGGGGATGCAACAGCTTCCACTGAACAACGTACAGTGTATTTACTCCTGTCACGAGCTGCATGCATGGCGGTTGTGATTTGGGTAAGGAAGGTAAGAGTAGCAACAGAGAAAGGGTATGAAGGAGGATCTTCTTTGAGACCGAATATTCATGTTGCCTAGTCTGTATTGCCTAATAGCCCTGCTTGAATTATTGAATGCCTTAAGAGGGACGCAAATCAATCGTGGATGCTATTTCAATAAAGGAAGTGCAAACCAAATCACAGACAGAGACTTAACACACCTGGAAACCGTACTGCAAGCTTGTGTGAGGCCTTTTCTTACACATTCAGTAATTGTGCCACTGCACTCACAGGGTAAGGGAAGCCGGCTTCTTGCAAGCTTAATTTTACCTGCAAGAAGTCTGACTGTAAAGGCTGACACTGCTGGCATTTCAGATACCTGTACTGCTGGCATTAAGGCAGCCATGCTTTCCCACAGAACAGTGTTGAAAGGCTGGATTTAATGCATTTCTCCCTGTTTGCAGAAAAGTCATTGGTACTTCTGGCACTTTTACTGGACATCTGCTTCAAGCATATTGGACATCAGTGTCAGGCATATAATAATGATAAGGCTGTTATATCACTCTTATAACACACATTTGAAGAGACTGTCTAACGGATGAACTAAAAGCTGACAGTTCAACTGCAGTGAGCTCATGCTCTTTTACAAACTGCATCTACTGAATCAAAGAATAAAAAACTGAAACTCAGCAGTTTTTCCTCTTTCAAAGTTATTAAGTTTTTTGTGGGTTTTCAACATTTCTTCTAATTTAGGAATTGTTTTTCTCCTCTCAGAAAATTACTTAGAGCGATTATATTGCTTCTTACATCTTAGTGATGTAGCTGGCCACAGCAACTATACTCACTGAAACAGATATATCATCATTTTGTTTACAAATATCTTTAAAGCTTCTTCATATCTCTACTTCTTCACAAGTTGATAATTCTTAAATAAGAAGTCTGGTCAAGTTTTGTGTATTTAATCTTAGTTCCTGCCTATATTTTTTTCTTTAGTTTAAGAAGAATCTATTAAGCTATGCTTTATCTGGTGGTTGTTCAATGTAAAGGAATCCTGGAGAGCAGAAACCTTCTATGGTACCAGGCACTCTTTATATCCGACCTAGACCTTCTTAGTTTTAATGATCGATGCAACAGGAGTATGGAATATGTCCTTAATTCTGTCACTTGCTTAATACATCACTCCTTTTTGTTTCAGGAGACAAATGGTCTGAAAATATCTAAAACTCCTTTTGCTTCTGTCTTCAGAACATGACATAATACAACACTTTATTTTTTACTGCAGAGCAGGCAGTCTTAGAAGCCAAATATGCAAGTGAATTGGTTCGGTATTTTTCTCCCAACATCAAACATATAGTGCATGACGAGTCAAATTAAAAATGCAGTAGAAAGTGAGAGTTGCAAAGAGAGTTTAGGTAACATCACTGCCACAACGCGTCTACTTTAAATTCTAGGAGTGATGTTTCAAAGTTATACTCTCAAACCCCCATTCCTCCTCCAACTCTGGTAGAAACACAGCATCTGCCCAAACCTTATGTATTCAATTTATGGAATTTCCTGACCACCGAGTTCAGCACTAAACCAAAGATGTCCTCCCCCATCCAAGGACAAACTACTTGCAGCTTCATTCTTAATTCCGTTCACTGTCTAGAAGAAGGAACAGTCTTTCACTCCCTGAAAAATAGTCCTGAACACCCTCAGGGAGCATGGCTACTACTGATTTCAGAGAGAGACATAAGAGGTAGTAAGAGATGAAAATCCTTGTTTCACCCTGCTAAATCCGCCATTACACAATGGTGATGTGACAGGAAAAGAGCCAAATACCTGCCACTTTCATCCTGCTAACAACTCCCTGCCACTTTCATCCTGCTTAAGTGCTGAAACCAGGATTAGAGTTATATAATGCTGTAAAATGGGAATTCAGCTTGCAAAGGGAGGAAACTTTTGGTTCCCTTCCTTATTAAAATCACTGCTCATGCAGTGGAGTAGCATTGCTCCAACATGAACAAGCAACATGGAGGAGCTGAGTCCTCAAAACTGTAACTCTCACCCAAGCGCAGTCTTAAAAGAACACACTCTAGGTGATCTATGTGCACCTAAGAATTTCTGCTTAGAGTAAAACTGTAGGGCACACATCCTAGACTGGTTAAAAACTTGATCAGATATTTATTATGTTCTGGGTATTTTGTACAGTGCTCAAATTTTGTTTGTATTTCTGCATAAGGCTCTGATGCACAGACTGAAATTGGATTCAAACCTGCCTGAGCACAAGATGAGCACAGTAGGATTGCTCAGGTATTTGCCATAGAAGAGCTTACATTAACTGAGAGGTTGGCATTTCCAGTGTCCTCCTCCACATGCAGAAGGAAGATCCCACGAATGCTGTCACTCCATCAGCTTCCCATCTAATGGTGCAGATCTCTTCAGTATACTAAATAAGCAGAGAAGAGAATAAACTTAAAGCAGGTCAGAGGTACCCTTCCTATCGCCTTCTTAACAGTTAACATGTTAAAGCTGCCACAGTAAGTGTCAAACTAAAACTTGGAATCAGGGAGACCACACCATCCTTATTGTTGAGTCAAGGTTGTGAAAGCAGGTGAAACCTCCACTGGGCCAAGGGCACTGGCCCCAGGGCTCTGCCCTGGGGAACTCCAGTTGTTGTCCAACCCTGGAGCACAGTCCTAAAGTCCACTTGCTCTTGAAAGCAGGGAGTAAGGGATGGATGCCCCAGCCTTTTCAGCCAGGGAGCAGAAAAAGTGCTTTTATCGTTCTAAGAGCAAAGTGCAAGCAAAGGGCTGACAGAATTGCTTCTAAAGGGGTCAGGTAGGTCTGAACCCTTCCAAATTATGGCAGTACTAATGTCTTGCAGGAAGAGGCGTTGCATGTCCTCAAAAAGGTCTGGAAGAGGTTCGAAAAAGCATAGTGAAAGCAGGTGTTCAACATCTGCTTTTGCTTTGGGAACAAGAGTAGAGCTTGCTTGGAAAAGCATGGTCTCCTTGACAGCCTGGCTGTGTAGGGTAGAGGAAGATATGCACAGTGTAAGCCAGGAAAAAATTGATTAAATCAACTGTTTTGCCAGCTGGAGTTTAATAATATTAGACAGGGATGAACAGAAGGCATCCTTCAATCTATTCTTTCATCCAACCAGAGACAGGTACTTTTGTACTAGGAAGACAAATGAATTAGAGCTGTAAATTTTACTAAAGAGCAAATAAGAAGTGGTTGGTGGAATGAAACCTTAGAACTTAATTATCTTAAACACTCAAAATCAAACAAGAACAGGTGAATAGGTACTTTTGCAAAGAAATAAGGAAGATGGAAACCAGACCAATCTTTTAAGAAACAGCTAGTGTTATGTATTTTGGAACTTCTTTAAGATGTTGGATATTTTACACTAAAATATCCTGTGTTTTAGTACTGACAAGCCAATATTCTGACTGTTGCCCTCTCCAAAAAATTAAATTACTCTGAGAAATCTGATAAAAATAAAGCTTTATTCAGTGGGTTTCCTTTCAGTGAGTTTTAAGAGAAACACATGAGAAAATTGAAAGCAACAGTTCCCAGTTTTGACACATATTGTAAAGTGCAGAAATTGATACTGCGCACAGCAACAGTCCAAGATATCACATAAATGATTGAGGTACCGCAGAAAAAATATTTGTCCCAATACTACCTTATTCTGATATAGCATCATTTTAATACCTGCATTAGTGTTACAGAAGTGCCTTTTCCATTTATCTTACCTCTGTGCAGTAGCACTCTACATGTCTTTAAACTCATTCATCTGACAAAGCCGAGGCAGTTGGCTGAATGCTACATTGCATTTGACCATCCTGACAAGGCTACGGTCAGGCATCCAACAACCCCGGCCTAGGGAGTCTTATTATAGCAAATTTATGAGAGCAGATGTTGCTCCAAGCCTTGCAAGACTACGTGTTGTGTTTGGCACGCTGGAGTTAAGCAGCTACAGTGGTACACATATTTTCTCGCAGCTGCATATAGTAATTATATTGATCTAACTACATGCTAAAAATGTCCAACTGAAGCTAAGCTAGTGTGATTAAGGGATCTGAAACCTTGGACAAGTCCTTGCCTTTAATATACTGGGTGAACAGTGGGGTCTTAGAAGAACCCCTTCTGGCTTTTGGCAGTTTAGGGAATGGGTGTTTCATCACTGGTTTTAAAGTCTTCTTTCTGAAAACTATTGAGGCTGTGTTTTCATCAAGAATGTCAGATTTATTATATATCAACCCTGTATTTATGAATTAAAGTACCAGGAAATGAAGGAGAACAAGAATACAGAACAAGAATAAACGAGACTTCCATAGATATCATTTACATCAAGTGGCATTTATTTGCAGAAAAATGTTGCATGGAAATTTATTAGCAGTTTTTCAAAATTGAATGGAATTATGGTTTAAATCTTTAAAAGAGTAAAAGAATCATTTCAATCAGAATGGAAGGCAAAATTTCATAAATTAGACTCAGTTAAGACCACACTCAAATCTAGGAAAAGGTTGCTAGCAAACAGAAGTTACTGTTACTTTTGGTAAAAGGGGAGGCTGCTGATCATCTGCTGCACTAAAAGATGGATCTTACTGGTTTATGGACAGAGTTGTACGACATAATTGGCTCTGGGACGAGGAGGTGGGAAACCATGTATCAGGAGGATACTCCTGGTCATGCAATCCCCAGATAATACTAATACTCAAGGTGGTGCCAGTTTGCCAGTGTACCTGGTGATTGAAAAAAGCCTCCAGTCTGAAACATTTTTGGAAATCAGGACATTTTTACCAATCAGGTCAGTGTATAAGATCAATAAAATAGATTTGATACTTATGCAGTCACCAAAAATAAAGCATAAATACAAGACATGAGACATAAGTCTCCAGGGAAGATCTCATCACTGAAACCTGAGGGGATCATTAGCCCCAGTTTCCAACTCACCCTTTTACATAGGACGGTCTATGATATGCATTGCATTATGTTTTGTATCATTAGCTGCAGCTATTCCAAATAGCTTGGTTATTCTTCTTGCCTGTCTGGTTTGGAAGCAGCAAGCTACTTCCCTTTTCTTCCCCATCAAATAAACATGTTTGTACATCATAGCATTTTTGCTGCTCTCAAATAAGTCTACAGACTCAGCCAAGAACGTCAGCTGAACTATCTGAAAATGCTATCTTTAAAGAACTTTTAAACATGTCTACCTTTAGAAAGGATGTACATGCTTATTGTTTAAAAATATTAGCAATAATTTCTTTAAAAGAACTTACACAGAAGAGTCATATTGCTCTATACTGAGTGTAAGCAGAGCAAAAGGCTCGTCAGGATGACTTGTCTTTCAGGTAAATAATCTGTAACAGGCAGATGGCATTCAGTTTGGTTAGTTGCTGTTCCATATGACATACAAGCAAAATAAGGTTTTAGTCCTGTTATATAAATAGTTTTGTTAAAAAAACACTCAAAAGCAATAAAATCTCACAAATGCAAATTAAAGATCAGAGTAGCATTTTTTTTCTCCGTTATCAATAAAGCCTATTCTTAACTTTCCTCATGTCGAAGTAAGTCTTCAGTCTCATCTTGAAGCAAAGTTTATAAAATGCCACTTATAATAAAGTCAAGTTTTCTATATGTTAATCTACCTAACTTTTGATAAAAACAGGGATATAGCTAACAAGTCAGATGCTATTGGTTCATCAGGTGTAATTGCATCCTACTTTACCTTTGCTTTTATTTTAATCAGAAATAAGTCCACTGATGTTAATGGGTTCAAAATGGCAGAACTGAGCTATAAATATTGCTTTGCTAGTTGTTTCCCATTTCAATCCAATACATTTTCAGACACCAGCTCATCCTTATTATAAAACAGATTATGAAACTGTCTTTATCTTGAACCACAAATTTTTCTCGCTTTTGCTCTTCCCATTCTCTCCCCCACCTCCTAGGGGATGGAGGTGAGTGGGGGTGGGGGTGAGTGGCTGGTGGGTACTCTGTTGATGGGCACAATATAGAACAGAGAAATATGTGTGCACACACAAAGCATTTTTCTAGAGTTGGTGAAAAAGATTAAGCTTTTTGCAAACATTTTGACTGACATAAATTTGTCTATACCCTGGCAGTTATTAAATAACATCATAAGGAGATATGCAGACCTTTAAGAGAAGTGGTTGAGCTGATGCTTGTGGAAGAACGAGCTGCTGTAAAAAGCTGAGTGAAAGAGCTCAGACCTCCCACGCAACAGCCCAAGGCAGCAGCAGGTCAGCCTCTTCATTCATTCTGCCCTTCTACATGCAAAGTCCAAAAAGAAGCAGAAGCAAGGCTGGTTTTGCAGGGATAACACTCAGCTGGATTCAGGCCGTCTATCGCACACAGAATCTGAATCCTGAATTGACCAGAGGTATAGATTCGCACCAGCCTACAATTTCCTGTCATTTATATATAGCACGTAACTGCTTCAACTGCCCTGTTTTATTGCCTACTGAAAAGTGAGTGGGTAATTTCACACTTGCTCTTGGATATTAGGTTTATTATACCAGGCTTTATCTTATAGTATACTTTGAGAACTGTTATAAATTTTGGAAGAACAGGGATTTGTAGCAGAGCTAGTAGCAGGCCTCTATTATAGAGGTGGTAGGAGTTACTGTCTGAGAACAGTAGAGGCTTTTTCACAGAGTAATTGGCATTGATTATCTTCCATCCATGTTCACTGTCACTTATCAGTACAGATGCGCTGGGAAGATGGTTTTATGAAGTGTCCATGTGCAGTACTGCAACTTTCTTTCTGGTAAAAGCAAGTTGATTATCACCTACGATCAAATCAGACCAACCACAAAAGTTGATTACAGGTCTAGATGTACAGTATAGAACTCATGGAAAGTCAAGAATTATGAGCTCGCAAAAGGAGACAGGCAAGATTCTAGCTTAAATGACACCCCCTCACCCCTCACCCCTCCCAATTAAAGAAGATGTAAGAAAAGAAAACAAAGAGCTCCTGAAGTGCAGTGTCCTGTTAATGGATCAGAAGGGGACAGCAGGAGGAACAGTGTTAAATGCCCTTGTTCATCTCTTGTGGCCACTGTAAGTTCTCAAGTCAGTTTAGACAAGCCTTAGCTATGCCATTTTCCGGAGTGTGTCGATGTAGCTAACGATGACAAGGCCCAACAGATGATTAAAGAGATGAGTAAAGGAAGCAACGTCATGCTTTCCAAGGAAAGAAAGGATCAAGACAGATGTAACTTACTCCGGTTCTTAGCATCACGTTCCTACAAATAGAAAGCAATACTGGAGCTATTATTGTCACCATTCAGGCATGATGAGAAGTGTTAAAAATAATGAACTTCCTAGCTGAACACATAAAAATGAGGTAAAGCATGGTATAAAGTATGACTGTCAGACATTTCAGCTAGCCCTGAAACAAGGATATGTGTTCTGCAAACTGTCCATCAAACCTATGCTACATTATTCCATCTGACAGATAAAGTGGCTGATCTTCACTGCATGTAAAATTGCCAGATATCCGGCAACTTAGGATGACTCAGGCCAGTTTTCACAAACAAAGAGCCTGAACCTAGTAGTAGCAAAAATTACTACGTTCTTTTATTCTGCTAAAATGCCAGAGTTTGCATGGCTTGAAACATAAAAATGAAAGACTGTGTGCAGATGGCTAAGCAAAGGAAGTGGGGTTAAGATGAACAAAATCAGGTTGAAAACTGCCAGCTGAAGGGTAACAGAAGCTGCTAAGGGAACACAAGGCAATTAAATCCTATGTTATTTTTTTAGCACAAAACAGCGTAATCGAAAAGCAATTAAAGGTACATGAAGTAGTGATCAGTTGACCTAATTGTTCACCAATAATCTGAGACTACACTGTCAGCTGTGATCAGGTAGTTGTGGCTTAGGCAAGTCATAGTATAAGCTGTATGTATATATGTTTTAAACAAATGGAGACAGTGGCATAAGGGCTAAAAGATACTCACAAAGAATCAGAAACTATAAGCATCGTAGTGGGTGGCATACCTAGAGAGAATTATTCAGTAATTTTCAAAAGTTAATGTTTCAAGCATAACCATTTGTAGGGAGGTTATAGCTATTCATCATTTATAGGACAACCAGAATAGTACCTGAGCAGTAATTAAAGACAGATTAAGATAAATGATACAGAATGGGTAGAACTTGTTTCATGGTGAATTCTTGGTCAATAAAATAAAAATTTCAATGTAACACAAAAAAGTGTCCTCACAAGATGTAATTGGCTTAGCAGCATTAAGTACTGTGTACGGAGTCAACTTATGTTTGCACATCAGCAGCACAGACCCTCTGTTGCAGAGAGGGAACAGCTAGCAGGTGATTTAATTTGCAACATGACTTGACCTGTAAACTCAGGCCAGATAATACAAACTTATATTCCAGTTCTATCATACAGGCTGCCTCTTAAAAACGACAGTATTTGCATACAGACAGGTATTTATTTGAGGAAAAACATGGAACACGATGTAAGTGAAAGCAGCACAACTATGGTTCATCCTGACTATAAGGACTGCAACCTAAACAGCTTCCTGTGCTATCACCCCAAAATGGGTGAGTTCCAAGGTCTGATAATAAATGATACACACCTTGAGTGCCTTGCTCAGTGCCAGACTTCGTATCCCTCATGAGAAACAGTTGTGCGCTATAAGCACTCAAAATTTTACTGACATTTAGTTTAATGGAAGGAAATTATTTTGCTTTCAATTAGCTCTGGAATATTCTGCTCTTAAATTGACTGCTAATTCCTAATGCAAGCCTGCTATCCGTCCATACTGCTATTATAGAAACTGCTCCTTAATTTGAAAGTTAGTCTCTTTTTTCACCAAAAGTGTCATAAATTGGGGCAGATTTCTTTTGTTCAATTAAAAATGACATTAGGATTCTTTTTTATACTCTTTGTACTCTAAAAGGCCTATTCTATGCTGCAATGACGTGCTGCAACAAATTCATGAAAATAACCTATTAATACCTTCTAAGCTTTGCCTGATTTATCTTCTGCTTTTCCCTCTTGATTCTGGGGTGTTCAATCACACTATTTTCAGGAAATTAGTTTTCCTGTATTTCTTTATAATTTTTCAAATTAGCCTCTGGCTACCAAATTTCCATTTCTGAAAGTTAATACATAATAGATGTCTTCTCCTATATACTGTAGCAGAAGGTTTTCTTTCTTTTTTTTTCTTTCAGAGAGGGAGAGGGGGAGAGGGAGGGAATAATAAACCTACTATTTAGAGGGTTTGATATTATTCTAGTTTGATTATATATGGGTAACTAATTGTAAGAAAGTATTAATTGAAATTATCTAGCAGGTTTGTAGGTTGAATTTCACTGCATCACCAACATTATGTTTTCAAAAACAAGTCAGCACTTTAAGACAGATGATCCACAAGTAATTAAAGCAAATGATATCCCAAGCCAGAGATTTAGAGTGCTCAGTCACCATGTTAAGAGTATTACTGGCTTTAAGACATTGAAAGCCCATCTATGCTGGAGCTCATCCATGCTACTTTTCCTGCCGCAGCAAGGTCTTTTATCATGGTTTGCAAGAAACTTGGTAAATTCATATTTATACATAACTGCTTTCAATCCTCAATGATAGTACAACATTGTAAGACACCAGTTTTAAAAAAAATAATTGAGCAATAGGAGGTTTAGGATCACCCCTGTGTTCAATTTTGATATGATTTGTTCTCCTACAACAGATTCAGTGCTTTAAAGAAATTCCTTACACAGATAATTTCTGGGTCACTGTCTTTCACATCAATTGTAACAACATCCATGGTTCACAAAACAGGTGTTTTCCTTTAGATTGGGAAGGGGTACCTGCAAAATTATATGGGAAACAGCTAGGCTGGAAGGTATTTTTAGCTTAACAACATGGATGTTGAAGGCCTTCACAGCCTGAAATCATTCCCTGGGATGTCTCCTTCTGTGTCATGCTGCAGAATATGTTTCTTTTTTAAAAGGTTTTGTTTCAAAAAAATTGTTTTGGGGTGATCTAGATGTGACTTACACCTCTATGCCTGGGGTGCATGGAAGAGACGTTGCACAGACCCTTCTGGATGGTGTACTGCACCATGCCTGTAGCTGAGCAGGACCGCGGAGACACAGAGCTGCCTCACGCCCGTTTAGCAGCAGAAAGATCCATCTGTCTAGAAAGATATCATTAAATTACCCAACAAACCACTGCCATCATAGTAAGTTACAAGAACCTAAGATATACTGTTAAATTGTGTTTCTGGGGAACACACCTCCATGTTAAAACATCCTGGATCACAGTTCTGATTTTAGAGCCAGACTTTAAAGACAGTGGCCTCTATCTTCACAGTACCATTTTCTTGTGTAACAACCTGCTTGCAGTTTTTGTAGAAAAATGTGGGTGAAATTGGATGCTTTTACCTTTCTCTGATCGACTGTCCTAGAAAAAAAACAGGCTTTCAATTAACAGCTTATTGGCTGACAACCCTTTAACTTGCTGATAGCACTTAGCCTAATGACAGGTTAATCTTCTGAAGACGGAAATCTGACACACCTCTTTTTCAGGAAATCAGAAAACAAATAAAATTCTAGTCAGTTCACATGTGGCCATGTAATTCCTCACCACTGCTTGCTGGATATGACCATGAATTATTTTATCAGGTTAAACCAATATTTCATTTCATCTTCAGCAGGACTCAACAACAAAGAAACAAGGATGCAAACAATCAATACGCTCATACTCAACAAACTTGCAGTGAAAGGAGTAAGAATAGGCTGCAAGGGGATGAATTTTTTTCTCGACCTTTTTGAGTGATCGATGTACATCCTGAAGCATGAAGACTGACAGGACCAATATGTTTTTATCCCAGTCAGTTTCACTACACGCATTACTCATGCTGTGCCTTATAATTTAGACTCGTATTAACATACCGCTTTATTTACTGCTCTCTGACATTCTATTTCTTCTAGCACAATGCAGAAATGTTGGACAAGTTGAGTTATAGGAGCTATAACACACAATGCTATTTTCCCAATTGTATATACATTAACATTCTGATCCTTTTCTTTTGGGAATGAAAACTGCAGTGCTAGAGGCCTGGTCTCTATCCAAGGCAAAACCATTTATTTAGTCACTTCCCCCTCCCCCCCTGCTTAAATCTTTGAATTTGTATGTGGGGGTGGAATTTTCAGCAATCTGAAATAAAAGTGGTTCTGTCTTTTTGATACTTGAGGGAATGTGAGAACAATCTAATTCAAGAAAAGTTACTTTTTTGCTCTGAATAAAAAATGGTAGCAATGTACTCTGAGCTAACTGTCTGAAAAATGGTTTGGGAGCTATTCTAATGAAAAAACGTAAATATAAACAAACCTTCACAGGAGCAATGTAATTAAACCTCTTGTCAAAGACATGACCTGTGATTTCACAGTGTAAGAGGCTATTGCCAAATCCAAGAAACATTAATCCTGAGCTGATCCGATCACTGTAATAAAATTACCAACACAGAAGATAAGCTTCATCATTATTCATGAGCTAGAAGATGAGTGGACATATTTGTGGTTTAGCGTACAAACGTCCTTTTCCAAAGAGCTTGCTAACCATATTGTATATACCAAACACGTGCTCCTGAACCTGGTATTTCACATACCCTGTGTCAAGGGCAGTAAAAAAATCATCAGCTTGCTGTGAACTGCTATGCTGGTTTCAAACTGAAGATGTTAAACCCTGTAGTTAGTATCTATAACTACAAGGAAACTTTTCACTGAGAAAATATGGTAAAATTTAATCATCATAGTTACAATTCTAAAAAAAAACCACGCAGAATAAAGGTCTTAGCAGAGCAACTTTTTAATAGACACACCAAATTCTGTATGCTTGAGGGAAAAATAGTAAAGGTTCCCTGAATCACTACCATGATAAAATCACCAGCAAGGGCTATCCACACATTTGTGTTTTGGTGTGCAGCAAATGCGAGTCAAAGAATTGGAGAGATACATGAAAATAGGTGTGTAGAACAGCAGGAGGGAGAACATACTTATTACTGGCAGACTTGGAGATTGTTCCAGGGAAGCTAGAACCCATTGTAATGCTAAGCAATGCTATCATCTATACTTTAAAGCCTAACCAAACCAGCTTAACATTAAATGTGTTAATTCTTCCTGTACAACCAAGTTCCACTTAGGTTGGACACAAGTTTCTGTAGCTGCCTTGTACCTTAGGCCGCTCTTTGCTTGGTCTCAATTTTTGAGCCTTCCCTGTCTGGTATTTAACAGAACAGATTTTTTTACCATGTCACCTCTTCCATGTGCCTCTGGCTGTCAAATGACAAAGGGTAAACTTGTGCTTTGCTGACACTGTGGCCTGTGCACACAAATGCAAATCCCCCAGGGAAAAGTCTTTGATTCTTTATTTATTTAAAAACTGCCTCAAACCTGAAGTAAGGTTTCTTATGTTGTTATTTATCAGTTGGAAAGGAAAACACAAAAACATTTACTGTATACACTCCAACAACATTTTAAGGCGAAGACTCTTTTAAAAATATCAAGAACAATCCCTGCCTCAAAAAACTTATTCCATAACGTGTCTAAAGGAAGCAAGATTCAGTACATGATGTCCCCTCACATTAGCCTCTGCTATGTAACAAACCTCTTTTTGAGGTTTGTCTTGCCTTAAACTCTTGGTATTTAGTCTGCAGAGCTTTAATGGAGAAACTGGTTGCTACCATGATGGTGCAGCAGCTAGTTACTAGAAAGCCCACAGGCAACCAGGTAGAACCACAGTTCAAATACATGGCAGCATAGGAGGCAGCCCAGGCTACTGCATGGACATTTGTGCAATTCTCATCTACACCCACTCCCCACTAGGCATACGTGTTAACTGTCACACAAGGGTAACAGGGCTCGCAAAAAAAAAGGCTAAATATTTTACTTCACATTGGGTACAGTGAATGACTTTTCATAGTATTTGCACAGTCTTTAATGTTTCTGAAAGCACATTTGAAATTGCTTGGTTACAAAAGAAACACTCTGCAAACACAGAGCTAACGTAAGGAGGGAAATGAGGGTTTGCAATACTGCACATCAGGAGCGCAGTGATGCTCCCCATGGTTCAAACAGGAAAGAGGGCACATATGCTGTTGACATTATCTGGTTTTCTTTGGGGATAGAAGTCTCTGTCCTGAAGTACAGCATATTTTAAAGCTTGCTTTTTGCACGTGGCCTTTTTTCCTACAGTCATCTAGCCACAGAAATGGCAGAACTGCGCTCTCGTGGAAAAGTAGCTTTGGTGCACTCTTTTGTGACCATTCACTTATTCCCTAGAGAAGGGAAGATGCTAACTATACTGCAACCTGCATGTCTCCTGCTTTGCTGAGTCCATTTAAGAACTGTCCGTGTTTGATTTTACAGTGTAAATCATAAATAAGTTTAAAGTTTGACCTTTTCTAGTTCCCCACTAACACTAAATGGGTTTCCAATCAGGTAGACTGTTTCTGTAAGACAAAACATGACTTTTTCTGGGGGCAAGCTTCTATTTTGCATGATGTAAAGTCAAAAGTTGACTGCATGCATGGACCATTTTCATTCTTATTCTAGCGCTGTTTTGTAGGTGTTTGTCAGAAAGCATGAAACTAAACAATGAATAGATTTGTACCTGGGGCTCTGCTGCCTCCAGAACGAAGAGCTGTTTGTGGTCCTAAGGAACAAGGCCCCAAGAAAAAAGGTGAACGAAATTTAGGCACTTAATTATATATGCCTGTCATTAAATGGTAAAGGTTCACTGAATGACTGTTCAAAAGGTTAGCAACTGACATTTTAAGTTAATGCTCAGATTCAGTATGCCCCCTGATGTAGCGGCACAAAGAAACAACTACAGAAATAAGCTGCAAAACCTCTTTCAAAATTACTTCTAACTACCATTACAAGCCTGTGGAGAAAAAAGGTCATTTCCACTATGGGCACCTGCTGTTTCTCAGATGATGCATCCTGGGCACGTTCAGGTGACATCATATTAGCTCCCCCCATCCCCAACCATAAAGACTGCATGCATATAATTTCTACCATTTACTGACAATCGGGGTAGCATTAATGGGCATTACAGAACACCTGAACTCTGTTTTTTCTGTTTTTAGGAAACTCAAGAAATGAGAATATGAAACGACCTTTCATTTTTTGCTTCTCAAAGGTCTCGAGGTTAGGTGTTCACTAGAGTCTCCAGAAGACTGCAAGACGAGCAGAATGCAAATTTATTCAAAAGAAATAATTATAAAAAATAGGAACAGTAATATGTTTTAATATGAGCAGTTTGCATAATGAATCATCACAGACAACACTAGTTCAACATCAAAATTACAGCTCACCTTGTGATTCTTTGAGAGCTATTCTGTATGCATTTTCAACACATGAAACATGTTATGTGCAGAAATTATTTATGTAATACTCTTTGCACAAAGAATACAGGCTTAATAAGAGTGGTCACTCAGCATAAAATTATATTTGGACCTTCTTGATGGAATAAATGGATGTATCAATTTCATAAATGTGACGCCAAAATACTACAGATAATTTGGTGACCTGGCTCAGCCCAAGGGCCCATCTCAGCAGCTATTTGGTTCCCAGAAGTGCTGTAAGAAAATGCTGAGGGAGAACAGGCATAGGGCAAGCCATATGTAATACTTCTGCAACAGCTTTCAGCTACTCTCAGATGAATTTTTTTACATGAAATTTTTATACATTTTCTATAAATAGAAGATGTATGCTTCTGCGTGAAAACAAATACAAAATTTAAAAAATATGAAAGCATTTATACTTCCTTTCCTGGAAAAAGTGCTAGTATCACTTAAACAATGAGTAACAATGACCATTCTTGTTTTCTCTTTTTTTTTTTTAAAGAATAAAGGTTTGTACTGCGTTTTGAAAAATATATATTATGCATAATTTTCCTGGATTATGCTACCACTACATTTTAGGAATTCATTTATTATTCTTTGATAGGTAACTTAAGTACAAGAAGCATCCAAAAATGCTTAGCCCCCCTTCACCTGAAAATCCTCAAAACATTCCACAGTGTGAGTGAAAATTTTGAAAAAATGGATTCTAGTAATAGCAATGATGCTTTACTTGAAAAGACTGCAGTATAAAGCAGTAGTATAAAGCTGCAACAATAAAATGTGTACATTTTTCAATATTCTATAGGATCCATGCACAACTGAAGTGTTATTCCAAATTCCTTTGGACAGTGGAAAGAACATTTATCTTACCTGCAAGAGTCCTTTGAAGGTATTACCATCAAGATAAAGGCAAATTCAGAGGATATAGTTATATTTAGATTTTTCAACAGCATTTGCCAAGGGATTACAATCAAAGAAACAGAAGGCACAATAGAATATGGGATAAAAAAGCTGTTTGAAGAACAAAAGGAAAAGCTGCATAGCTGGAAGCTTTTTAGTTTGGCAGAGATGACTCCAATGCCTGCACTCTTGCTACCTTCTGGAGGGGCAGTTCTAGGAACTATTTAGAGATTGTCCAGAGACAAAAAGCCAATAGTTTAGATAAATAAGAGACTATAAGAAATAAATAGCCAGTGAGACAGTAACACAAGTGTATCAAATTAAATTTCAAAGAAAAATTTCAGGATTTCTGTGATAGCTGGTGCATGGTGACTCGTGAAATTTTTATTCGCCCCATTTATGAACCATAAGTGAATCCATATATTCTATATGTTCTAAACTCTTGACTTTACTAAATCCTTGTTTCATATTTCTTCCAGGGGAACTAACAACTTTGCATAAATGAAGAAGCATTAAGTAAAAACTGCAAGCATTGGGCAAAATAGAACACACAATAGCGATTATGCTTTCAGGCAATTAAATACCAAGATGAGGATATAAAGATGATAAACAATCATAACCAATGCTGGAATAGGCAAGCTTCAGAAAAGAAAGAGAACTAGATGAAGGTAAGCATAATCCAATTGGTTAACTTGCTTAGAAGCAACATTCACTGAAGAAATTTTAAGAAAATAAGCCTAACAACAGAAGTGTGCATTTGGCAAATTAAAGGAGAAATGCTGAATCACAAAGAACTCAACTTGTTAATTAATTTAGTGGTAATTTCTGATCAATTTATCAACTGTGTGGGGAGATATAATTTGTTCTAGAAAAGAAAGAAATATGAAAAGAAAATTTGATGTTGATATGAAGGAACTTGTTTGTAAATCTCTAAAGAAAGTGAAAATCAGAAACACTAGATGAGCTGAAGGGAGGAAAAGAAGATTATTACCAAGCTTGCAGAGAACATCACAAGAGGTGGGGGTGATTTGCTTTCCTGTAGTTGAAGTGATTTCAGTTTTGCTATTAAAAACAGATTTCAAAAAATCCACACAACTACTGACCATCCTTGTGTAATCATATTTCTGACTGGTAGCTTTTGCAAGACTTGAGATGTATCCAAGCATCTGATTCTTATATAAACTGTGGTCAGACATCCTTAATAAACCAAACAGAAACTGCCCAGAGCACAGTGGTGAAACTAAATTCCCTGAAATGCAGTGACTTGAATGGAAAATCCAATGAAGCAGCAGATAAGCAGATGTCACTACAGAGATATAAAACACATTGGCTGTGAAGTACAGGCAAAAAGGGAGAATTTGAAGAATCAGGATCAGCCAAAGATGCAGTTAACAGCAAGACAGAGAGGAGACTCTCTGATTTACAAGAAAAGCCTGATCTTCTGAAGTGATCTACAGTGGAGGGGATGGAGTCCAGAAAGAAAGTGTGAGAAAACATCAAACCACACCCTGCAGAACACCTGCAAGCGGTGAGGAAGCCATGGTGGGATGGCTCACTTTAATTCTCATTTCATCAAAGAGCTGGAAAGAAAGCAAACATTTTAGAAATCCTGTGCAAAATCCATCATCTTCGGCTATCACATTTGTCCAAAGAGATAAAGCACTGTGGAGCCCCAGCAATGGAATAGGGGTCTTGAAAAGCGAATGCTTACCACTCTGGAAACTCTTAGGTGGAAGAGGTTCCACTTTCAGGAGGAAACTCCAATAGATGGCCTTGTGTCCCAGAGCATACTGGGACACAAGAGACCCCTAATCATGGAGGTGTAGCCCGGTACATTTGAAGAGCAGGCGATCCCACAGCACGAACCCAGGCATCACAGCATGCTCCAGCTGCTGGGGATGGGCCAGAAGGGTGCACAGGCTGCAGTGCTGCACAGTCGGTGAGCGAACAGCACAATGGACATATGAGAACTGATTATATGAGAATTACAGAAATCAGCTTAATATACACTTGTGATGATGTAAAGACAAATAAAACATGAAATATTTTCCTGTCCTTTTATCACTACGCAGCAGAGGGTAGAAGTTACAACATGTGAGTCTTCATCTCTGATCTTTAATGATAACTCGATCAAGCCCCTTCTTTGAAAATAGTAGAATAATTTGATAAAGAGCATGATGTGACAGAAAGATGAGACAAGGCAGTCTAAAAATGAACATGCTAAGTAATTTTTAGAACTATGCTACTACTGCAAATCTAGATGATAAGGAAAATTTCAATTGTCAAGAAAGCAATTAGACATTAAATATATTTAGGGAAAGTCTTATGATTTCTTTTTCTGTCAACACAAGACAGAATTGGCAATCGGGATGAAAAGAATGATATTACATGTTACAAAATGATAACTTGACCAAACAGTAATTTTCTGTTCCTTAAATATGGCAGAAGCAAGCAGATGTCCTTGTTCACACTATTAGAAGTTTGTTTCTGAGAACGAGCACTTTGTCATCTGAAGAAGCACTATATCATACAGTTTTGCGATGCAAATTCCTGCAAACAGCAGATGTTTATTTACCCCCTGCCCCTTGATCTAATGCACCAATTCTTGATGCAGGATTTCTCCTAGGAAACCAAATGCTGGGCTTAGGCTCAAGATCATGAAAGACTTACTTGCATTTGCACTCCTTCTCACCACTGTTTCCATGGACTAAGGAAGGTAATTCCTTAAAAGCATTTAGCAAACAACTTGCCTGTAAACTACTGATATATCCTATTCCTAACAACCTACAATTCCTAAACTTATTAGTACTTCAAACACTGATTTCTGTATTCCAGATATAGGAGGATGAAAGTTTGCATCTTTCAAACTGATCACTCTCTGTTTTGTTCCCAGCAAACTTGGTGTTAAGCAAAAATGTATAATTATTTCAGGTGTTGTTAGCTTCCACATTGCATTTGGATAAGAGGTTACAGCATCTTATTCCAGAATCCTAATGCTTATCTAAAAAACACTGAGTAGCATGATTGTTTTAATGCTTTTAAAGTCAGAATATTTTATTTCAAAAATAGACCGATGTAGAGATTTTTGTTGTTTTGGGTTTTTTATGATTTTTTTATAAAGTGAGTTCAGACAAACAATCTTTTACCAGGCCATGGTAACCTTATAGCTGCCACAGGACAAATACTATATGGCCCTCAATGCCTTTAACCACGCTGCTTTTTTATTTGTTCTTCCCAGGAGATAGGGAGGGAAGAGACCCCAGAAAACAAACAAAACCCCCCAGTGTTTCTTTCTAGATCACGCAAAAGCTGGACAGTCTTCAAGTGAGAGCTCACCTGAGACTGCAGATTTTCCAGTTGCTTTTGATATCTTTCAATTGACTCTCCAAGGTGATTCTTTTTGTCATTTGGCAAATGCAGTCATTTCTTCAAAGTGCTCAGAGGAACAGAGGGTAAGCATTCTGGTCTATCACACCTACAGTATAGGACTAATCAATACATGAGAAAGAAGCAGCAAGAGAGGAATATTATGTGCTATCATTATCTTGCATTGCAAAGAAGTTATCTTTAATGATTTAAAGTACAGCACTGTTCTCATATGGGGTTGTTCTCCAGAGTGACTGTAAGAAGGGCTTTGTTTTATACAATAGATCCCTCTCTGAATGCTCTCTGTATATAAAAACGTCAAATGACAAAATAGGCATTTCTAATTTTAGCTGCTAGCTCTAGGAAGCATACACTGCTCAGAGAAAGGCACTGGATGTACACAAGCGTTGCTTACTAGACCTGCAAAAAAGGCTAGTTGTTAATTGCACTGAAGGCAGGTAAAAGCCACTTTCTTGTAAAGACTATGCTAAAATCATACAGCCAGAACAGAGCAGTATGTGAACAGTCTGGCTGAGCATCACAGGGACAACAGCTTTTCCTTGTCACTTAATTTCTTTTGGTAGAGCAACCAGAAGCAAGGTTTCATTTGAAACTTCTTTTACAAAGTTACTTTTCAGAGTAGAACTGCACCTGGCATGCAGGTCCCCAACATGGTTTTTTCTGCTCTGCTCAAGGAAAAAGGTCCCCAACTCTCTCTATACTTGTGAAGTCGGGATGTTTGTCTCCACTGCTTCCCACACAGGACAGTTATTTTCAGTTAAGATCCCATTGCTGCCTGGCTCTCAGTCACATATCCTTTTGCTCTCACTGGGATGAGGCGCTGGGAACTGAAACCATGAACATGGTGGAGAGAGTGGGTGACTCAAAAGCTAAGTTCACTCTTAGGCTGGGTCCAATAGGAGCATACCATCAGTGCTTGATGTATGTTTGCAGAGATGGAACAAAACCATGCACTATTATTAGACCATGAGAGTGAACGTATCCTAGGGAACGAGCTGTCAGCTGTCACTTGCAAAAGGATGCGAAATATTTTATTTTCTATAGCTATATATATACCTATATAACAATATATTTAAACAATAACAGGGCAAATCACAAACACAAAAAGTCATTCAACATTTGCTTTCTAGATGTACTTTTACTGGGTGTGATTTATTACTGTAGCAACACTGAGGGTAGCTAATGGAAGATCAACTGCATCAAAAGCACTCAACTGATGAATTGAAAGGTTACTTTCCTCCCAGGCCCTAGGGTTTTTTGCACAAGTCCTTAGACCCTCTACTTTCTACACTAGAGGAATATATTTGAACTCTCCATATAAGGCATATATCTGGGGGCAACCCAGAGAGACCAATTACCAAATTACGGTAAATGTGGGACCTAACGTCTAACCCTATGCCACGTTCCTTCATTTCTTCTAGATACTGTGCTTAACTGCATTCTTTATGCCCAATCATTTCTTGGAGCTTGTATTCATTTAACATATTAAGAAAAAATTAAGCAAATAACTGTTATTAAAACAAAAGCACATCTTCAAAGCAGCCCATGACACAGGAGCCTGCTTTTCATATTCTCTGAACTACCTCGAGATCCCAGAATGGGTAACATTCAGGGTAGATGAAGTGCCATGACTTGAAGTGTGAGAGATGATGGCCCATCCGCTGTAGGGATGACTGAATCCTGCTGTCAGCCTTCTCATTAAAAAGTCAGGATCTGGAACCATAAATCCTACAAGGAGAGAAAATATGGTACCATAGAAATGACATGACACATGAAAAACTAACTGAAGTAGTTCCAAAATGTTTCCCAGAGTAATGTCCTTAACTGGAATCACATTACTAAGGAAGACAACATATATCATTTCACAGCTGGTATACTGTAGCCCTGTAGCCCAGTAAATACTGTATTGCCAATGCTAGCAGCAGTGCCGTGTTTGCAAAGCCTCAGGGCAGCAGCTTGTCAAACTTACTTTGTCTCAACTTCTCTTGACCTGCCTGCAACTTCCCAACTTAGCTATAATAACATTTTTTTCTAATGACCAGGTGGTATGCCTAATTTGCTTTATTTTTGTTTATCTCTGTATGGTATAACCATGATTTTATATAGGTATTCTCTGCAGAAGATATGGTATGATAGGAGAAGCCTTGAAAAGTGGGGACACAGGACGTGGTCTAGAGAAGTGCAGGCATGGGATGGTAAGAGATGGGGCTTAGGCTGACATCAGAGGTCCCAGCACTATAAATAACTCACTGATGGTCAGTTGAAGAAATGCAGACTCAGAGCTGAGCAAAACCACATTTAGAGGTACAAAGAGAATGAAGACCAAGCATCCAACTTGCATGAAATGCACCATACATAGGAAATTTGGTTGTACCATGAACTAATCAGTAGCAGAGTGAGCATGGTGTATGGCATGTTAGCAGGGAACTACAGACCTGTTAATCTAACCTCACTTCCTGTTTGATTGTGGGATGAGCAAGTTTATGGTGCACTGGCTGAAGAACTGGCTGAAGGGCACAGCTCAAAGAGTTGTAGCAAATGGGGTCACCAGCAGTGTTCCTCAGGGTTCAATTCTAGTGCCAGTTCTGTTTAATATATTTATCAGTGATCTAGATGCAAGAGTCGAATGCACAATGAGCAAGTTTGCTGATGATACCAAACTGGGAGATGCTGTTGACTCTCCTGAGGAATGAGAGGCCTTGCAGAGGGGTCTATCTGATTGGAGCATTGGGCAGTGATTAATGAGGATGAAATTTAACAAGTCCAAATGCCAGATTCTGCACCTGGGATGGAGTAATGCCAGGCACAAGTATAAACTGGGAGAGGAGTGGCTGGAGAGCAGCCCTGCAGAAAGGGATCTGGGGGTGCTGGTCAACAGCTGGCTCAGTGTGAGCTGGCAGTGTTCCCTGGCAGCCAAGAGGTCAAACCACATCCTGGAGTGCATCTTGCACAGTAGAATCAGCTAGTCAAAAGAGGCGATATCCCACTATATTCAGGATTGATGTGGCCTCATGTCATGGTTTAACCTTGACCATCAACTAAGCACCACCCAGCTGCTCACTCCCTCCCCCTGCAGTGAAATGGGGAGAGAATTGGAAAAGTAAGAGTGCAAAAACTCACAGGTTGAGATAAAGACAGTTTAACAGGTAAAGCAAAAGCCTCGGATGCAAGCAAAGCAAAACACGGAATTCATTCCCTGCTTTCCATGGGCAGTCAGGTGTTCAGCCATCGCCAGGAAAGCAGGGCTCCATCACATGTAACGGTGACTTGGGAAGACAAATGCCATCACTCCAAACGTCTCCCTTCTTTCTTCTTCCCCCAGCTTTATATGCTGAGCATGACGTCATATCGTGTAGGATCTCTCTTTGGTCAGTTGGGGTCGGCTGTACCCCTTCCCAGGTTCCTGTGCACCCCCCGCCTGCTTGCTGGTGGGACGGGGTGAGAAGCAGAAAAGGCCTTGACTCTGTAAGCACCACTCAGCAATAACAAAAACGTGTCTGTGTTACCAACACTGCTTCTAGCACAAATCCAAAACATAGCCCCATACTAGCTACTATGAAGAAAATTAACTCTATCCCAGCCAAAACCAGCCTTGAGTGCTCTGTGCAGTTCTGGGCCCCACCATTTAAGAAGGATGTGAAGGTTCTTGAATGCATTCAGAGGAAGGCAACAAAGCTGGTGACAGGGCTGGAAGGCATGTCCTGTGAGGAGCAGCTAAGGACTTTGGGCTTGTCTAGTTTGGAGAAAAGGAGGCTGAGGGGTGACCTCATTGCTCTCTACAGCTTTCTGAGGATGGGAAGTAGAGAGGAAGGTGCTGATCTCTTCTCCCTGGGATCCAGTGAGAGGATGCATGGGAATGGTTCACAGTTACACCAGGAGAGGTTTAGATTGCACATTAGGAAACATTTCTTTACCGAGAGGGTGGTCAAACACTCAAACAGGCTTCTTAGGCTGTCAGTGCCCCACATCTGTCAGTGTTTAAGAGGCATTTGGACAATGCCTTTAACAACATGCTTTAACTTTTGGTCAGCCCTGGACTGGCCAGGCAGTTGGACTAGATAATCATAGGTCCCTTCCAACTGCAATGGTCTATTCTATTCTATTCCAAGGAGAAATCAACAAGATCCTGTTCTTCATGGATAAGAATTTGAGCCATATGATCCCCTCTTCTTTCTGAAACCTTCAATGCTAGGACCCCAAGGGGCATTGGAAGGCTGAGCATAATATCAGGAAAAGTCACAGAGACTAGGAAGTATCTGTATGACAACTCTATGTTATTATGCTTTTTCTGTATAGTACCTTTTTTTTTTCTGTTATGAAATCTACGGTAATAAATGTTATTTAATTAGACCGTTAGGATTTCAATTGGACTTAAAATAAGTTCTTGCCTTTACATATAACCTGTGTTTCTTTTTTTTCCATAATAAGAATTTGAGGGTAATGATATGTAGATATAAATCTGCTTACAGAGGCCATTTCATGCCAGGATTTTGCATAATTAAGGTGCGTTATTTGAAACAATCACCATCCCCTTCCTTCACCCATCCAAATTTGAAGATAAAACAAAAAAGGCTCAACCATGTGATTTTTCTTTCCTGGTATAGTTTCTGTAACTTCACTGATCATCTATCAATAGTCTGAGTCTTTACACTCTTTTGGTTCCTGCTTGGTCAAAACTGTGTTAATTTGCTCTTTTGTAGAGCCTGTTGTGTTACTTAAGCAGGAATAAAGTGGGAAGAATGTTTTCTAAATATTAGCAATCATTATGCTTCCTACGTGACAGAAGTCAATATTTTTCTTATTATCAGTCCAACATCTTAAAGATACTTAGGAAATGACTAACAAGTAAAACTGCCGTAGAAATATCATATTGTGGGCAAGGCAAATAATTGAATACGGTGTGTTAAATTGACATTGCTGGCTTTCCTTCCCACCCCACTGAATTCCAACACTTTCAGTAAGCAGTCATAGAAATAGACAAAAAGTTATGCTATTTTTGTAGAAGCAGCAGCTCTAGGCAGCTTCAGATCTTGCTGCCTTTCTGTTCCACTGGTTTTGCTCCAGAAGGTGATCACTTACATTTGAATTGAAGTGCTCTGGGGAAGTCAGACAGACATTACATTTTAGGACGTTTTGTTTATTTATTCAAGACATCATGTCTTTCCAAAGCTGAAAATAAGTACTAGCACGCTGCTTTGAAGCTGAGCAGCATGAGGTTCTGATGATCTAAGGCAAATTTTGGTGAGCCCTGTTCAGTCAATGTTTATCAATAGTTTTCCTGTGTGATGGTAGAGACCTTTCTGGCAGTAATCCAGGTTAAGCAGTAAGTGCTGATGCTCACGCAAATGAAATATTCAGTTCTGCTGTAACAATTTTGCAGTCTTCAGTGTGCAAAAATATATGTACCTAATGGGTAAAGAAAATAATTTGATATTTTTGACTAGATAGAGAAATTTCAAGTTTCTTACACCATCTGTGTCTTTTTCCTTTTTAACTCTAACAGCAATTTAAATGTTATGTTCTTCACTCTTACTGTTACTACAGTAGTCTCCTTTGTGAAAACAGATAACTTACACAAGAACATACTGTATTTCAGAAACATTGTGGGGGGAAAAAAGACCTATTACAGGAGCTTTTCCATGAAGGCACCTCTTATTAAACTTTTGACTTGGAACATCTGTCTCCTCAGTTCTTCAGGATGAATTGTGCTGTGCTTGTTTAACTGCATTATGATAAACTGAGACATGGGATTAGTTTCCTATTAGGAAGTCAGCTGACCATCTGTAAAAGAAACATTACCATAGGATGGCTGGAAGCTGTGAGAAAAAAATATTGAAAATTAAACCTGAATTAAACTGGCAAGACCTCTCATCACAGTGTATTGCTGATATGAAGAATACCACAAAACCAAAACCAACCATATAAGCCTACCAACTTCAGACTTGGTCTTTCCTGGCTGTAAGTATAAAGGGTCCAGCCTTGCATACCCCTGGTACACAAGAAGGGGTGAGCCAACTTTAATGGGAGCACACTACTGTATAATAATAGCTGTAAAAAGAGTTTAGGGAGTTAATTCAAAATTATGGTTAACCTACAGACTCAGATGTAAAATTTTGCCTCTATTCTTCCGTAATGTAATGAGGCCTGGTATACTACAATGCTCCAAACTGCTGCAGCCTCTCTTCTGTGTCTTTGGAAGCAACCAAACAAAACCTGACAAATATGAAACAGGTAAATCAGCCCTTACAAAATGTTGACACATTCTTTAGGCAAAGATGAAAAATGAAGCAAGAGAGCATTAAGAAATAAAATATAGCATATGTAGAAAGAAACAAATGAGAGTGCAGCAGTATATTCTCAAGGTGCTGGAAAGAGCTGAAGCAAGGTGTTTTATTTTTATGACTTTTTTGGGTATTACCTTGCTAAATCCTAACGCTGTTTCACTTTATATAGCTCCAGTTATATTGGCTCACCGCACTGATCAACAATGGGGACTTCTGCTGCCTGCCCTCATTTATAATGAGTTGCCTCCGAGGGTTTCACAGGCCATTTGTCACCTACAAACTAAACATGTTCCAGAATGAAGCTACCTGCTTTGGCCTTAAAAAAACCCCACAAAAAACAAGAAACAAAAACCAAAAAAACCAGGCAGTTATCCTGTGCCAGAGCAACATGTTTGACTGGTTTGCAGAGTTTACAGTTGAAGAATGTACATCAGGGAAGGAAATTTTACCTATATCGAGAAACACATGTGGACAGGCAGGTAACTGGAGCAGGTAGGTGCCTGGACACAGGCCTGAGTGTCGTTCTGCTGCCCTGAAAAAGGGTTGTCTTCCAGGGGCCACAAAAGCATCAGGGCTGTCTCTTTTCAATTAGCTACCTATCTGATGTAAGCATTGCAGTGAGATTGATTACCTAATTTCTGCTAAGTCCTCTGAAAAGCCTTAAATCCACAGGGAGCACCTCTTAATCATTAAACTCTGCTAGGTGAGTTGAGTACTCCTGCGTACCTATAATGTGGAGACATGCTTTAAGTGCCTACTGTGTAAATGGAAATGGAGATGTGCCGTTAGTAGAGCACTCTGCAGAAATGTGTTGTTGTTTACTTATGAATGGCTTTTTGACATCTCACCTGTTCAACAGAAGCAGCTGTCCTCAAATACTTTTCAAAATGAAAGCCATTCCCACCTGCCAAATAAACCAAAATACAGCTGTAGCAAAAGAAGAGACTTTAGCATCTATTTGTAAAATACGCTCCCTAAAAAGACTCCAGTGTCATGGCAGTTTTCAAACTACACTTTAACTAAATCATTTTTCCTGAAGCTGAATATATTCCAATCCCCTACTATGAAAACCAGTGACAGACCATGCAAGGTTTCTGAACACAGATGTGTGTAAGTTCCAAAAAACTTTACTGAAGCATTCAAAATACAATTTCAAGGAGCACTCATCAATTTAATAGGCATGTCTATATCAAAGCAAATAATAATGGAGTCCTTGAATTATGTAGATGCATTGTACACTTAATTTTAGGGCTTAAATTCTACAGAATCTAACTCAAAAGACTCATAAACCTACCCACTGGCATTCAAGTTTGAAAAATAAAAATAAATTGTTTGGAATCTCAAGGCCACAGGAAACCAGGGAAGCTCACTTGTCATTCCTTTGTCCAAGCTGTGAGTAACACTCCCACAGAAGCAGAAGTATAAGGATATATAAAATGAGCATAAAAGAAACCAGAATCCAAAGTTACATAGAGTAACCAAAATTAAGTAGCACATTTTGAACAAGTAAGAGAAAGACCTTTTTGGGCTGTTCTGTTGTTTTGGGTTTTTTAAAGCTTCTTAAAACATATTTTGTCACATATGAACTCCCTTAAAAAAGAAAAAAAGAAAGCAATGTTCACATACGCATATCTATTTCCATGAGATTCTTAATTCATTTTTCAAGTTAGCCATTAAGTTTTAGTTCTCAAGCCTTTTTATTTTCTCTCTATAAAAAATGGAAATGACATCAGAGCACCCTAAGTATGTAAAAATAACATCGTCTGATTCCGGCAACTGTTGGCACGGTTTGCATTTCTGTATATTCTGGATTTTCCCATCATAGTGTCTTTCTCATAGCTTTGTTCAACAGACCTGGTATTTACAATAGAAAGCTCAGTGAAAGGTTTCTTACTTTTGGTGCACCCTGAACTAGCTGAGCTTTTCTCCAACCCTTTTTTCCGAATGCCAAAGCTGGGTCATCCAGTTCCAGCTCCCAGAATTGCTGCAGACAGTAACAGATGCTTATGCAAAGTTCTAACTTGGAGAATGTTACAGATATTATTGCAGCATGGGACTGATATAAGAACAGACTTTTTTTTTGGTATGTCACTATCAGGAGTGCATGATAAGTATGGTTTACATGACAAGTAAAGCTAATTACGAAAAAGCCCCAAATGGTCTTTCTTCTCTGTTCTCTTCCAAGTCCAAAGTTCTTGGCACTGTGCACTACTGAATTTTATAGCCCATCTCATCCCAGTCAGTGCTAGGCAGCCACTGCTTACATCATATGGGGAACATGCAGTGGCTCCCACATTTTTTTTTACTGTAAACAAAGTTAAGGGCTGCGGGGGGAGGGAAGTGGTGGGGGAAAACCATGATAAAAACATGAGAGTTATGGGGAAGAACTGCAGATCTATGGGACCTCAAGTGAAACCAACAGGCAGCAAGTAGACAAAAATACCGAAGGAGGTACTTGTTTGTGCAAGGAGTTAAGCTGGGATACTCCCACAGGCTGTCTTGGATGCTGAAGCTGTTCAAGAGTTCAGAGGCAATTGGACAAATTCATGAAAGCAAGCTGCCTCAAAGGTCACTGAACCCAAACACGCTGCCTCTGGTCAAGAGCAACAGAATGAGAAAGAGAAGGAAAGTTGCATAAAATACTATCAGAAATCAAATCTACAACTCCCTTTATACAGGAGATTAACTGCCTGCTTCAGTTCATGCTTGGATGACTCCCTGTTTTCAAAAATGAGTGAAGAAGTAAGCAGGTACCCCTCTTCAGCTTTTATGAGTAGCTGTTCATAAACTGGAAGTATTTTATTCCTTCCTACCCTTCCTCCCCAGCTAGTGTTGAGGTCAAGGCAATAACAATTGTCTTTTTTTTTTCCTTTCTCTTTTCAGAGTCAAACTAACAGATGAATCTGGCCAAGAGGAGAAAGGTAGTTAGCCAGAGATATAGACTAGGGCTGCATTTAGCAGGTGGAATCAGAAATAGGGAGACTTAAGCCTATCAATATATTTCCAGAGACCCGTGTAGTAATAGCAATTGAGAGCTTTTATAGCTACACAAATCTGTCAAACACCACCTCAGTGATATTTCAGGAGGGAATTGGGCAAAAAGCTTTTTACAGAGAGTTAAGGAAGTTCTGTCACACCTGATCTATTTGAATCTGCTTTTAAGTATTGCAACAGCACCTTCGTGCCCAAGGTGGAAAAGGGACTGCTATCAGGCAAACCTAAGCTTTAGTACAAAAGACAGCAAGTCTTCTGAGGCAGCCCAAAGCCCCTCCCCAAAAGCACGCTTTTGATGGCAGCGTAGGATGAGGAAACTAGACTTGGCAAGAAGCAGAGCTGGGTGATGCATGAGGATCAAGCTATGAAAAAAATCTCTGAAATAGAAGAAAGTTCCTTTTTCAAAGTGACAAATTCATATTTATCTTGAAAAAAAGCACTACTTTCAAACCAGAACCTAATTATCCCAGCCACCAGCATAGAACTGAGGACTTAAAGACCCTAAACAAAACAGAGTAGCATGTTTTATTTATAAGAAAGCCATACTAAGACTGTTTATTACTTTCACTCCTGAGCTGTTATGAGAAAGCTCAGGTTTCATTCACACTACATATATTTGTAATACACACTGAAATTAAGAAATTCTACAAAAACCAAATTACAGTTTTTAAAACATTGCTTTAACTTGGACACACCAAGGGTCTCACCTAATTTGCATGCATATACAGGCATATTTTATTTAAAATATTCATCTTTTTGTATTTGCTTTTCCTTTTTTTCTTTCTCTGCTAGTGGAACAGAAATGGCTTGAGTTTGCCGCTACTAAAGCATTGTGGGAGGCGGGGGGGTTCCTTTCATTCTGGTCTCCACCTTTCTCTTCTCTTGACTGAGGGTACAAATGGGCTGCCCTTTAGGATGACTCAGCTTCAATATCACTCAGCAGCCAGCTGCCCATTTAGGTTTGTACTTGCTTATCATGGTCCTTCTGCTTCTTAAATTAAACACTGCTTAGGTCAAAAATAGACTGGCTGACCAGCTAATGACCTTGCTTAAGTCCCAGTTTAGCTTTTGAATTGCTAATTTCCATCTACAAAAAATACGCCCCTTAAGAGGTGCCAGGGCATTTCCTGATCTTTGTTCTGACATGTATTCCCATACAAAGTGACAGCTGCACAGCAAGTGCCTCAGTTATCTGGTTACCACTTACGCTCAGCATGCAAAAAATCTCCAGAAATTGCCACTGGTACCGTTTTTGACCTGTGCCTTCTACCTGTGCTCCCCTTCTACTTTACCAAGTATATTTAATGTATTAGCAATGGCATCCAGAAAGAAAAGGCTGTGAAAAACAAGAACCAAAGTAATCCTGCTTGGCTGGGCCAAGTGGTTAAGACTTGCTTATTGCTGTGTCCTTCCAACACTCAACCGGCCTACCAAGTGGATGCCACCAAGGGGTTTAATTCCCAGTAAAAGTCTACTTAGCATGAGTTGCCCTCATTAATTCTACAGGCACAACGACCATGCCTACACCAAACCTGAGGAAAACCAGCTGGAACCCAGAGCACCTGGAGCAGTGAATAAGGCAAGAACCTGAAAATGTGTTGCAGGTGAGAGAAAGGAAGAGCCTTCGGAGTTTAGAAGAGTAACAGAAACGTTACCTCTGCTCTTAGCTTGCCCAGGCAAAAACTCCAACCTGAAATAACATAATCAAGAGTAACAGCTTTGTAGGCAGGATGACTTGGAAAAAGCAAGACCAAGTCAGTTCTTTTTCAGCTCTCCCAAAATGGAGTTAATCCTGGACTTAAATTTTAGATATCCCAAATGCTGGTAAATGTCTTGTTACCCATCCAAAATTGCTGTTCCCTGGAAAAGCATACATAACATTTCAAGCCAGGTCTTATTTAAGAAACACCAAGAAGAATTCTTGCTAAGATTGTGGGTCCTTTTTGGGTTGTAAATTTTCACACATTCTGATCACACAACTGTTGTTATAAATGAAATATTCACCCTGACTTCTCCACATTTATTCCAAATATTTGATAGCATTTCTTTGACTTAATTTTCTAGGTAGTGAAAAATTAATAGGATGTTACTTTTCTATTTTTTAAATATTTAACATACTTCCAGTTTAATGGCCACTGCCAAGCTGTGTTTGGAAAAGATTTGATCACTGGCATTGAATGGCTGTAAATATGAAAGACAAAATAATAGCAAAACCAAGAAAAAAAAAAAATTTACAAACCTATCCTCTCTGCGAACAAAGAAATTCAAGGACTCCTGAATACTGGCAGCTGACATAGCGAATATAAGCCACAAAAGAATTTCCTACTGCAATGACAAAGATGAAAAGTCAAAGCACTTTGCTTAAACAGAAGATAAGTGGAGTTTTTAACAGATAACTGAGGTAGCTTTAGATTTCAGGTGTTCTTCCAGAGAACACAAAGCCACAGCTGTGTGGAGATAAAACGAGATAAAAGGGTTCAGAATACCTATAGAATACTGCAGGAGACTGGTGTCCTTAATCTACTCTGAAGATGGTCTGGCCAAGGAAGGCAATCCAGGTTGTCTATTTCCTTCCCACTTTCCAAAAGAATACACTAAATGGATAAAACTATTCCTAAGAGTAGGGATTATGAGCCAAACTGTTTTAATAGAAAACTGCAAAGAAGCAAGTACAAGCTGCACCCAGAAACCAGTGCAGGAAAATACTAGCTGGGCTATAGCAGCAGACTGTTCCTCTCAAACCCCGCAGTTTTACATGCTATCAGTAGCCTTCGTTTTGCATGCTTGCTGTCCTGAGCGGCTCAGCTACACGCAGGGGCTCCGCAACACCTACTTTGACATAGGTTTAATTTGGTCTCCCAGGAACAGAGGAAAATTTTCTCCAACATTTCTAACAAGGGGAACCAGCATTTTAGATACTGCTTTCATTTATGCATTACAACTATCCCACAGCATATTTTTTTCTGTCCCTTAAATGGAGGAACCATTCTTTTCATATTTTGCCCCTTGTCTTTGTTTCTCTTCAAGCTCCTGACACATTCTTTCCGCATTTTCCTGAGCATACAGTGATACAGATTGAGCCAGCAATTTCATCAGGGGAAGGAAGAGGAAAATCAACTTAATTTTGCATCAGGTAAAACAGAACAAGTTATATCTTCCTGTAAAAGAGAAAATGGTTTGGATCTCATGCTGCTTCCAAAGCTTTCCCTTGTTCTGAAAGCTGACTTGGTGCTTCTATTTAATGTTTGCACACTGGAAGCTGAATCTAAGTAAGTTTAAAAGGCTGGTAAGCCTTTGCTCCCACTGTTCAGTAGAGGAGATGGAGCTGAAGGCAACAGCAGGATACCCTGACGCTGGCCTCTTGAAGGAATTTACTTTCTACACAGGCAAAATGAAAAGCAGAAACAGTCTTGTGAGATGAGAAAAATGAGGAAACAAAACCAATGCCTTTGTCAAGAAAAAATAACATAAACAGTGGAACACAGTTAAAAATGGCAGACTCCTTCCAAACACCAGAAAGTGTGAATGCTGTCAAAATAATGATTTAGAAAGTAATTTAAGTTCAATGGTTAGCAATGGTTTACCTACCTGCATCTGCTGCTCGTTCTCCTTTTCCACTTTTTTTGTTAATTCAGCAAAGTCAAATATGTTTCCAGAGGAAAGAAGCTTTGCTGTTGCCACCCCTGGAGACACTACAGAGAGAATTTGAGTCTGGGTGCATGCAAAGAGACAGAAAACTGCGGAAAGAAGTAAACGGGAAAAAACAATTATTTGTTCTCTCCCACAATACAACTGATTTAAACATCAGGAAATATTAAAAAAATGCAGTACATGTAAACTTAGGAAAGTATAATCAGCCCAATTGCTTAAAATCTTATCTTGGACGAGTGACATAATTTGATCCCAAAGCTACTAAATGCTTTCTTCTTGGTAACAGTAAATATGTAATTAACAACAAACTGTTCTGTTGATCTTCTCTATCGTTTAATGCTACCAGTGGGATAAATTTCAAACCCCTTTCATCCAGTTTGTTCTTACACATGGTTTGGAACAATTACATCAAAGATAAACTGGGTAGTTTTCCAAAAGCGCACCATTGTTGATTTTCCACAGGAATACCCTGGGTCCTATAAACCAGGTGTTGCTGTAGTATATTGGAAACGAAAGGCAACATTTTAGATATAATTTTTTTTAAGAGATATTATGCATGCTGCAGTGCCTCACCAAGTTCATGCAAGAGAGGTTGTTCCCAATGCTTTAATTGGCACTTAGCTGCTTCTACAGCTTGTTCGCCTAGACAGCCTGCATGAAGTAGTCACTTAAAGCGTAGCTTAGAGTATTATAAAACACATCTTTACTGGAAATAAGAACATTCATTTGATAATTGCCATGACAACTTGGCCATGTTAGATTTAAAAATCATTAGTTTCGTGAGATGCTGAGTGCTTTTCCACCTCTGGGCATTCACAGCAAAAAGGAGCGCTTGCTAAACCGCCTGGAGGTACCTTTTCGGTGTGAGCTGCCTGGGGATGAACGTGGCTACAGCCGCTGTGGATGGCACAGGGGCTGGGGGAGGCAGGGGCATCATCACCTGGGGGAGCTCACCCTCAGAGCCACAGTCAGATGCACAACCCTAACAAAAATTATTCAGAAACTTATGGGACTGAGTGGTATATTCATCCACTTGTGTTGCAAAATGGCTCACAATATTCCCATTTTGAGGGGGAAAATGCAGTTCAGTTGCAGACTGAGAGACGCAGGAATGGTAACAAATGATGCAACCTGCAACCATCAGAAAATACTTGTTCAAGAAACCCCAAATATTCATTAGGAGCATGCTGACTGCTGAATCTTTTTGGCAAAACCAAGATGAGAAGTGCAGGGGGATGGGACAGCAGGCTTGAAGATGTACGGATGAAAAGATGGCTGCCTCCCAGAGACAGGATTTCATAGCTTCCAGACGGCTGGGGAATAACTAAAATGTAATTTGGTTTGCTTTAGAATAATTGCTTTACAATTCTCTCTTCTAGGAAACTTGGAATTCAATACTTTGCTGTAATTTTGCAGTAATAACATGTTTGCAATTAGTACATTTACATTTGAAGGAGAGGAGTTTTTTGTTGTGCTTTTTTTTAAAGGGACGAGGAAAGCGATAGGGCAAGAGAGAAGGAAATAAACATTCTTCCACAGAAAGGAGAATTTCCTCCCTTTAAAGCAGTTTTTCACCACTGCTATTAAAATTCAGGTCCATTGCCATGGAGAAATTAGTTGACCAAATGAGAAAGTTTGCATATGAGTTTTTTTAATTGAAGATATATAAAATAACTGTATGTATTAACAAACTAATATATTTAGTAAATGTTCATTCTGCTGTTTATACTTTATCCTGAACCACTCTCTCCTTACTCCTCTTGCACTTACCAGTTCCAAGAGCAATCACTACAGTCCTGCTTGCTAAGCAAGAGTATTCTTTAAAATGAAGTATCTCTAAGTAGTGATCACTCATCCCTATTGATGCTGGTTTTAACAGTCTTAAGAGTATGCAAGTACAGAAATGGTTCATGAGTGAAGTGTAAAGTTAAACAATAAAATTGGCAAATAAGCTTAGACTTTGTAAGCCACAAGCACGTACTAAACAGCACTATGAGCATGCACACAATGCAGCAAAACAGTGCCAACAGGTTGATACTGCATACCAGTCTTCAGCTACATTTTTGCCTTTTATCTTCATTCACTGTAGCCTTTTTAATGATGACTGAGATGAAGGGATACATGCTATGGAGGAATACAGCAAATCATTGTAGGCTTTTCTGCGAAGGGTGGATTTTACACACCCCTCAAGTTACAAGCACACACAATGTTTCTTAATACATCAAGGGCTGTGCAATGGATCATACCAGTTTTGATTAATTTACCTTCTGACAAAGCAATAACACCTGGCTCTACAATGCACAGCACCTGCTACCTGTAGTGTTAAAGAAGTTTCTCAGAAAATGATCTGCCACCGAAAGCCAATGTAGAATCCACAAGTTTCTTCTCATCTTTGCAGTATTGTTTTCAAAAGGATGACTTATGTGGTTTTGAATTTCATGGGACTACAGCAAAGGCATCATAATGTCTGCATCCAAGCTATCCAGTGTGCATACCTAACAAATATCATAAACAAATACACCACAGCCACAGGCTGCTCTGATTCATACAAATGGATTTGCTAACTCAACCTGACAACTCAACTGATTAGACAAATAAACTCTCTTGGATAACACCAGTGTTGATAATAACATTTTCCAAATGGGACAGCTATATTTCAAGCTGAAAGTGAATATGCAATTGCAGATTGTTAGAGATCACGGAAAAAGCTTGTACAACAGCTAACAAGAAAAAGCAGGTATTTTATAAAAGACTGGCTATTTTCTCATCCTTGTTTATACTGGCGGTTTCTAGCTGATACACACCTTAGCTAGGAGAAATGGCAATGTATAAGGTAAGCTGCCAAGCAGGACACAAGCTGCTGAGTTCTGCTGGGCATATTAACTGTGGAGGTGGCAACACAGGCTAGCCAAGAGAGGCACTAATGCTGCAAATGAACCCTTCTTCCTCCACCCCTCTGACCTGCCCCCTTAAAACCCTCCTGCCCCTGCAAAGCACAAGGTACCAAGGGAATGGATAAGGACAAAGGAACAAGGCTGGAGATGCTCATAGCAGCAGCCTGGCTCTGCATCTAGGGATGGGAGAGCCCATGGGCAGCAGCAGAGAAGTGGCAGAAAAGGAGACAGTCATGGTCATTAGAAACTTCTAGAAAAAATAAAATGTAAAGAAAAAGGTTGGGAACTGCTGGTTTATATTGTGCATTGTGAAAAGATGTCACCAACCCCCCATCAGAGAAGCTGTTGGAACTAAAAGGAGACAAGCCAAAATCTGCAGTGTCTCTGACGCCTGCTTGAAATATTTAGCTGCAACCAAAGAGAACCAGAAAGCACTCAAACTGCTCAAGGGAGAATACTAAGATGAAAGAAGATATCATTAAGATAATTTTGCATAACGGAGATTACTACAAGACAGCTCTTCCTCTAAAAAGAAATAGCAATTTTGTGATCTTTAAAATTAATTTGGGTACTCCCATTGCTTTTACAGAAAGCTTTCCAGAGAAAATTGAAATGGGAAAGGGTTCTTGGAATTAAGAATGATTTGAGATGATAAGACAATGCTCAAATGATGCTGTAACATTTGAAGAGTGAATTAGTCTTATTACCAGACTCTTTTTTTCCACCAGCACTGAATTTTTAAGAGTCATTTTGCAAGAATTATCAGAAATGTCCATTTATATAAGTGTCCTGTTATTTAAAAAGATTTCAGCAACACTGTAAAGTGTAAACTACTCATGAACATGAAAAGTAACAATTGCCAGTGGATTCAATATGATTCTAAAATTGAAAACATTTAATGAGATGATTTCACAAATTCTTGATTGCTCCAAAGAGTCTGTTTCAAAATGGAAACTAGCAAAATAAGAAAAATGTACTAAATTAGAGATTTTTTTTTTTCCCCAAAGCCCCAAAATTTTAAAATTGAGCCTAAACGTGTTTTGTGTTCTTTCGAACAGGAGGAAACAGCTATCCAAGAACTGAAGACTGCATATTAGAAACAGAGACTGATTGCTTTTCCCAACTGGCAGATTGAGTGCAGAACTTGAGGTTCCTTTTTAAGTGCAATGATGCAAAATGCCAACTCGTATAAAATGGTTAAACATGTGCAGTGCTGGAAACCCAAAGTTATACTTGTCGGTGCACCCACAATGATGTGTCTTGGCCAAGGGAAAATTTAAACAGATGTTACAGCTCTGCCTACTGAACTAAGAAGAAGGAATCAGAAGGGGTATATTTAGTCCCTGTAATGAACTTGAGCAACTGAGTATCTATGCAGACCCTGAATCAGATTTTTTTTTTGGTTTTGACATAGCCGTGTGATCAGCACTTGCACTCCTGCTCAAGATCAGGTAGTGTCAAATACAGTAAGCCACATTAAAGAAGTGCGAGGCGATCAACTTGCCCTGTTAGAAGCAGCAGCCTGTTTTTGAGACTTGCATGAACTGTAAAGGGCTCATTTCTGCATTCACTTATAGTCATTGGCTAGCATGAAAGTCAACTTTTGTATGCACAGCCTTCATTTCAGATGCATGATGCCACTCTGGTGGTTTTGATGAAGCAACTGATGCTCTGTCTATTGAAGGACCATGAAGCAAACGAGCATTTTGCAGCCCTTTAGTGCCATTTTTTGGTGTATGACAAAAGCTAGAGAAAAGGTTGGTCAATGTGAAGTTCACATTAAACTAGATGAATATTTGGGAAGTTAAAAAAAAAAAAAAATCAATCTTGTAAAGAAATATAATAATTTAGTTAGAGTTTTAACAAATAGACCCGACTCCTTAATCTGATTGCAGTAAGCGTGAATCAAATACTCTTTCAATTAATGCTAGTTTCATATATATGCCTCATGGGTTCCAAAAGTGGCTCAGAGCCAGAAATGATGGTTATTGCAGAAACCTTTAAGATACTAGCAAATCAGCCAAGTATTTCCTACACATTGGGACCATGCTGATGGGGAGAAATAACTGACAGATGTTGAAGCAAAACTTCTTAATCAATAACTAGTGTTTGACACTTAGCAACACCGCAGAGTAGGAAGAGTACGGATAGTATAAGACTTTCATGCCACCTGAAAGATTCTTACCATGAGCTGAAACTCTGTTTCTGAAAGCTAGCAAATCTAAATATTGCACCTGCAGCAATGGAGTGTTCAACAATATGACAGATACAATAGGCAAATGAGGAAGCATTTAGTCCAGAGGATCACCAGAGTCCAAACACCCACAGAGCACTGGCAACAGCATAACACAAACCATGCAGAACCCAGAATTGTCAAAAAAAGATTTATAATAATAAAAAAAAGAACCTGTATGGAGCATAAACCAAACAAGAAATGACACTGATAATAACTGGAACTTGAACATGCGTGCCTGATGTTCACATGCTGTAATTAACCAACCTAAGTGCTGGAGAGATGCTAGCTAATAAGAAAACATTTAAATCAATAGGTAGGGAATGCAGAGTCAGACTCCTTGAAAGGTAGACTCAACTGTGAGCACCTTGGTCCTGCATGTTGTGTATTTTTCTTGCCACTTATGTGTGTAAAGGAATTTTCTTGACAAACACAGCCTGAAGTGCAGACTCGGACCCCAGGCCAGCAGGAAACGCAGGCATGGGAGGAAGGTAGCTGATAAGGAGCCAATCCTGAAATAGCCCAGCGTGGATGAAGATGGCAGTTTCCATCAACACAGAGAGACAAGAATTATAAATTGAAGATTTATAGCACAAACAACCCCTTTTCATCTTTGATTCTTATGGGCTTGGTGAATGAAAAAAAGAGATAAGAAACTAAGGAAACCAAACATCTGTACTAGGGTTGTTGAACAGTGATAACGACAGCATTCAGCGTGAACTCTTCTGAACTGACATGTTTCGTGGAGGAGCTGAGGGACACGGAAAGCAGACAGGTTTTAGCTGACATGAGCAACAAACATGACTCTGTGACATTTCCACTACTGAAAAAGTTATGAAAACAATTTACAAATTAGAGGCAACAGTATCAAGAATCAATCAGATCGATACTTCTTTGCCTCACAGCTGCCTCCCCCAACTAAATAAAAAGATTTTGACATAGCACACATTGGTGGAGGGAACAAAAAGGAGTGGGTAAACACCAACTGAACCAAGCTCTGATGTCTCAAGTGAGAGAGGTAATATACGGAGTTGATTAGACCTCATTTCATTCTCATATCACTTTCTTAATTTATAACAAATATAAGAATGTGGCAGCACATTATAACATCTGAAGAGATTCTGATTTCATAGGAAAAATGAGGAAGAGCAAGTACTATACATTAACAAAGAGAACTGGCAATCAGTACTTAAAATAGAACAAATCACAGAAAAGTCCATTAAATATGACTGAGAACCAAGATAATGGGCTTAATATTTAAAAGTGATTGAACAAAGAAGGGACATGCAAATGAAATTAATATAATGCTAGAAAGAGATGAGACTCCAAAAATGATGGAAAAAGTGACTATTATCACTAAGCCGCAATTTAGAACAAAAGAACAATCAGTTTATTTTCAGAAGGAATGATATTTTTTTTTTGGTCCCTCAAAAATTATTTTAGTATTTACCTAGCACCTGCAGCGAGGGTGTCACTGGACAGTTATCGTTACGGGAGACTCTAATCACAAAGCCTTGCATGCTGCGGCGGCATTGCAGCAGCACTGTGTCCCACAGGCTCTCCAGCCTGAATACTGAACAATTACAAGTGAGTTTCAGAGGTCATTTAGAAGAGACTGGTTAACTTGCTTCTTGCTGGAGACACCGAAAGGCTTAGGTTGCTGCAATCCTTTCTGATCCAGAGCGCTTTCCAATTCAGAACAGGAAACCTGCAGTGACTCATTTCTTGACACTACTTAACAGGCAGCCACCTCGAGACTTCAAGCAATGAAAAGCAGCTCCGCAGGGCAGAAGCTAAAGATTTCACTACGTTAATACCACGACTCTTCAACATTCACTTTCTTCAAGCCAGCACTCTTCAGCGTCTCTCTTTTTCCCTCTTAACGTTGTGCTCAGCATTTTATGAGATGTCACCCATGCTTTGATATCTCTCCCCCTACAAAGTGTACCTTTCAAGTTTTATGTATGCTGCCTTCTACTGGGCTCAGCAGTTGACTTTAGATATCTATTTCAGCTTAAACGTTTACAAAATTCACGCGAATACTTGCATAGGTAATGAATTTGCCCAAACAACTGTAGCAACCGAACAAATGGTTTACAGCTCAGATTAGAAAACTTAGCAGGAACAGTTACGTTGTTATTGTTGAGCAGTTATCACAATCAGAAAAAGAAGTAGGAGAAATGATAACAGTGCTGGAAAGAAAATCATTACCACCGACCCAAACATTTTAATATAGATATCTAAAGCAAGAGAATTCCTTAAACAAGCCCTTAGTGAAACTCAGCAGGCTATAAAATAAAGGCACAGAGCAAGAGTTACTCACGACCAGATAAGACAGCCACTGGGCAAGCCTGAGAGAAAAAGAGGAAAGCCACAAGTTTGTGATCCACAGTTTCAGAAGCCTGAGCTGAAGCAGCTAGTTCAGTGATTAAAATTAAGTACGGTCATCATCTGAAACACACAGCAGACCCTTGGTCCTTTCCTATTTACGTTGTTAGACTCATCGGCTTGCTGAGTTTATAAAACTTCTAGTACAAGGATTTTTCTAATAAGTGCACTTGTTTGAAAATAGGTGTGAATCATTTATGACATCCAGCTGTGTGTATGACAGGTACAACCTGCACCTCACCCTGCAGCAAAAAAGGAGATTACTATTAACTTCAGAAGACAGAAATAAGGTCAAGATTAAGCACTCTGAAAAATCTGCTTTTGGACTCCACTGCTACAAAGGAGACAAGATAAGAAAATGTGCACCTAAACAACAGTAAGCTCAAACCTGATAAAAATGACAGACCAGATAAAAATAAAAATCACATCTTGTCGTACAAGGAGCATCAACCAGGGAACAGCATGCCAAAACTTGTAATTCATCAGTGCCAACAGCTTAAGAGGACTGGAAGCAAGTCTTCATAAGGACTTGCTTAAAGCTCTTACAGAAGCTGGGGAACCAGTATCTATCTGCCACAGCCACAGGCTGTAAGCAAGATGAACTCAGGTAACCTTTTTCATGTGCCCAGATCTGAACCTACCTGACATAGGCTGAACACCCAAGCAAACCCAGGACCACTTTGTGCCAGTCGTCTGTCTTTTGAAATTCCAATATCAATGAGCTGCATTTCACACAGTGGAAGTATGCTTTACTAGGGCCCTTGTACCCACACCTAATCTACATCAAGCCCTGGCAGCCTTTTATATATTATCACCTGTGCTACAGACTAATAGGGCCAATGATCAATCTTTCCATAAAGAACCTGCATTAACAACTTAGCTGCTAAATAATTGATTGCTTCAGCTTGTACACTTGGTAGGAGTCTCTCTCTCTTGATATTTGAGTGAGCTGGATCAGGTCCCAACAGGAGTGGGAATTTGTCTACTAATTAGGCATAGGAAGATTTACTTTAGGAGCAATTCTATGTAAATGATGTGCTAAAAGATTAAGGGTGCCTTATAAAAGAGCTGCGTAAATGACCTATAATATTATACTGCAACTTTTCTACACTTTGGAGACAATCAAGAAAAAAAAAAAGAGAGAAGTACCTCCTAAGGTGATTATATTTTGTACCACATTGGCTGCTTTAGGTTGCAGTGACTGCCAAGTTTTTTTTTTTGTCACAGATGGTTATACTTAAGCAGACTTGCCTGCCAATGTGATTTGAACTTTGCTAAAATTATAAGTCACCCCGCCATCCAAGTCAATTTCCCACCATGACAAAAAATGTTATTTAAGCTTTCCAGTGCATTGGTTTGAAGATTAAAATATCTAAGAGTGTAACAATAATGCAAATCTGCTCATCTGAGTCTAGAGAAGAAAAAAAAAAAAAGGCACATGGTTTGCCTCTGCCTTCTCACCTATGTAGTCTTCCAGTGACTGTCGTGCTGGAAGGCTGAAATATTTGATGTATAAGTAAGTTTATCTGCAGACCACAAAATGAAACTGTACTGTATGGAGAATATTAGGTGCATAATAAGCAAAGAGCACGGCAATCATCCCAGAGCTATTAGACTAAAGCGTCCTGGATGCCTCCGCACACTTTGTGGAAAAATAGAGGATTTTGTGAATTTTCTTTGGAGTAAGTTTGTCAGATCTTTACAAGGAAGCTTTGGTTTGAGCATTTTCACCAGACTAGAATCTAACAGTTAAACACTCATTATACTTGGCTAGAAACAAGATTTATAATGGAATATTGTGGCCATGCAGGATGAAAATTTACCAATCAGTGGGATTTAATGACACACAGGGGTAGGCCCAAGGCACGGCTGTCCTGCAGAGTTACTAAATCATGGATCAGGAACCACTGTCCTGCATTCAAGAGTTGTAGCAAAGAGCAAGGTGGATTCCAGCCTGAGCTGCTGGGAGAGAGTGAGGTAGCCTTGCTCCTCTGCCCTGGTTATGTTGCTTTGTTAGCTCTTCCTTTGTCTGGTCATAGGTTTTAGCCAAAGCCTTTGGAAGACTCTCACCATGAAGGACACTGTCCGTTCTGTTTCCCACCCACTGAGCATAGCTTTGCCTTCTGTTCTTCTTTCTCTTTGCAGGGAGCTCTGCTCCAGGACCAAAGATTCAGCCCTCACTTTCTCCCTGTGCTTTGTGCCCACCAGTGCTTGCTGCTGAAATCTGCAGCAAAGCATGGCAGATTAGAATTGGAGACAGTGCACCCAGGGAACACCACCAGCTGCCACACTTTTTCTGTAGGATTCATCTTTTGTAACCTCTATTCTTTTTATTTTTTCACACCTTCCCTTAGCCACCAGGTACCTTGTCATGGTTTAACCCGGCTGGCAACTCAGCACCACGCAGCCGCTCGCTCACTCCCCCCTCCATCAGTGGGATGGGGGAGAGAATCGGAAAGAAAATAAAAGGTTAGAGCCGAGGGCTGAGATAAAGACAGTTTAATAAGAGAAAATAATAATAATAGTAATAGTAATAATGAGAATGATAACAGAATATACAGAATATACAAAACTAATGATGCACAATGCAATTGCTCACCACCCGCTGACCGATGCCCAGCCCGTCCCAAGCCGCAATCACTCCCCCCGAGCCACGAACAGTCCCCGAGCAGCGAGCAGTCTCCCCGCGACCGACCGACTGACTAACTCCCCCCGAGCATGACGTTATATGGTATGGAATAGCTCTTTGGTCAGTTTGGGTTAGCTGTGCTAGCTGTGCGGTACTCCCAGGTTGTTATGCACCTGGGCGAGCAGGAGAAGCTCAAAAAGTCCTTGAGTAGTCTGAGCACTACTTGGCAACAGCTGAAAACATCAGAGTGTTATCAACATTCTTCTGGTACTAAATCCAAAACACAGCACGATGCTAGCTACTATGAAGAAAATTAACTCTATCCCAGCTGAAACCAGGACATACCTCCTTTCTGTTTAGTCCATTTCTGCTCCCTGTAGGATCAAGATTTCTAAGATATTCCTTCTAAAAATTCAGAATCAGCATTTATTGTCATATCTGACATTCTCCCTAGATAAATGTCAAGGAAAAAAAAAAAATCCCAGCAACTTTGAACTTTCTTCTGAAAACATCACTGGATAATGCATGTGGTAGTGTGTTAATGATGCTTTACAAAAACTAACTGAAACTACAGTTTGTATGGGTCTATACAGAAAACACAAAAATACCACTCAGTCAAACCCCAAAATGAACACAAAGATTATTCACTAAATAAATTGTCCCCTGTTTCCCGTGGGGCCTCCTCCTTCTTAAGAGCTGAACTTGCCTTCTTCCCCTGCTCCCAGTTAGTTCTTGTCAAAAATTCCTAGCTAACTCAGACAATAGGTTTCTTTTCTTTTTTTTTTATTTTTTTTAAAAAGATTTTCTGTACTGTTCATTCAACCTCATTGAAAAATGACTATTACCATAATGCTGTTCCATTTCATTTCCACAACTAATTCTCGTCACTCCCTTTCCATATACCTTTTTTTAAAAAAATAGCATAATCATTTCCATGCTATTTTTCACCTCCAGTGGTGTTACTAGCTCGCTGCAATAACAGACCCTTCTTTTGCTGGGTCTGCTAAAGAAATTATCCCAGTAACCCAAAGAAGCTGCTTCATCTGTCCAGCAGCCCAGCATTCAGACTGTTTCTGTACATAGCTGTACCCTCCCTTGTCCTTAAGTTTTAAATAATAAGTACAAATTAAAGTTCTTAGAGAAAAATACTTTTCAAATGCACACAAAGAGGGCTATTATTTTCTGAGGTCTACTTCACTTCAGACAAAACTACGAAAGCTCATAGTTTCAGGTCCCAGTCCTACTGTCCTACTAGGAAATACCACCAACGGTACAAATGCATGGTCACTGGACCTGCTGCAAGAAGTAGAGGGATGGGGGGTGGTGCGCTCTGATGTCTCTTTCCAAATCTTGCCTCTTTTAGATGTCTGGACCATCATGATTAGGATAATGCCCTACGCTGATTCAGGCCAAAACAACGAGAGGAGAAACTGAGGGAAATGATGGAGAACTTCAAAGAGTGTGTAAAATCAGAACTGTAAAGGGGGGGGGAAAGACAAACCGAATACCTCTGGCATGTGTAAGACACAAACTAAAACCAAAGGTTCTTGCATCATGTGTTAGACTCTGTAAAGACACTAAAAAAGCCCACCCTAAAGGCAGGTGAAGGGCAAAAAAAAGTCTACATAGAATCTTCTCAAAATATAGTGGGCCTGGCTGGTTTCTGTTGTAATAGCCTGAGACCCTTGGCCTGGCTTTTGCTTGAAGTATTTTAACAGCATTAAACCTGGCCAAACAGAAATTTAAGCAACTGGACTCTTTAAAAAGCAATGACTACATGGCATCCCAAATGATATGTCATTGTTACTGTACATTATCATGGCTGCACATAAATGATATTATAAGATCATTATAAAACTACCACCATTAAAATGGTAGCTTTGTGTACTTACTCTTCACACCGCAGAAGGCACCAAACTATTGCATTGATTCAGCCTCAGTATTTAAGAGAGAGTATTTCAAAGTGAGTGGCAGCTCCACAAAACACAGAAACATCATAACCTGTGACAGGTTCTCTGGTACTTGATCACCCCAAAAGCATCAGGACAACTATCTAAAACAATAACAAGTATAATCCCCACACTATTTTTTCAAGATTAGGAAATAAATTTTCTTACTCCTGCGACTTTTGATTTCTTTGAGAAATCATAAATGAAACAATTACCCTCAGGATAATTAGCCTAACAAAAGAAAGGATGAGAAACCTGCTAGCGGTAATGAGGTTTTGTTAGGGAAATTAAAACCAGAGAAGTAATCTGCTAACAGTTAGTTTTCATTTTATTTCCAAGACCTGGGATCAATAGTTCCGAAGTGTATGTTGCGACTACTATTTCTGCAGAGATCTTTTTGAGGACTACATCTGAAATAGGCAGCAAAAGTGGCAGATCACCCAGCTAGCAACCTATGAAAATCAGCTATTAATCTGTGCTGGAATGCCCTAACTATTTAGTTATCATGATCTTGCAGCCTAAAGAGCTGAGTTCAGATCCATTCTCTACCACACATTCATTGAATGACTGCCAGAAAAAAATCAAGTGCATGACTAAAGATCAGCTGACAGCACTGTACTTCTCACAAGGATGCTGTCTTGGATGTTCTACTAAAATTTATGAGGTACTGAAGTGCAATTTGGCCTTCACTGCCAAATTCTCAAAATAAGTAAATCATTATCTAAGATAAGGAGGTCTGGAATACTTGAAACGGCTGCACTGTTTCATGAGCCCAAGGAGAAATGACTAAACAAACAGCTGAGAAAGGCAATTTACTTTTCCATCAAAAGCAACCTTTTTCTCTTACGAGAAACAGAAGAAAACTACAGTGTGGTTCCAGAAAAAGATCAATCAAAACCAGAACTTTTACAACACTTTATCTTTCTTTGGCACTCAGTGCTGTCACCATGAGCTGTTACTACAATTACTAATAAAACAAAATTTCACAGAGCACCCCAGATCAGACTTGCTGCTGTCCACAGTCCTCTATCATGAGAGTTTATTATATCAGTAACCTTATTATTGAGTTGTATATTTGGAGGAGGAAAGTTACCAGAGGCAACACGGAGACACATACAAAGCACATCTGAAATTTAAGTCTGTGCTTCGGTGTATTACCACATGGGAAACGCAGCAGGGCAGAAACAGAAACCTCTAAAGAGAAACTGTTCTTCTGCAGCCACAGTTTCCCATCTGTGGTAACTGTGCTACAGAAAGTATGACATTTACTTTGGGGTTTCTGGCTTGTGTTTTTTTTCCCCCTAACACACCTGGAATTTTTTTGAGTTTTTTTTTTAATACTTATGGCATGAAGATGCTTTCCCTTTTTTTATTATCATGCTGGGATCACATGTCTCCTCAGCAGATGCGAAGCTACATTTACGGCATGGAGAGCACATACTGAAAATTTCTTATGTTTCTTACTTGGGGCCCGGGTATGAGAAAATACCGATCAGTTGTTGGTGGCTACTATTTATTAACAGGCCTTTAAATGTACCAGTGTCTGAACTGCTAGGATTTAAATCAGCGCTGAGTCTCATCTCTGGAGAAACTGAATTCTTTGTCAGCTTTCTGCTCCTCAGGTATTTTCACAGGGGTGTTTTTCTTTAGCTACGGAGAGACCCACTCTCTCCTGTCCTTGCCAGAGGCATGAAAAACTTCTTGGGAAAGCATAAGTGCAACTCTATGGTAGTATTCATCTACCTTTGCCCCTCTCTTTTCTTGTGCACAAAGGTCAGGCAACAGCCCCTTTACTCCATTTGTTTCTCCCTCCTCAAAGAGCAGAGCATCAGCCAGCGTTTGAGCAAGAAGAGTTATTAATGAGAGCACTGACCTTGATACCAAAAGACCACACACTGTCTTTCTGGTGACTGACTATTCCTTGCTGCTTTACTAATTGTTTAGGTTCTCAAATGAAGGTTTATCAGTTAGATGCTTCATTATGACAGTTCTTACCGTCTCGCTTCCTCTGTCCTCTCTTTTTCTTACTCATTCTTTCAGTTCCACATTTTTTTTCCACGTTTCTCAGCCCTCATGCTGTTGCTTACCCTGCCAACTGTACGAGGGTTGCGGTAGTGAGTCAGCTTTACACCCTTTAATGAGTAAAAACAATGGGCCATTTCTCTAGGAAAGTTGGGCTGGGTTGCACACGGAGTCGGTTATTTATCCCCTTCTCCATGAAACTCTTCGTTCGCAACAGAAAGGAGGACTTCTCATGGATTCTCCCCAACCCTGCCCAGTCTGAGGAGCAGGTGAAATGGGAGGCTCAGGTAGGATCTGCAGCTCGCTGTGGGGCATCAGGCAGCATGAGGTATGGCTGACGGTGAGGTAACTTCTTCAGCTGTTAACAAGTCCCTCTGCATAACAAACTTACCTTTCTGTAAAAAAGTGGACTTGGCAAACACAGGTGGTGATTTCTGAATCAAGATCATAGGCATCCCTTCCAAAGAAAAGAAGACGACAGTTTTCAATTTTTCCAAGGATGTTTTTATACATGCATGATTCAAAATAATATAAACACTTGATTTAGAAGCATCACTCACTTAAATATCCACAAGTTTTAAATTTGATCAGATTGAAGAGACAGTTAACTCAAAGCTTTACCCAAACTGCTTGTGTGACAACTAAAGAAAAACAAACTACCTCAGTAAGAGGTCAGTAAGATCTTGGAAAATGTTGAGGAGGAGCGCTTATATCATTACATCTTCTTTTTCAGTAAATAACATGAAATCTTCTCCTATTCACATGCAATAAAATTAGGAAAGAGCTGATTACTCTCAAAAGCTTGTTGTCAAGACGTTACTCTATTTTAAAAAGATGGAAGTACATCTGATGCCCCTGTTCTAACATGCTCAGGTTAAATTTGCGGTACTAGTGCTGTTGTGTTCATGATAATCTGAGGATAAAAAAAAGTTTGTGGAGAAGGGAACAATCATTTTAGTCCCAGGGTTGCCCTGTGGAACTTAGGTCCTAAGGAAGTTGTCTGTTTTCCTAGCTAAATCAGTTAGAAACTACATCTGCACAAAGCAAGAATATGAGTAACAACTGGCAGCATTCTTCTGAAAACCTTTGAAACAAGAGGAGGCAGGATGATTAAAAAAATACATTTCTGAAATATTCCTTAGAGGTAAGCAGATAAATAAGTATTCTAGAACTTCATCTGCATTATTAGCAGCAACTGGAATCTAAACAGTAAGTTAGATAACTCATTAGCTTCTCGCTACTCATGGTCATGTAACTTTACTCTGTCCATTTTTTCAAACTTGTCATTGAATGAAACGGTATTTAAAATCAACCAGACACAATTGGTTATAAGCCTATGATTTAAAAGCAAACCCTTGGACTTCATCTGTTGTCAGTATCTAATCATCTTGGAGCCTCAAGTCTGTATAGAAAACCTTCCAGAATAAATGAAATAATTTGCTTCCTCTGAAACATAAGCAGGCTTTTCATTTACTGAATTGTGCCTGCGAGGCATTCATTAGATAAAACCCTAAATTGTGCAATACGCAGTTTCAAAAACATACAGTATTTTCCTTTGTGCTATTATCATTCATGGTACTTCGGAACAAAGCAGTTATCAGAACTCAAGTGTGTATTATTATCTCTTCAGCTTGGTTGGTATCTAACACATTTTCCCCCTGCTTAGCAAACTCGGTACAGCTAACACATACACACCTCTCCCTGCCCTGAAACCGGGCTCGAGTCACTGGCAGAAGCTAGAGACGAATTTCAAAGGGCCAAACTCCAATGGCCTGACCCACTCGCTACTTGCACCGAAGTATAAATGTTAAGCTTTATTTACAAAATCAGCTGATATTGCATCACATTTGATACAATGCTCTGGATGCTTCAGGAGCATGAGTATATTGATCTTCAGTGTTCAGAAGGGGTAAGGCCATTTTTCCCATTTCCAACGTAAGGATAAACACCGTCAATGGCAAGTGGCTTCTCATAACTGGGATCAGTCAGCTGATGGGCCACATCAGACACCAGGCTGTGATTCACTGCCCCATCACAAAATGCTACTCCTGCAAGCAAGCAAGCCTACTCCGTGGATGCAGTTTTTTACTATGGAGTCAGCAGATCTGGTAGGTACTAATACCTGCTGTAGGTAATGAAAAGCTCCATTTCCCAGGAACATCCACATGCCCAATGTCTTTCAAAGACTTAAATAAGAAGAGCTGGCTTGCAAGAATATCTGGCAACCCCATTTTGGGAACAGCTTATTTTCAGCCTGCATCAAACTTAAACAAACCAGGACACTGACTTTGCATTACCTACTTGGCAGCAACATGAAACAACTGAGATACCAAATGACAAAGATACCTTTTTGATTACACGGCTAGTTGGTTACTCAAAAACGGTCACATGCTGTCTTAAAACCAACTAAATAAAGACACAGCAAGAGAAAGCCAGAAAACACTTTTTTAGACAGCTAAGGTCTCCCTGCTACAACAGCGTGTACCCTCTTCCCCAGAGAGTAATGAGATATGAATGAGAGCATTGTTGTACCAGAACACTTTAATGCCATCCGTATGTCAGCTTGCAAAACACAATGGCAAAATTATGCAAATGTTTACCACAGAGTCTCCAAACCAATGAATGCTACCACCATGGCAGTAATTTGTAAGAAAGAATTTTTATGAAACTGTCTGTGTGGGACCATGTAGAAAAATACAATATGCAGCAACGTGAGCTTATGTTGACTCTTTTCTCACAAGCAGATGGCATTGACATGAGTTTTCATTCAACTATTGGATTTAAAGGATAAATGGCCTTGTCCAGATAGCTGACCTTCAATGGTTATTCTTTAGCTGGCTTAAGCATCATACAGGGACTGGAATTCAGGTGCCAGCCACACCTCAGTAACAAACAGTGTACTTCAATTAATGCTTAACGCATATTTTAATTTAAGTTCTGCATATTTTAAGGAAATGAATAAGTACCCCTTGCAAGCTTTTTCCCTCACTAGCTTCAGAACAAAAGATCATATACGCTCACCTGTGCCACTATTATTTTCGATCATCTAAATGCGTTGCTGTAGGTCAGCTTCCCATGGCACTAACTACACAACACAAGGGACTTTGAGAATTCAGAGCAAAAAGTGCTCTCAAGTGCTCTTTTGACTTCTCAGTGTGAGTTCTATCTAAGAGAGCATGAGAATCCCAGTTTTAATTCTTATACAGGTGTTATTTAAAGGGAAAAATAGTTTTCAGGCCATCAGCAAGGTGGTGATTTTTTCTGCTAGATTTTTCACTTTATTTGTTCTTCCAGAGGATCCCAACACGCACTGATAAACCTAAAGGAAAAAGCAGCAAGGGCTGCAGCAACCAAATAATGAAATGTCAGTTCTGGAGAGAGGGCAATGCAGCAGTTGGGGAGGATGCTGTGACCTTATGGAGTTTAGGCACGATATAAGAAATACCCTAAAACTGAGCAAGGATAGAAGAATTGTAGGGAGGATATTTCACTGGGAAACAAGTCTGACTTGCAATCTGTGACTAATATCTTACTTTTATAGAATTAACAAAAAGTACTGGTTATTTTCCTTAAAGCAGGTTTTACTGAGTTTTTTCTAACTACAGAATTAAGCATTCATACTGTGCTTTAGACCTCTGGCTGCTTCCTGACATGTGGTGGTGCTACTGCTTAAAGCAAGTCAGATAGGCTTCTCTAAAGATCAACTACACATTTCATTCCTCTAAAAAAAATGCACAGTCATCTTAGAAACAATAAAAAGCAACTCCCCCATCCTCATATTAATTTTTTCTTCTCATAAAGTGATGTACAAATGTTCTTTACTGTTCTACACCTATTTTTCTTTTTATAATAAATGACTGTACATGTACAGTATTCCATTAGTTTAAAGAAAATTCCCTTTAACCAAGCAGTTCAGCACTTACATAACTACCTTACCTGGGGTCACGCCACATTTATTGTCCAAAAAGCACAGTAGAAATTTTCATTTAGCTCCACCTGCTGGAAAAAAAAAAAGTTTTGGAAATTAACCGTCTTGGTTGTAAGTTCTCCTTCACCCCCACAGAAGAGAGCTGATAAAATGTTCTGATGTGCTATTCTAACTCAATTTCTTTTGCCGTTTACTGCAGTTGTGTTCTACATATGGACATATTTCATTTTGTTCCAAGCTGTGCAGAAAGGAAACTTGTCATGGCATCTCCTTCAAACCTGATGAGAGCTATGCAAATGCTGGCCTTCGTTCAAGGCTGCATCTGATGCTCCTGGCAGCAAGCAAAGCAAATAACACACATGGAGGAAGAAGGGAGGAGCACAAGTGAAGGCTAGCTTCTGAGACATCACAGCATTCTGAAAAGATTTATTTTAGAAGTCTCCTATGTAGTAGTTGTAATAATAATAATAATAATAATAATAATAAATATGGTTGGATCTTTATCATCAGAAACTGGTGCTGTTAGGGGAATTAGACCAGCTGAACTCCAGTTCCTAGCAAGATCAACTGCCAGAACAAATTTGAGAAGGCTCAGCCCTGTGCAGCAGATATTCCTTTTCTATCAATGACCGAGAATAGAGAGGTCAATTGAAAACAGCTCACCTGAAAAAACAAAACCCTTGTTCTGCAAGGAAGCTGAACTGACAGTACATTAACATGATTACTGGTGTCAGTAATGCCAAGAAATAGGCTTTTACACCCAAATGCAAAACGTTCAGCTTTGCATGCTTTCTATTTCAAGCATAAAGACAGTTTAGGACAAAAAAAGAAAAGGAAAAAGAAAAAAAAAAAGCTTTCTAAAAGGCAAGATCCATTTGACTGCGGGATAGTTTTCAAAGGGAAATGAAATGTCATCACCTGACATTTCTGAAGCTGAACTTTTAACTCCTGAGACAGTGTACAGGCAGGAGTGTTAAATACAAGAGCTGGTCACAGACCAGTACATTCTCCATATGCTTCCCTGGGGCAATTAGCATCACTTCCCCTATCAAGGGGCTCACTGTGTTTACCAGTGAATACGTCAAGTCTGGTTGTTCATGAGTCTCTGAAAATAAACACTACAGAGTCACTGACAGGGCCTTTAGTTTGAAAAATGAATCCTTCTAACTCATATAATCTCAAAAAAGAAAGTTTAATTGAACACTCCTTTGAAAGAGGGGACTCTATGCTGCCTTGTGACATTCCCAGAGAAGAGAAGCAGAACATATGCAACCAAAAACCTGTCTCAAGCCAGCTTTTGAGCTGCTTTAATCTAGTTTTCTTCTCCCCTCCTTTCCTGTTGCACTGCTGGATTCATGCCGCAGGGGCAGAAGCTCTCCCGTTCCTGCAAACACATGGGCAGTGGCCCCCAGCTGAGGAATCTGGAAACACCAAGCCAGCAGGATGCTGGGAACATGTCTGTTCCTCACCCCAGCCCCCAGAGTGCTTGAGGATCACCTAAGGCTGCTCGGAGGAACCGTTAGCTAGCACTACACCACATAAACACACTGGTATACAGCCTCAAAAGTCTTAAAATTCTCAGCAATCCACAGAACTATTTAAAATAATTTTTGTTTAGAAATCCCTTAATGACTTATGAAAAGCATCACCTCTGAGTAGTTGTGTAGACGGCAACACTAAAAAAAAAAAAAGTGTTGGCAAGGGGAGTCAGAACTGAAGACATCTCCTCCACACAAGCAATCACAACAACCTCCACCTCCCCTTAGCTCTCTCCTCCTGGGATGCAAACAGTAGGGGAAAGAAAGCTATTTCTTCCTTTAAAGCCCAACACTGAAGATCGGGTCACCCCCCTTTGACGAAGAGGGAGGCAGCAGCAGGGACATGTTGGGCTTCCTTCCAAGCGTGCCATCCTGGACCTACCCTCCTTACACTGACGCTCGGCTTATACAAGCAGTGACTGGCCAAGCTTTGCCCCGGGGGCAGTGGCAGGAGGAAGCAGACTGAGCCTCAGCATGCACAGGACTATCTGACACATCAAACCACTCAGGGAGGTGGCACTGGCCCTGTGGCATGGTGTTGCTAACACCTGGTGGCCGCTGTCCAGGGCCAGTGTTGCCAGACCACCCTGTGGCTGACCCTTGCAGAGGGGAAGGGATTCCAGAACAAAAGTCTTGGTTAAAAGAAAAAAGGTCAAAAGACAGAACAAAACAAAAAGGCAAAAAGGTTTAGTTTTCACTTTAGCAGGTCATCTGCAGGGATGGAAGAAAGCCACTCTATGGAAGAGATGTAATTTAGACATTTAGACTTCAAAGCCATTTGTATCCGTCTGTGGCAAGCTCAGTGATGCTGACTACCCCACAACAAATGGGGACTGACCAAGAGCAGTGAGCCCTGTGTGTCCTTCACAAGCTTTATGGAATTAAGTTGTCAGGCAATAGTTTGCTAGGCTTTTTTTTTTTTTTTTTTTTTTTTTTACTCTGGGTGGCAAGGTCTTAATGCAGTATCTGTTTACTACAGTTCTCCAAGAGGCAAGATGTTCCTTGGCTTCTGTCCAAACCATTTAGTCCACATACATATTGGAAAAAGCTGTCATGTCAGCAGCTAAGGTTGATATCAAGAGAGACAATAAGAGGATTAAGAGGTGGAAAGCTTTAGAAGGCAAGCTACTGAATATTTCACGAGAAATGAAGCTGAGAGTGCTACTGATGCAAGGGGAAGGTCAGAAAGCTTAAATGCCTCAGGGACAGTTAAGAAATAATAAAATAGCCATTAGGCATTCCAGATGTTGATATACAGCTTTTAGGATGCATGTATTTCATTCTGATTTTCGTACCAAGGCAAGTGCTTCGCTGAATGTGCGTCAGTGACATAGAGCACTTGCCAAGGGAATTTGCCGGGACACATCTCCAGCATCACAGGAATGACCTGACATTTGAGAGTGCCACCGAGGGCTAATACTTTGTCATTTTATTGCTCATTTTTATTAACACCTGAGTGCTACTAATGTGGACCGAGTTCCACCTCTCCAGCTGCGAGGGTCTGGTGAGATCCAAACTGGTGAGAGATTTCACAAAGACTGACTTTCTGTCACAGTTACCTTATCCTCTAATGGCTTGGTTAAACAGATCTTCTCCATTATCGCTCACCACCATCAAGACTGTGTAGTCTGGAGGGAAAAGCAGACAGTAGAATAATTTTACAAGACATTACAAATATTTGGCAGTGAAGGAACCAGGCAGAGGTAAGCCCGGGTGTTTTCTGTAGCCTTGTCAATGACAAGAGACCAGGCACAGCGGGAATCTCTCTGTAATCGCTTTGTTCTACACTACCTATAAACTTCAAGACACAGCCTGCCACAGGGCAACTCAAAGACCATTAGTTTCTTGCAAAGTAGAGAGGGACTTAAGTATTACTTTACCTTACATTACCCTTTAACTCACAAATACATCTGAAATGACCCTTCCTTCTCTCCCTTGTCTCCAGCCTACCAGGAAGGCATTAAGAAACACACTAGTGAATCAACGCCTTGTCAGTATACTGTTTCTGCTATAGCATGTCTTTGTGGCATGTTTTACTAATTGAATTTCTGGAAATAGTCATAAGAAACTTCTCTCCCACCTCCTGTTTAAGTACAGATATTCTACTGCGAAAGTTGAAAAATGCTCACCACTTCCTTTTACCTTGACATGCTATTTCAGTCTTGCATCCAGGCACTTTGTACTTTAGAAATACTTGAATTATAAAGAGTAACCTTCTAGCCCTTTTGACCTTACAAAAAAATTTCTTTTATTTTTTGGAAAAGGTAACTTGGCTTTTGATTAAGAAGAAAATTTCTAGAATTAAATTGGGAACTACTTTTTTTTTGGTTTTTACTTACATTAAAAATTATTACATTTAAAAATTACTATTTCCCCATGTACTCATACTGCACTATTGTGTTTTCACATTATGAAGTAACTTCTGCTAGCAACTTGCCCACTGTGTGATTTCTCTTTTATTCTTGGTAGTTATTTTAAAGTATTCATCCCATTAATAACAAAATGAAACACAATAAATCTGCATAAGCAATAAAAGAGTTTTAGAGGTGTAGGCCATTTGGTCATTGGAGATAGTAAATTCACAGTCAGTCACAACTGCTTCTTTGAGGAACTGTGCTAAAAGGACAAGTTAAGTCAACATCACCTAGCAACTAAAACCTGGATCTAGTGTAGGGCCAGCTGTGACAGGACAAGGGGTAATGGTTTTAAAGTGAAGCAGGGTAGGTTTAGACTAGATATAAGGAAGAAATTCTTTACAATGAGGGTAGTGAAACGGGTTGCCCAGAGAGGCAGTGGAGGCCCCATCCCTGGAAGCATTCAAGACCAGATTGGACGGGGCTTTGAGCAACCTGATCTAGTTAGCGGTGTCCCTGCTCACTGCCGGGGCATTGGACTAGATGGCCTCTAGGGGTCCCTTCCAACCCAAAACATTCTATGATTCTAGATGAAATGTACGATTACAAAATTACTACGATTAGTACACTAGTTGAAATGATTGGTGGAAATTTTTTAGTGAAAAAATGAATTCCAACCAATAAAAGATAAAATGTCATTTTTTTCCCCAAAGTAACATGCCAATTTCAACCCAAGTTTTTGCATTTAGAAGTGTTGAACCTAGAGTAGATAACATGGTGCATTCGTTAACATGAGAGAGAAACCTTAATTCCCTACCCCTACAATAAACAGGAACATGGAAATCAAGACACGAGGCTCAGAGACTTCAGCCCATGTCTCCATCATGCTAATGCAGGTTTAGATAGGTTACCAGATTTAGTGCGGGTAAGTACTGTATTTCTTTCAAGCGATCAGATAAATCATTGTAACATTGCAGCAGTTACTTTTCCAAGCTCTTTTTTCCTATGAGATACAGTGACTGTCTCCAGTATTTTTTTGAGATGGAGTAGCCCCAGGCATCAGTCATTGTTGCAATAGCAAAGGAAATGCAATCATGTAGGTTTGGCTCAATAAAATACTTTTTCCCATTAGCAAACAACAAAAAATTAAAATACACCCCTCCCAGCCCCCAAAACTTTCGAATTACATTACTTCATTCAGATCATGTGTCATTTACCATTTTCTGTACCACTTTTGTAGAGTACGGCTGATTTTGTCAAAGCTTTTACCAACTAGCTGACAGAGAATATCTTCCTCACTCAGTCAGTCACTGCAGATTCCACAAAAATGAAAAATATTTCATCCTTAAAACCATATTTGCTAGGCATTATCAAACATCTCTGCAGGCACTCTGAAAAGGAACTCATGAGTAGAGCTAAAATAAATAAGTTTGAATGTTTTAAATAATTAGAAGTAATTAGCAGTAATAAATCAAATAACTGCGTTGTGCTAATAATCAGGAGCAGTATCCTCAGTTTTAGACATAGAGTCGGGTAAAAGCAGCTTTGCCTGCTGATTCAAATACAAAATTGCAAAGGGTTCTGTTAAGGATTTCTAAACAGCAAAATGCTGACCAAGACATCTAATCCCCTTTCTCAAACTACGCTTTAATCTTTTTTCTATCTTGTATTCTGTACATTCATTTGCAATATACAATTACCAGGGCTGTTCTCTACTGAGTTATAAGGCTAATATATATATATTTAATCTATTATAAACCCCCCACCCTTTTCTGACAGTGTGATGGAATGAACTATGAAGAGCTGGAGCTATGTAGACATGTATTTTTGTAACTAGAGAGATCAAACCAGGTTTCATACCTGTGTAGCTCCACTCCTGGTGGATCTATCCCTGTTTTACCACTATGATGAGATTTAAAAAACCAGGCCTTATCTTCCAAGTGCACATAAGGATCAGTTCATCCCACATTCAGCAACAGCAGGTGACAGGAGGATCGAAGCCAGATTAACAGACGGACTTTACAGAACAAGGATTTAACTTGACTGTGTTAGATACACCTCGGGCATAAGTCACACCAATAGAAGTTAATTCCCACTGTGGTCTGTGACAGCACTGAAAATGCTCCTCATATAGCTCTAGTTATAGAATTTTTCATATTTCTCATCAGGACACTAATTTTCCAAGTTTTATGACAGGACTACAAGAATGCAGGCTACAGTTCGATGCCCAGTCCTATGCGTCAAAGTCAATTCTTTTGGCTGTATGTTACTCAGCTTTTAAGAAAAAGTAATAAAAATTGACTTTACAACAAACTAAAACATTTGTTTGTTTACAGATGTTATAAATTGCTGCACTACGCAAGTAAAAAGTGGGTGACAGCAAAAGACTATCCCAACAGCTTTATTGTTTTAGCTGAGAAATGGGATCCACATGCCCTCCCCCCAAGGGCTCGTGTTAGCAGCATCATCAGGTCCTGCCCTGGCTCAGTCAGCCCAGCTTCATAAACAGTGCCCCAGATCTGTGCAGGGGCAGCAATATATTTTAATTTCCAGAAGAGAGGGGACTTAAAGAATTCTGCATTTAAAATTGCTTCAAGTTGCACCTACCACAGCTCCTACATCACTGCTGGCAGAAAGGAAAGAAAAACATACAGAAGGTTCTGGATGTGGCCTTATACCACGTCAAGAGGAACACAGTGTGTGGTTTTATTCTCTGCAAGCCATGGTTGCTCTATTGTGAATCAGGAGTGATGGATTAGAATGGCTCCAAGAGCTGTCAGCTAATATCTACACCACAGCAAGATTAGACAGCAGCAACCTGTCTGGAATGCTGTGACAATTTCTGGCTGCCACCATGAGAACTGCAGGTCACACTACCATAGGAGATTTTAAAGTAGAAACCTGAAGTTTAAAAAAAAAAAAGGACCAAGACTGCATAATCTTCTACAGAATAGGAAGTAAGCATTCAGAAGATAAAGTACTGACAGTCTCTTGGAGATCTTCCACATTGCTCCAGCTTCTTGTGCAGTCTGATGCCACCATATTTTCTTGTTACTCTGGGGCACCTGCATTCAGGTCAACTGAGCACAAGGCTAGTATCAGAGTTATCAGTGGGTCTGACTGAGCTGGCCACTCAGTTACACCCTTTGACCTGTATTTGAGTTCAATGGTTAAAAAAAAAATAAATATCTAGACAATCCAGATGCTTGTAGCTCCTCTAACTTCACCGTGCATCAAAGACACCCATTATCCCATGAAAACAGGACACTCAATAGGTACAAAATCAGACTTAACATAATGCATAATGAAGTTGTTGAAAGACACTGTACGCAGCATAATAAATGCTCTGAGAAGGATGTTAGCAGTTTAGTTATTACAATCTCAGCAACAAGAGATGTATTTCTTAGACATTACAGTCATGTATGAAGGTCATGACTTTTTCAAACAAGATGGTTGTTCAAAGCAATGATTATCTAACTTTCTAGGCCACTTACCTGAATGTTGGCATCCTTTCTTAAACTTTGTAACAGTAAAAAGGAAGTGATTCAGTCACCGGTTGTGCTGGTCGCTCGCCACATGTTAAGAAAAGGACTACGAGATTTGAGCCTGTGAGTGACAAGAATGGCTGGGGGCACGGAAGGAACAAACCTGCTGACTACTATCTACAGGCAGAGGGAGGGCAAACTAGGTGGTGACTCTGCCTGAGACGTGGCCATGCTGCCCAAATATCAGGGCACAGGTGCCCACCCTGGTGGCATGCCAGTGCGGGTGCTCCCACTGCACCCAAAGAGTGACTGAACTCTCACGGCACATGGCAAGGTTCCCTGACCACCAAAAGGGAGGTGGATGCCACCAGATGCTCCCAGACCCTGGCCCCAAGTCACTCAGAAATTGAGAGGCTTAAACAGACGGCTCCTGTCCCCGCTCCCAGCTGTTCCTCTTGCCCTGTGGGAGCTTCCCTGGAGCAGCCCTTGCAGCAGCCTGGGAGCGCTGAGGGGTGAGCTGAGGGCCACTTCCAGTACCTGCTCCTACAACTGGCAAACGGAGGAGTATGTGTCTTTGAAAGGTGAAAGTTTTACACAGTGCAATTCTGGGAAAACAGGGTGAGTTAAAGCATTCATGCTTTCTCCACCCAAGAAGAGAGAGTTGGTCGAAGGTGAAGAGAACAAAAGTGCTCAAGCACAGGAGCAGCAGGATGGGACCGGTGGTGCTGTATGGCACAGGCAAATGTGGGCTTATCAAGAGCTGTAGCTGGTTGGAATAAAAATCTGAACTAAAGCACACCTCTAAGCCAGAAGGTGAAAAACACACAATCCTGCTGTGCTAAATACCTCACCGTATGCCAGTAGGCTCACTTCAAAACACGCTAGGCATTTGAAGTATGGGCCAATAAAAAACGTGTTAACTTGCTGACATTAGACCTCTCTGTAGGTCTTAGTTCAATTCCACTGCATGCAGGTTTATACAGGCTGCCTTTACATCATCAGCTTGGAAAAGTAGGGGGTAATGAATTCCTTCCCATACAGAGGAAAATTTTGTAAAGGCGGGTTAGTCAACAGAATGCACTTAACAATCTTAGGGGACTAGTGGTGACTTTGGAGAGGCATCCTTCCCTGAACTGCTTGTGGTGGCTGGAACCAGAGTGCTGCCCCTGGGTCGCGTGTGGATGCAGACCCTCAGTGCCAGGCTGATGGCAGGTATCTTCCGAGATTTGCATGACTTGGAGGCAGCAGGGCAGAATACAGAAAACAGTAACTGGAATCAGTGACTGACCCAAAATGCTGAACCCCCTCCCAGTACTTTCCCAAAACCCCTGCCAACGATTGTCCTTTCTATTGAACTGCGGCAGCACCACACTGCAGAGTCCCAACTTTAGCCCTCCTGCCTTTCCCCCAGGCAAGAAACAGCATGCAGGATTATGTAGCCAGGCTCTGCCCATGAGACAAGAATAACAGAAGAAATTTTGCCCAAATACTTATCAGGTCCAGGGTTCAGCACAGCACCTAGTTCAACTATGGATTTTGAAACTGGTTACAAAACTAAGGTATTGAGAATCCATCAAGAAACACTTAAACACTAAGCTACTGCCTCCAGCTTCAAGTTCTTAGCAACAATGTGCCGGCTGTGCAGAAGGTATGCTGGGGGACACAGCCACGGTCGCAGTTCTCTTAGCACCCTCCCTAGCCCTCTGCTGCTGGCCACAGTCAGGCCTGGGATGCCAGGCTTCCAGTTTAACCCAGTACGACATGTCTTATGCTGTGCTCCTAAGGCATAGCCACTGGAAGGGGCCTGCTTCACATTGGTGGCTTAAGTCTGCCTTTGCACTGCCTCCTTGCTCAGTTTAGCTAGACTAAATTGGGCGGAGAATACCAAACCTAACAAGGCCAGGTGAAAGAAGCTCGTAGGCTCTTTATGCTGCTAATACACATCCTGGTTTGAGTCGTTATCACAGAATCACACAGAATCACAGAATCGTAAGGGTTGGAAGGGACCTCAGGAGATCATCTAGTCCAACCCCCCTGCTAAAGCAGGCTCACCTAGAGCATGCTACACAGGACTTCATCCAGGCGGGCTTTGAATATCTCCAGAGAAGGAGACTCCACAACCTCCCTGGGCAGCCTGTTCCAGTGCTCTGCCACCCTCAGAGTGAAGAAGTTCTTCCTCATATTCAACTGAAACCTCTCGTGTTTCAGTTTGCATCCATTGCCCCTAGTCCTGTCGCTGGACACCACTGCAAACAGACTGCTTCCGTCCTCTTGACTTCCGCCCTTAAGATATTTGTATGCGTTGATGAGATCCCCTCTCAGTCTTCTCTTCTTCAGGCTGAACAAGCCCAACTCTCTCAGCCTTTCCTCGTAGGGGAGATGCTCCAGTCCCTTTATCATCCTAGTAGCTCTCCTCTGGACTCTTTCTAGGAGTTCCTCGTCTCCTAGAAATATAGTTATAGTAGGTTGTCCCCCACCTACAACACTTTGTGCATGTTTCCGCTGTTTTGAGAGAGGTTTTTCACATCCTGCATATGTTTTATGTTCCTTTAAGTATTACCTTGCACTCAACTCATCTCTACTCCAAAAAGATACCACACAACAGGCATTTTCAAATACTTAAAGAATAAAGTTCAACACTGGTGTAGGCACATCGACTTAGGTCAAAGATGTTTTAGAGATGAACAAACAGAACTGGTAAATGTTAGACAAGCTGAAACAAATGAGGAATTTTATATTAAATACACCAGAAGAAGATGACATTTTTCAACAGCTACATAGTGGTTTACAAAATCTGGGAGATTAGCATTATACTTAGAGGGCAAAACTGGACCAAAAGAATTAAGCTTCCTCCTGCGAGACACACGTGCAGGTGTGAAGCAGGTGCCAAAGAAGAAAAAGAATGTGGATTTTCCAGCTCAAACTGTTCAACTTTATCTTCCTTTTTGTTCCCTAACCCAGGCTATGTATATGATTTCCTGCCTCTTTGCTCCTTCCCAATAACTTTGTTAGCCAATTTCAATGAACTCGAAGCAACAAGCAATCTTAAGGATATTCAGCTCCCCTACCTCTCAGCTATTTTACAAATTAGCTCCTTTATAACTATTTTGCCAGTGAAAAATACATTGAAAAATTATTCCAAGAGACAGAGGCCTCATTGTATAGCCAGCGGACATCATCTTCCCCAGGACGTTTTTAAGATAAGCCCAACCTCTTTTCTTCCTTTTTTTCCAAAAACTGTTTCAGCTATAATAAGCTACAGGTTAGTATTTTACTCTTTTTCCTGAAAGAAAAAAAAATGATACTAGTAGGGGAAGAACATAGATCTTTCCCCTGAAATGGTGATTTACTGTCTAAGATTATGAAATTTAGAAGGAAGAATGTTCTGATCTTTCCCT
>NW_009259499.1:230879-251637 GCF_000687185.1 Egretta garzetta
TTTGAAGCCTACCTTACACCTTATTGATAAGGCTGATACCATTGAAGATTGCCCAAAATAGCCTTTCATATAATCCTACTTTCATTTGCCTGTAACATAGTTAAACTTTTATCATTTGGTATGATTTTTTTTTTTTTTGTTAAATATGTCAGGTGTCTGTCTCAGGCTGAAATTTTTTGGAAGCATTTCAGCCAGTATTTCAGCTATTTCTGCAAATGAGACAGAGATGTGCAGGGGGATGTTTAACTTGCACTGAGTATTCTGATGACAACTCTTTTGAATAAGCTTTCGTGCTTTAAAGTAGGGAATAGAAATTTGACAAGAGAGGGAGGGCATCATATGAAAATGATACGATGATTCATTCCTCCATATGAAAATTTGAGCCAGTGGGCCAAGTTATAAATCTTCCAAAAAAATTGCAGCCTGCCTATCTGTTAGCGATTAACAGCTAAAATTCTACATTCAATGAACACATTCATGCTTTTCATGGGTTTTTAGTGATATCCAGACTGCCTATATAATGCCCTCAAAGAACAGTTAAGAACACATCTGTCTCCTAGAAGTTTTTACATGCGAGCCAGCTGGGCATATGCAATGCCCAGATTGAATGTACATTACAGGGCCTCAAGAAGAGCACGGGCTGTTCTGAGCAGTGGTGAGACTGGGCAATAACAGGATTGGGGTAGGAGGCAGGGAGGGGGTGAACCTGACAGCTCTACAACCGGGTGGTTATGGGAAGCAGGACGCATATGAGAAGAGGAAAGGGAAATCACAATGGGAAGCCACTCTCCTCATAAAAGACTTAAAATTCTTCAATGTAAATTGGGTTTTATGGGCATAGCATCATTTTATGTGAAATTGCAGAGCATGTAACAATAGGCAAGAGCATGCAACATCTCGGGGGAAGAAGACAGAGTTGGGCAGGCTAGACAAGAAAGAGCAGGGTCTGGGAGCAAGATCAAAATCAGACAAGGAAGCAAGGGTGGAGGGATAGGGGATGAAACAAAGAAAAACAGGATGAGCATTCAGGTGTCATGGATCTATATATTCAAGGGGACGTGCTGCCTGCAGTTTAGCTGCTTCCCAGATCTTGCATCATCGCCTAAGCTGGTTGACCACTGTCCCACTCTACAGCAGAGTAACCCTTGTACTCTTCTGAACTCAGAGCCTAGGTCCAGACACTGCCACGTACCCACCATGTTTCATGCTGCCACCAGAAGGCTTTCTGTGCCTCTCAGTGAGGACTTTCCTTATAACAGAGTCAAGGCTTCATCAGTAAAGGATATAGACAAGTCATATTTTCCAGAATGTGACAGGTTTTATCTGGAAAATGAAAGGGCAAGGATGAGTTTTTAGGTTCTTGGAGCCCAGACTTAGGACACTGAAGGTCAGTTGGGATCTGTGTCCTCTGTCTAACTGTTTTAGAATTTTTTCCACTCCTAAGAAAAAAATTCTCATCTCATTCTCTTGCTTCCAAAGATGAGATAGGAGGAGTAGGTGTCTTGTCCAGCATCTCCCCGTGATCTGTTCCCAGGCAGCAATGAAGTCTTACTGGCTGCTATTGTCTCTTTTGGCCTAGGCCATACCACTAGCACTTTTCTTTATGAGCAGACTGCACATTAAAGAAGAGATAACATAAATGCAATAAATATAAAATGACATGCCAACATATTGTTCCATACGTTATACTAGAAAGTGGGAGGAAAAAGCTATGGGAGGGAAGCTGCAATAGAAAGGCAGGTCTGTGTAAGAGAGAAGTGTGGAAGAGGCTGGAGAAGATGGCCCAAAAAAGAGAGATAAAATTATAACGTGTATGCTTTCCTGGAACTTATTTCTGGGGGACCTACAGTTCCTGAGATATTGCTTGTCACATCCATTTGTGTCACCCATTGGCAAATGTCCCGGTCCTTACATCTTTTACGCTAGTGCACAAGAATGCTGACATCTAACATTTAATTTAGTAGCTCAGAGATGAGGAAAATTGATTGTAAGTTTGGATAATTAATATTTGTTTTTAACGTGGCACCAGAGTGCAGAGCACCTGCCTCCATGTATAATTTGCTAGGTGGGGTTGATTGTTGTTGTGTTTTTGGTTTTTTTAGAACAATGCTAAAATAATGCTAAAGTCGTGAAGCAACCTACTGCAAGGTTAAGGATGCCACCGTTAGACCTGCTGTTCAATAGTGTCCCCTCCTACCCACCAATGTGTAATGACAAAAATTATAAGGCTCTGTAAGTACATAACTAAATGCTCTTTCACTTCCCAACAAACCTTTGCTCCATCCACTGTCTAGAATGGATGGTTCTCACTTTGAATGTAGGAATGTAGTAATACTGCCCATCAGCATGAAGTCTGGTCCCTGACCTATAACGTCAGCAAGGTCTAATTACCTGACGTAAAGACCTTTGAATACACACACGTCTGTGCTGGTGAACTGCGGATCAGCTCACCTCAACGTGTGATAAAGCTCAGCTGTTCTGTGGTCCGTTGTCATCAGTGTAGGTGAGCTTATGAAGATAAACTGGTCTGCAAGAAGGCAACAGCTATGGGCAGTGGGTTGTATATGAAAAGGCAACATCTAACTGGAGAGGTGGGAAAGGTAAGACAGCATGAGCTCATAGGTCAGAGTCCTGACACTAGCAGAAGGCAACGAGAGACCCTGTGATCTGTGCCTGGTTCAGGGCAAGAACCCAACTCCCTCTCTCTTCCTACACCCTAGTGCTTTCTCATCCAGTTTTACCACAGGTTTATTTTCTCAACCCAAGCATTATACAGCTAAACTATACTGTACCCTCAGGCGCTGCTGTCAGAGCAGGTGGATTCAAATACCGTTTCCCACCATTCATATTCACAACAGACTATAAGCCGCTCATGCCCATTACCACAACGAGGGGAAAGCAATCATGCAGAAGACTGGCTTGCAGACACTTGCCTGTTCAGTGCTCACATAACGAGCCCAATGTGCTATTTTGAGTTATAAAGCTTATGGAGAAGTTAATGTATCCACACCATAATGAGCCATTATGGCTCGTTAGAGCCTCAGCTTGCAAAGTCCAAAGTGTACAAACAGAGGCATATAGGACAAATCTGAACTAAGCACTGTACCCTGCCCTCTGCCTGCACCAACGATTTACAGGTATCTGGTAAATGATTTATAAACCTAAAGATAGCAAAGTATAAAACCATATGGCTGCCTCTGCTTTACAAAGGAAATACTTTCTGGATTATTTGCCATGTCTCTGAAAATGTTTCAAATTTTGGTGTCTGCTCTGCTGTTTACAGGTAAGTGCCTGGCACCCTGCCTCATGTCATTCCCTTCTGGCTTGCTAAATAGTCAGCTGGCAAAAAAAAATCTCGTGTTACCACCAGAACAGAACTGAGGGAAGAGAATTAACTGGAAATCACTGCAGCAGGGACATATGGGAGAGTGGGCGAGCACAAGTCTGTATAGCAAATTCTGTGAAATACGGTCTCGATTCCACTCCTCATGACTACTTTTGAACCTATTACTGCTCAACCCCTCAGGTATGAGGAGCGACAATGCATTCCTGACCGAAAGGGATTCTTACAGGATGATTTCCCGAACTGTTAAAATTGTAGAAAAAGCTTAATCATGTTTTTCTGGAATCTTCCCTAAACACTATTCTGATCTCAACATTTATTGTGTGTAAGAAACAATTTCACATGCATTTATAAGGACCCCAAATGATCTATTTCACAAGTGATTTCTGGGATGTCCGATTTGAATTGCTTAAGGAGAACGATTTTTTTAAAGCTTTCAGGCTATCTGATCATTCAACCTTCACAGCACCCTGCAACCAGGGCACCTGAACTCAAGGCTCACCCTGTAAAACTTGGAGCAGAGCGAAAATGGATGGGGCAGGGCCGCAGCATCAGTAGGGCTGAAAGAATGCTCTTCTCAAGGAAGCACAGGCTAGTACAGTCAATGATCAGTGTTGTACATGCTGTGCAATTAATTAATTCTTCACAAAATTAGAAGAAACCAGGCAGGCAGTAAGTGACTGTTGACTTCTTGCCCACATCATGGAAAGATGCTCCAGCCACACACATGCATTAAAAGCGTTTCTTACATCTGAGCGCTCCAACACATGTGCAGTAAATAAATGATGTGAAGAGCTATGGCAAAATGAGTTAGACTGAATTAGCCAATGGTTCATCATCAATTAATAAAAAAGGTGTTTTGTGAATTGCGACCACAGTCAGGTGTACTCTCTCATATGGGCCAAATTCTCTTCCCTGTCATATGACCCTAAGTTTTGGCTGCAGTGAGGCTCCTGCAGGGAGGGAAGGAGACGGAAAGGGCCTTTCTCTTCTGCGAGTTAGAGGTCACCTAAAAACCTTCCTTTCACATTATTTGCTCTTCCTCATCTGCTGCGCACCTGAGCTTGGACTGTTCCTGGGTACTTGTCTATCTTCCTGAACCTCACCTCCTTTCCAGTGAAGGCCATGTGACACCAGCAATGTCACCTGAAGCCAAGCTGGAAGGATAGCAGCCTGCTGCCCCTCCCTTTGGAAGACTTAATCTTTGCTTTCATCTCCCTTATGTCTCTGCCTTTCCTAACAGCCTTGTTTGCCCTCTTTCCTGGATTCCTTTCTTCAAAAGGCAGGTACTGATTACTGAACTCTTAAAAGTTTCATTGATCACAAACAGCTCAGTTTTTCATTAATTGTGAGTCCTTTCAGCAATGATCAAGGTGGTCAATTAAAACAGAGGCTATAAGACTCACTAATAAGAACCTGACTCTTCATCAGACCCTCAACTCAGCTGCTGTAAATCACTCCCCATGATAAATCATCTTCACATCTGGGAATAGGCTTTCTGGGCTGTTTGCTAGACCTTTTCTTTAGCCTCTGCAGAGTGCAGCAGCAAGGGATTGGGTGCAGGAATGTGGTGTCCTGGCCCTGGGATCATTACCGAAGTCTCTCAGATGTCTGATTGGGGTGTCTTGCCTGTACACTCAAGGTTAAACTGACAGCCACATATGGATTTGGAAAGGAAATTTCACCAGGACTCACAGAACAGGACCGATGCTTTTTTAAATACCTTGCTGCAGGAGTAGTTCCTTCCCTAGGATTAGCTAGGATTTTTGCCAAATTGTTTTGCTATTTACTCATACCTGATAACTTTCCCGACCCCTGGCATCACACCAGCAATACGTTCGATAGCTAATACTGCATTAAGTGTCTGTAACTCCTCTGCCTTTGCTGATGAGGGAATGAGGCTAATGCTGTAGCTTTAATGATTTCTAATGACTGAGCTCTCATCTCATGAACCAGACAGCTCATGTCCTGTGCTGTAAAATTAAGAATTGTCAAAGAATAGAGACTACCATACTTCAGGCTTTAAAAATAAACAGATGAGACCAAAATTTCAAAGGCTGGATGATATGAAGAGTGTTGAAGCACTTAACAATCAGTGACTTTGAATTTTGCTGTTGACAGGCATTAGCAAATCTAACTGATTTAATTTTCTCCTAAGGCCTGTTAGAATCCAAACACTTTGGGATATATAGCTGATGTGCAAATGCACATTTCTTTTTCACCATTTCAAAAAGCAATATGCGGGCGTTTGCCTTTAATGTAATTGTGCTTTCCAATGGAGAAAAAGTGACACTTGGCCCAGAGGCAGCCTGCAGAATCCAAAAGTCTATCCCTGCCATGATCCACTCACATATGCAAAGTACTGACAGATAACCACATCTTGATTTCCATGGAGTGCCACATAACCTAGAGAAATACTTTAGTGAAGAGAAAACCAGCTGCTTCCACACTTTTCTTTCAGTGCTTGCACTGTGGTATTCTGAATCCTCAGACAGAGTCCTGGGGTCTGGCTTTGTGAATCTTTTCTGGATTTAGAAAGTTAGAGAGCTGAAGCATAGAGGGGGTCCATTCTGGCTCATTTCTAACCATAAGAAACACACCTGAGCTGCAGCATTTGGCTGACTTTTTCAAAGTTCCCAACACGTCAGCACCAGCCACCTCAGCAAGGTTAAAGTGTCCAAGGTTGAAGTTTGGCTCTGTCCAAGTTTAGCCTCTGTCCAGGCTCTGTCCTAAAGCACTGATAAGATGAGCAGCCTTACCCCTGTGAGCTGACATTTTGACCAGGAGATCACCAAAGCCGATAATAAGAAGAGTTATTAGACTAAAAGGAAAGATAACTACCTGACAGGAGGCTGTAGCGAGGTGGGGGTTGGTCTCTTCTCCCAGGTAACAGGTGATAGAATGAGGGGAAATGGTCTGAAGTTGCACCAGGGCAGGTTTAGATTGGACATCAGGAAAAATCTCTTCACTGAAAGGGTTGTCAAGCATTGGAATGGGCTGCCCAGGGAAGTGGTCGAGTCCCCATCCCTGGAGGTATTTAAAAGACAGGCAGATGAGGGGCTTAGGGACATGGGTTAGTGGTGGGATGGCAGGGTTAACGGTTAAGGGTTGGACTTGATGATCTTGAAGGTCTTTTCCAACATAAACAATTCTATGATTCTATGAAAGGAGCCAGAGCAATTGCCAACTTTTGGCATTTAAATTCCATTGATATAAATAACTACAGCAATAGGTTTTCAGGTTGTCAGAAACTTGCAATAGTCTTCAGAAACTAGGGAGAGAAACAAATAGCTCCAGTTTATATGACAATGTGCACAGTCAGTGACTGAAGTGTTGCTAAGTAATTGTCAATTTTTTTGTAAATATCACAGCAAATCAGACATAAACCACTTTTCCCTGTGGTAGATGCACACCAGGGATTAATTTTGGTCCCAAGCCTTGAGATTGCTCCTCACCACTTATACAATACTGCTGATTTAGCTAAAATAGGCTCCCTGGAGGGTAAGCATATCCTATATTAAAGGTTTGTCTTCTTATAATTTAACTCTACCATTAGACATGCAAATGGTGGCTTTCCTGCTCTCCCCGAAGACTGCTAAACATATGTATTGCTTAGCTTTTAAAAAAGAAAAAGCATATCAATTAAATGGGTGCCTAAGCAGGCAAAGGTGTCAAAATTTAATCCCTTACTTGCCTTTTTGACTGTGTGATGAAGTGGACCATTTCATATTCAGCTGACAGGAAAAGATGTCTTCCTGGGAAGATTTTGTGGTTTCACCCAGCTAAATATCTTGCTTTCTAGAAATCTATCCTTGCACAATAGAGAGTTAAGCTTCCATTTGAGTCTAGTATGAAGAGTTTTTAATGCACAATAATTTAAGATCTATGCAGGTTGATTTTATATTTTAAGTGCAGTTTGCTTGCTATAGTGAAATTCTTTTTTATTATTACCTTGACATTCCAAGCTATTTGATATGCCTTTTTCATAATCAGTTGGGGTTTTTTGGTTTGTTGTTTTTTCGGATTTTGGGTTTTTGGGGGTTTTTTTTTGGGTTTTTTTTGTGGTTTTTTTTAAATAATCAATGCTGGATTAAGTACACATTTGCTATTTTGACAAAGATGACAAGGTTCTACCACCATCTCCCTGCTCTCAAGTTTAGTCTTACACTGTTTCACACTAATCAAAAATGAGATGCTCAGAAGGCACCATAGTAGTAATGATTACTAATAGTTCTCCCTCTGGGCAATCTGCTTAGGTGTACAGGATAGACAAAGCTACCTGCTGAAAACAATAATTACACGAGCTAAGCATCTGCTTGCTAAAACCAGCCAATTTTTTCTATAATTTGCTTTTCATATGAGAACACTGAGTGAATCTTCAAGAGATGATGAAAGGAAACACTCTGACTGGTAATAGCTGATACAGCCCCTGCAATAGTTCACTCCCTGCACACATTCCTCCTATTTTCCCTTTGGGCTGTTAATCCCTAAATGTGCTTTTCAAATAACATATTTATCTGAGAGAAAAGAGGGAAAACTTTATTGAATAAGAACATTAACATACAATATATCTGACTGCTCTTCACAGCGAGTTAACTTGGTTTCACTACAATTTGAAATTCTTCATCTTTTTTTAACTTCATGCACTGTAAGCCATTTCATTAACATTACCCACCTGCTCCTGACTCCCTCCAGCCTCACGCCCAGGTGCTCTGAAACTCTGTTCTCCTGGTCTCTGTGCTATTATTCTGCAAGATGGAGAGCTGCAGCTCTTCAGGAATAGTCTGGGTTTATAAAAGCACCTACCTGAGCAACAAAGTCTTCCACAATCTTTTACTAAACCGTTCAAAAGTTGGGGAAAACTTACACACAGCCTGCGAAACTTAAACTGAGGCAAGACATAGGTTATTTGCTGAAGACTATACACTCTATTCAGAGGGGCTACTCAGATGGAGGCATCTGATCTGATGCCCCCAGGTCTACATTAGAGTGTTAAGAACTTGGTTTCTCTGAGCTCTGCCAGGGCACAAGCAAACGTGCAACCCTGCTTGTCTGTGTAGTCCCAGTGGAAGGCCAACAGGACTATTTCTAGTATTCTTCTGGAGGTGAATGAAGTTTGCCCCATTCAGAGATCTATAATGATCCTTACAGTAAGATGAAGGGACAATGAGCTAAGCCTGAAGGGTTAGCCTGAATATGAAGGCACTTACCTGATTTTCTTCTGGTACTTATGCATCTTTTGAGTGCCCCAGCAGCTAGGGACAAGCCCTGCAGAGATGGCTTACAGGTGCTAAAGGTGAGAGGTGGAAGGATTTGAGCTAACAGCTAGAGAGGAACAAGATCTGGGTATCAACAGTGACAAAAGAAGCCAAGAGCAGAGCTGACACCCCTGCCTCCCTTTGGAGCAGGCAAGGGCAGTTTAATCAAAGTGAATACTCAGTATCGTCAGGGATGGCATTTCTCATTGGATACAGGTGTAACCAGAGCAGAATGTATATTAAAAATTGAAAGTTAATACCTGTAAGGCACACCACTCTGCACCACAGTAGCCAACACCTCACCATCCCACCAACAGAACAATCTCATTTTTTTGAAGATGCTGGCAGTGGGGAAGAGAAACACAAAAAGCAGAGCTGCTTAATGATTTTTTTTTCTAGCTTACCATGAAGCTGGAAGGCCAGAGCACATATTAGTGATAAAATTTCATGTTTAATGGCCCTTACTAACTATATATATATTTAAACAAAAGTGAAGCCTGTTACCAAGCCAATTTCTGATCCCAGTTCAGTTATCTCAGTCCAGAAATGTAATCATGAGCTTACAAAATATATAATACCAAAAAAATGCCCCCAAATCCACTAAAGAGAAGTTAACAGCTCATAGATTTTTCTACTGGATTGTACTAAGTTGCCAGAGAAATAGTGAAATTTGGTACAAGCTTAGTTTTATCTTGTGCAGCTCTGGAACAGAAGTGTAGCAGCTTAATAGACAAATACAAGAAATATTTTTTTTTTTTCTTCCCCAGGACAAAATCTTACTTGATTTCTGAAGTACAGAAATAGCTATTCCTCAGTTCCCTAAGGGAAGAGCAGTTCACACAACAAGAGTCTTCACACCAAATATCTGAACTTAGGTTTTTCCATGGAGTTGTTAACATTTTTCAAGATGGTATTCCTTGAAAACTCCCTAGCCCCAAATTTCTTCCTCTAGTTTATAGTAACTTGGTATCTGAAGAAACCGAAGTAGGAAGGAACCACTGGGACTATCATTGCTTGCAAAGTAAACTTTCTAAAGTCCTATTTCATGTTCTTGTTAAGAGTAATAACTACCTTCACTTATTTTTTTATTCCTTACTGTGTAATCAAGCATCTTCTCACCTTCTTTTCAAGCATTTTTTGGCTTTTAAAAGAAACAAAGTGAAAAGGAGCAGCGAATACTCCAGCTCACATATTTGCTACCTATATGCATTCAGTGTATGTTTTCTTCCATTTAAAAAACTAAAGAGAGACCATATTGTGGATGATCAGCAAAGCTAGCAGTAATAGCAAGTGAACTGGATTTAGCTGAGCATTGCACATGAAAGAAAATATTTTACATTCTCAGTTACATATTTGCCCCTAGAAATCCAGGAATAAGGGCATTAGCCGTCAGGCAACAGCTTGCCCTGCTGAGCTCCCCTTGCAAGGCACAATAGACAAGAGTTCAAATTCTTGGCCCATCTGTACCAAATACGTGCAGGTCACCCTCAGGTGTCCATTTAAACCCACTTCACTAAATTGGAGCACAAGTGTTTACAGACACTGGCCTCACCCTGGCTGATGTATCCAAGTTTCAACTTAACCAGCAGTTCATTAAAAATTGTATGATTCTGACTGACATGCTATTTTAGAGCAGTTTAACCCCAAATGAATTTGTGTCTCAAACACTGGAGACTAAAAAGAAAAAGACTTTTCCTGTACCAGGGCCTTTCACATGAAGTTAATAAGGAGTTCAGCTCTTTTTCTTGGGCAGAATGGTTATTCCAAGAAGATCTGCAAGACGTACTTCTGCATCTGGGCTGACCTCAAAAGCAGTCTAACGCAATGAGATAACAAAATCAGAAGTACAATATATTTTGCTCATAGAGGAAATTCCATGCATGCAATTTCTATGCTGCTACTAATGAGAATAAATACTACATCTAAACCAGGAGGTTTAGAAAGTATAGTTAAGTTTATGGGTAGGTTTAGTTTTTTTTGGTTTTGTTTTTTTTTTTTTTTTTAAAAACAACTTCAGGCTTATCAGCATGCCCAAGACTAGTGCAATTCCAGTCTAAAGTACAGGTCCAAAGACATGCTCCTTGGTTATAAATATGTTTTTTGAAGTGCACATTCTAAAATATTTTTCTGATATTACAAATATTTCTCAGTTTCCATTTCAGGTGTCCTTGGAGCACCTTTTCTGACAGAAGAATCAGCAAATCAATTTATACGACTTAAACGACAGATACCATATTCTCAGAACTACTGGGACCCAAGCAGCAGCCAGAATGCATGGGGATACACTGTGGCTGAACAGGTAATTTCTTCCATCATCTTGCAGCATCTATTGAAAAAAAGAAGGTACAGGTCTGGGATGAGCATGTAACAGCAACCCTTTGGGGCAAGGGAAGAAATCTCTCTGATTTATCAACGCAGGCAAGGTTACTCAGTAGTCACAGACTGCATTTATTCACTATGAAAGCTCAGGATATTTTTCTCTGTTTTGATGTACTTCAGGTTAGTGAATCATGGACAGCTTTGAGAGACACAGCACAATACTACATGGACTGGGGTTCTTTTGCCTTTGATCCTTCGACTGCCAGGTACGATGGGGTTTCTCAACAGAGCATTTCATAGACTCTGAACACATGCATACAGTAAAATTGACCAACATAAGAGGGCTGGCAATAGTGTCCCTGTGGCATAACTTGACACATTAACAAACCTGATTATAAGAGACGTCTTGAAAAAATAAAGATTGTTGTTACTGTCCAAGTTTTATAGTTATTTAAATACGGTCATTTTATTGAGGCAAGTTCTTTTTCAAGTATGCTTTGGAAGAATTCATTAAAAGCTTAACGAATATATATCTTTCTAAAAGTCCATAGAAGCTTAACTGCAGCAATATATCCTACATAGTTAATTTAAAAAGCAGACAGAAAACAGCTCCTGAGGAGAAAAATAAAAGATAAAACCCCCCATCTATTTCAGTAACAAGACTGTATTCAGTGTAGAATAAAACCTCAGTAGAACAAAACAGAGAATGAGACATAGCAGTTGGTAAAACCAGTATTTATAGATCAGTGGACAAGTACTTGAATTGAAGCATCTCAGAGTGTCATAGAGAAATTATTTAGGACTGAGCTAGAACATACACATTTTTGGGACATAATTTTGTCAAATTTAGGGAACAACTGCTAAAATGATTCAGTTTGATGAGCACAATGCTGAATACGCACATTATTCCTGTAAAACTCTTGTCATACAAAGATACTGCAGTCCTTTGAAACGGACAGGAGTGGGTAGACCTAAACTCATACAACTTCAAGTTTCAGTGCTCAAAATAGTTACGAAGACGTAGCAATCTGATCAGTCTGACTGTAACCAACAATAGGAAAATGGGTACACTTTGAATTGAGTATGCTTTGAATTTTGTTGACTTAGAAGTAGCTTTCTTTTTGAAAGTGAGCACAAAGCTTCATTTTGAAATGCAGCTTTTGAAAAGCACTTTTTTTGTAAGCTAAGAATTTGACTTGGAGAGTCTCAGAGTGAGCTTTCTAAGACTGTTCCATCTGAAAGGTGAGGCCAGTTTCACTCTGAGCAGACACAAAGCAGAAGAGAATAGCTAAAACTCATGGTTTCCCCACCCTCCTGCTAAGCCTACAGCTGGTGCCCTTGGGCGATTAGATGGAAGCACCAGAACATTCTCTCACAGTTTCTAATACTGATATGGGCAGCAACCTTCTTGGCTAGCAGCAGTTGCTTCTGCCTTATGACAAATCTGAAGTTACCTGAAGACACTTTACTCAGTTTTCTGGAAAAAAAAAAAACCCAAAACTCACCCTATCTTTTCCATCAGAAAAATGATTCAGATAGAAAATGCCTAAATGCATCTAATTATTAGTTGTCCAATACATGTGTCTGAAGGCTGTGATCCTGACAGCTGCCAGGCATACTACACAGTGAGTTATGCCTCCAGAATGATAATCCTCCTGACTGTCACATGGCAGGATTAAAGCCAGTTTACAGAAACACATTTATAGGCACTCTCATTGAAGCATGTTTAGGATTTCAGAGAGGGGCTGTTTGACTCCCAGACTGAAATAAACTTCCCAATACTAATATGACAGAAATTAACATCCAGAGCTTTTAGGAAGGCATATAGTAGAAATAGCATCAAGCTAGAAGTTACAAAAACATTATGGATAAAGTAAAACAATGATTTTCCACCTTATTGTTTGTGATAAATGATAATTCTGAGATGGCCAAGAAAAGCAAGCCTATACAGCATACAGAATCATAGAATCCTTTGGTTGGAAAAGATCTTTAAGATCATCAAGTCCAACCGTACCTGCCCACTACTAAACCATGTCTCTAAGCACCTTGTCCACCCATCTTTTAAATACCTCTAGGGATGGGGACTCAACCACTTCCCTGGGCAGCCTGTTCCAGTTCCTGATAACCCTTCCAGTGAAGATTTTTTTCCTAATATTTAATCTAAATCTCTCCTTGCACAACTTGATGCCATTTCCTCTCATCCTACACTTGTTACTTGGGAGAAGAGACCAACACCCACCTGGCTACAGCCTCCTCTCAAGGCAGTTGTAGAGGGTGATAAGGTTTCCCCTCAGCCTCCTCTTCTCCAGGCTGAACATCCCCAGTTCCCTCAGCTGGTCCTCATAAGACTTGTGCTCCAGGAATCTGGTTCAGGAGCTGTACTTCCAGAAGAAAACATTTGCAAAAGCTTGAAAATCTGAAGGCTGGAGCTGCTGACAGGATATTTAAATTAATTTTGCAAAATTTTTCTAAAAGCAATTTATTCCATCTTTTCTAGAGACAACATCAGATCTTACTTGGACATGCTACAGCAGTCTGGGACTCACCTCCAGCAACAGACAAGGATGAGCTATTAAACCATACACATCTCGTATCTGGCCATGTTAGTATATGGCATGTTGTGTATTTGCCATTATGTATTTGATAAGATGACTTTATCTCATCCCACTGCCTAAAAGCAAAATTAACACGCTAATTCTCTCAATACCACATATTTTATATTCATAAGTAGAAGTGAGATGTAAGTCATGGTAAACTGAATAAGAAGTTGAAGATAAGGCAACCATTAACTTTTAGCAGATTAGGTTTAAGAAAGCCTGTGTTTTCAGGTAAAAGTTTTTTTGACTAAACAATTTTTTTTGAATGTACGTTGCTGCTTCTGTGACTGAAAACCACATTTTTATTTCTCAATATTTTACTTTAACTACATTTTTGAGAGGCAATGAAGAAATGGAAATCAGTCACTTTGAGGGGCTAAGCAGAGCACATTCGCTCCAGCTTTGGCTAGTAAGAAAAGTATACTTCCGTACCTCCAGTCCATTTCCATTTTTTCAAGTATGGGGGTCAAATTAGTAAGTATTATGGCATACATCCATCTCATATGTATGCTTTGCTTTCTGCATTTAAACTTCTGTACTTGGTCTTGAATGCCAAAACCAACTGAAGCCACAGCTACCACTGTGAGTTGTTTTTTCTTACTCTGTGAAAGTAGGAGCTGGTGGAAATACTTATTTACGGCTCCTTTTCTAATAAAAGTGGTGATAACAAAATGTTACTTATGCCAAGTTCTTGAGTCTGGAAGTTTCCCTGTTCCTATCCGTTAATTTACCTTATTTCAGGACATCTTTGAAGAAAGGATTGGGCTCCCACATTTCTTGTGTGTGTTATTAATATACTGCCAGTAATTAAAAGCTTTCCACCCTGGTCAAAATTTCTGCATGGACAAAGAGGACCTGCTGTGGAAACCGAAATGTATGGTAACCTTAAAGGCCAGGTAGGTGAAGGCAGGCAATTTTTGCTCACATTTTATCACCAAAGAACAGATTCTGTACGTTGTGCATTCAGGGTTCTTTGTGAATATAGACTGTATACTGAGTGGAATGAAGATAATGTTGGGTCTTCTAAAAAGAAATACATATTCTGACATTTTGGCAATCTCTACCATGCTCCTAGGTATGAAACTCTCCTTAGGCCATTATTAATTTCCCTGCATAGGACAATGGGCCTGAAATTGCCATTATTCATTAGCTGAAGCTGAAAATTCATTAAATGCTTGAAAGAGATAAACGAGGTGCAAGTTCAGTATTTGCCATGTAGAATTTCACATCTTCAGTTACACTACTTAATTATGAACAATTCATTCAAAGATAAGGGGTGACACATGATGTATAGACTAAAAGACCTCACTAGTTAAACACGGTCATGGCCTGTCCTTTCTGAGCCCCTTCCCTGTGCTGCTCGACCTTGGATAAGCAAGTGCACCAGATCCTAAACCTTCCACTATTTTCCTCAGTAACAGTGCAGGCACGACAGTTACTAAAACTCTTCAATTTATAACAAAAAGCAAGACTGTAAGGACAAGCACTGCCTTTTGTTTTAAATGGATGTAAAGTAAAAATCAAAGGATCTGCCTCCTCCAGCTGTGCACCTTGCTGGTCCCAGAGATATTGCCATTCCGCAGGCAGCAGTGCCCAAGCCACTTGCGCATCAGTTCCTCAAGTGCTGCTGTTTTCAGCCCTGCCTCTCTAATTGATATTGTTGCTGCTAGGGTTGGGGTTTGGGATCTGCTTGAGAATTAGCTGCAGTTTTCATGCCTGCATGGTAAGTTAAACCAAAATCAGAGTTAGTTCAGGAGTTGATTTGCAAACTTACAACAGGCACCCCTGGAGCATGGATGACAAAGTACATCAATGACGTGGAAGGCAAAACGAAGTACGTCTTACCTCATCTACTATCAACTGATGAGGTAACTTCCCAATCTTTATGAGCCATTTTATGGTTGTCAGAGTCATAAAATTAGAACAACCACTGCCTTAAGTCTATTTGCCACGAGGACGGTCTTGCATAAGGCTGGCTTTACAACCAAAAACATCAGACAAAGCCAGAGGATGCAATTTGACAGTTCTGTTGTACTTAGACATGACTAATTCCTATAAAGAAGTTGTTCTGAAAGCCAGAACCTCAATCTGCAAAGCCATAGCTTCAAGCTAATGTCACTAATTCAGATAATTAGTCTTGCTGAATTAAATGGGAAGAATTGTGCATGCATGAGTAGCGGTGGAGGATGAGGTGCTTATTTCATGTTATCTAAATACATGCCACTCATGACAATGAGCAAATGGCTTTCACAGGCATTTGAATGTTAAATTCCTTCTTCTGCATTATTAATAACCAGAAAAAATATTTACCCTGTGAATTTGCTCCCCGTACTCTTTCAGCACAAGTAACTTTGGACCCTTATTTATTGCCTTTTCCCACACATCTTCACGTTGCCACCTACAGGTTTTATCTCCTTGCTTTTCCTACACAGCACAGATACACATGCAGTACCTTATTCATAACAAATCCAAAGAACAAGACTAAACTATAGAGAATTTCAACTATAGCTCTGATGGTCATGAGGGTGGAAATACAGGTCTCAGGACACAGTATCTTTGCTTCTAGCGCAATGGACAGCAGTTCCTCTAACTAGTTCCTGAATACCGCAACTTTCTTGAGAAAAAAAAAACCTTAAACCACACAAGCAACAAAGCTCCCTGAGGCCAGAGACAGCAGAGGTCCTGGGGGAGAAGGGGAATAGGCTGAGAGGAAGAGGCGTCACAGAAAGCTGAAGTCAGGTTTGTCTCTGTATAGACATTAACTGGACAGATGCAGGAGAACATCCACTAGGCAGTCCCAACTTCCCAACTCTTTTCTGAGTGATGTGAGCAGGATGACTGTCTAAGATAAGCAGAATGACAGAAATCGGGATGCCCAAGTATCTCATGCTCCAGCAGAAGCTCTTCCCCAAGCAAGGCACTTACAGGGTCTCCTTCCCACAGGTGTTCTCCAGTGCAGAGTCAGATCTGAATCATGCTGCAGTCCCTTCCTCAGTCAGAGCACTTGCCTATTCACTCAGCTTCTTGGCAAAACTTAGAAGGACCAAATTACCTTTGCGATCTCTGCTACTCTGTCAAGCTGAACTGAAAACAGCACACAGGTTAAAAAATCACTGCGACTAGACATAGGGGATAAACACGTACCTACTCAGACAACACGACTGTAGGAGCTTTGCTTTGTTAGAGAACCAGATTAAAGATTCAAGTCTAGTCTGACATGACAGGAGAAGTAAGAAAACCCATCTCTCCAATAATAATTAAAGAAAAAGATTAATACTCCATGGGCTTTCTTTTAATGAGAAAAACAAGTCATCCTGAACAGAGCAAACAGGGGAAGCTGTAGAACCCAAGTAACCTATATATAGCCCACATTACAAATGCTGAATATGGGATGAGGACTAAGACATAAACTGTTTTCTATAAGCTCAGCAGAACAGGTGAGTATATAAAAGTAATGAGAAAGAAACATTTATTTTATGGGCTGGAATGGTTTCTACAAACAGAACAGTGGCACCTGGTTTTCAGTGAAAGATCTACACACCACTATGGTGATTCACATGATTGAACCTGGTCCCATACGATTTAATGCATAAACCTTTTGAGCTTGCATCACACTATCATTATGCACTTGCTTTGTGCTTGATCTTCTGTTGTTTTACTTTAAACCAAAACAGCCAAGACAAAATATTCATCTAATCTATAGCTGCTGCTGTAATCCTCAATGCAAGCAAAAGCGAGCTGTGTTCAAAGCAATTTTATGTTGGCTGATTAAATATACAAACCACCCACCTGAGACAGGTCCATTGTCATAACCACTCCATGTAGAGTGGAAAATAAATTATTAGTGGTTTATATATCATCCATAGGAAGCAATGAGATCAGTAGTTAGAATGTTAAGACAGAAAATTACTGAAAATTGAAAAGTTCAGTGAGGAGAAGAAATAACCATTCTTTGTGATTATCATCTTAAGTAAACAAACATCAGTAATTACTATTCTGCACCAAAGACTGTTGGAGAGATGCGTATTTCAAACAATATGACATCAAACCTGCGGAGTCTCCTTTCCACTGGCTGGAAAAAGAGTAACAACTCTTTTTACGAGAGGTGAGCAGTATCAAGCTGGATATCTGTAAAGGTGATCGACATATGACAACAGAGCAAACGTCTGCTCCCTTTGAGCCTGGACCAATGTCACATCCCACCACAGCACTGGGCAGGCTGAGTGCTGCAGCCAGCTGTCCTAGAGGTGAAACAAATACTCACTCACCTCCATAATGTGAATTTAACCATCACCTCCCTTGGGGAGTAAACTTTCCCTCCTATGCCAGTGTCAGTTGAAGCAGGGGTAGGGGAGGAAGAAGGGACAGACTGGTGCACTTCAGCCTTCTAGGATCAACCCATAAAAGCTTCTTTCTCTACGAGGCGTTACACGATAGTCAGCTTGGAGTGACACTTCTTATTCAGCTACTAACTGCCGGTCACACAACTGCTGCTAAGGTGATTTCATGCCAGTCACTGCCTCCTTGGCCGGACTGAATAAGCGTGTGAGATCCTGCCTGAATAATTCAGCTACGTCCTGGTTGTGATTGAAAGCTGCTGCGCAGCAGGGAGCTAGTTCAGGGAAGGCTTAAAAAACATCCTTGCAATTGCTGTCAATATTATTATCATAAATCCAAGGCCCAATTGTGCAAGGTGCCATGAGAAAGCAGTTAGTCTGGCATCCTCAAAATGCAGGTAGTACTGTCTAAGGACAAGAAAACAACCACAGGAAGAAAGTGACCAAAAAAAAGACAACTATGGGTCTTGGCGGTAGGTGTTCAGCACTGCAGAATAACTGATTAGGTAGTTATTTAGAAGAATGAGTTAAAAAGAATCTTGTCTGCAATTTCAAACATGCTTTGGGTGCAGCCTTGCACAGAACTATAAAGTGCTGCTTCCTCTCAGTGTCTGTGCTCAAGTATTTATGGCCTTACCTTTGCTGTGGAGTTCAGGTAGGAGGCTCAGGGCTGACAGATCTACCGCAGGCTTTCTGATGGAATAGGACCTCCCCACATTACACCATGGGCAACATGCAGTCTGATTTTTGCTATAGTACCTCAGAAGGTAGCTACCATTACACTATACCAAAGCTGTATGTACTGGCTTTTTGTTTTTAATTTAGAACCACTTACAGAAATGAGGAAGAGTCTATTTATAAAGGTTTACCATCGTGAACCTAAGGGGAAAAAAAAACCCAAATATGCTTTTACTCATATGTCATTTGGGACAATTACCTATTGCTAAGTGCACAAACAAATCAGTCAGTCACTGTACTTTGTGGACTACGGAAATAATTTTCCTACAAATAAGAAAATAATCTCGCTTTTCGTTACTCCGGGTTACACAGTTCCCTACTCCTTTGTCATCCTCTCTGCCCCAGGCTAAGGTCTGTTTTCATTCCCTCAATAATTGCCAGAGGATTAGATCTAGCCAAAGTACATCCACAGGTACTGTTTATAGCAACCACAGATTACTCTGCGCCTCACTAAAATGTTCAGGCTGCCTTGATTTATCAGGTCAACTGTGTCAGGAACAGCATATGCAGCAGCAATTACAAAATAAGAAAATTACAAAAAAAGTCTCTTTCCTTGCAACGATGGACTTTGTCATTAAGACATGCTAGTCTGAAACCAGGAATGGAAGCCGAAGGATTTTCAGAGAATTGCTTGTCTGCCAGCTCCTTCTTTCCTACAGCGAAAGCTTTGAAGCTACACTACTAGTGGGAGCAGTGATAATGGAGGATGGAATTATTTGAGGCGGGCGGAGCCTTCCTTTCCAGGTCTAAACTAACACTTAAAATTGCATGCCTGGAAATGAAGGGGCAGCCAGCACACATGCTGAAAACATTAGGCACACCCTCCTAAAATCAGCTTCTTGAAGAACACTTAATGAGCGAGCAGACATTAGCACACAAAAAAGCTGCATCATCTGCATCATAGCTGGGCGATTAGAAGAAATGAGTCCCAGGAAATGATAACTGCATTTGTCTCAGAAGCTCACTGGATAGCCTGGGCCAGCCAAGTTTTCTCTGAATCTTTTTCAAGCTGAACTAATCTGCCCTGAAAGCTGCTAGCTCGAAAGTGTTGCTACTATTAGTCTGGAAAGGGAACTCTGAGAGAAACTCTTTGAAATTGTCACTTTTGGTTCTGGACAAAGACTGAAAGTAGCTTATCTATGCCAATAAGCTGGCTGGCAAAGGACTGGATCTGTCCTTTGCATTTGACCCCAATACAAGTGATATGTCTTCTTTCACAAGTCCTGCAGCATCAGGACTCAATCAAGTTAAAGAGCTGATTTTACCATCCTCTAAAATTGGACATCCTGAAGCATGTATGTTTATATAGAAAATGGCTCACAGCACCGAAGAGTACAGGCATGAATTAATTATCTTCCTAACACAAGATCATACAATGTGTAACAACAGTACCAATTGTTATGTCCAATGAAAATGTATTATAAACATTTCTGTCTCATTATCTTGTGACTACACAACAGTTTTATAGAAAGACTCCTTGAGGACAGGCTATATATGCCTGATTCCTTTTCCTTTTTTTTCCCATTGCTTAGATTGCATAGCAAGCAAGTGTCCCAGATGGAAGGGACCACTCAGCGATAGCTAAACTGTCGACTGTATAGTTCTCCAAACTTGTATTAATACAAGTGAACATATACCACAGAATTTTTTTTGAACCCAGAAAAGTTGGCTGTTAAGATGGCATAACAGTCCACAGTGAGAACATCATTTTCCAGAAAAAAAGTTGGAAAGTGTCATCGAATTACAAGGTGGTAATAAGATCTGAAGGGTTTTTTCAGCATATATGGACATCCTGCTAATCTGATATGCCAGTGCCAGACTGTGCCTCCAGAAATAATTAACAATAGCAGTTGCACAGCTATTTCATCAGTAGAAACACTGGAGAGTGATGAATCCATGCAAAGATTGCACAGGTAGAATGAAAGATCATTACAATAGACAGGTACATTAATAGGCTAGCAGTGTATTCTTAGTGTGAAGTAAAGTTCAGTTTCTCAGTTTCATCTCTTTCCTGGGCTCAGTGTCAGTGAAGAAGGTTTGAATAATTTCAAGGAAGTCAAAGTTATGATTTGTCAGTTGTTTTCATGTACTCTTTTAATTTTACAGTTGTGGGGGTTTTTTAATGTTACAGCTTTTAGAAACTACAGAATCATATTTTACTGTAGA
>NW_009259499.1:251656-270827 GCF_000687185.1 Egretta garzetta
GCCCCTACTAGGTATTCATTGACCAGCAGAAAAACAATTAAAATTCTCAGCCCACAAATATTCATGTATAGACACTCATGCCACTTGAACTCTAGCTGAAAGTTCAGAATAAAGACTGGCTACTTGAATTTTTACTTACATATGCAGAAATACCCATCTGAATTACCTGAATGCCCTTCCGTGTTCTAGCAGAGCCACTTTTTGCAGTAGCCCACAGCCTTGTGGCCGCACTTGGCCCGCTTACACAGGAAATACTTCGAACATTGTAAAAGGAGATCAAGTTAGTCAAAAGACTATGAAATAAACTTAAATTAGCAAAATGACTTAATGAAACAGCCTTGTAAAAAAGCCAGTGGTTCTCTAGGCTACAATGGTTTATGGATAGAGTTTTGTTTTGTCCTATAAAGCTCAAGCTTGTTTGAAATAACTGCACAACTGACTTTTTTCTTCCTCTGCATAGTATTATCATAGCTGTGAGAGAGAAAGATTGTTCCTAAAAGAGCCTCAAGTTTTAAAATCCTCGCAGGAAGACTCAAGAGTTTTGTCTTGCAAGACGATGTCAGTCGTGAAAGTTGTTCTTCTATGCTTCCTTTGATAAAACCCGAGTCTCAATCCTAACAACTTCTGTAAAGCCCAAAGCCCCCTCAAAAGTACTTACCAGTCAATAGTCAGACTAAATCAGTTGATTACCATCATGCCTAGTCTCAAGAGTTGGTAATGAGCTGCGTATATTTTTCTGATTTAGAGGTTTGGACAAGCGGTGTGATCAATTTTTGAACCGGTATCCAGTAGAAAATTCAGCAGATAGAGACATTTCACATTGGAAAATTAATGCTGATATGTCTAGGAAGACAGTGGAGGAAAATGGAAGTGTTACTCCTTGGTAACTTCAGAAATAATTAAATAAGCTAGTTAACTACCACAGATGGGACATAACGTGCTACAGGAATACTCCCCGTGCTTCGCCTCCAAAAAGGAGGGCAAGTCTTTATCTAGTGGAAACACATCCTCCTGAACACATCAGAAAGAAATATCATTTTGGAGGCTAACAACTGAATCAAAAGATAAGCCTGTGTCTCCTTCCAGGAGAGCAGATTGGCCATGGGAGCAAGGGGGTTTGGCTGGGAAGAGCTCTTCTCTGGCAGATGCAACCTGGAGCACATACGAGCACAGAACTGCTGAGGAGGGAAAACATCTGTATGAGGCAGCTAGAAATGGGAAAGCGGAGGGTGACCTTTTAGATTTAGTTTCAACAGATTTGCAGCAATTTCCTTGCATTTCCTCAGAACTGACTTTTATAAACATCTATGCCGATGACCTCCCTTTTGGATGCTGCAGAGGAATCTTTTCATTCAGAGTTCACTTAAACCCGGTTTGTGTGGAAAGTGATTGCTAGTTAGAAGGCGACTGTCCAGGCATCTCGCACAAAAGTGCATGGTGAGCGGGAGGACAGTGAGGAGAAGAGATGAAATATGGTGTGTACAAGTGGATGGGAATGGGGGTCACGAGAGAGACTGCGATTCTGATCCTGTTTTCTGGGATTTGGAAACTCCTGCAGCCCTGAGACAAACACCTTGGGAAAGGAAGGAGCATTTCCACAGTTGGGAAAGGCTCAGACATCACCCAGGAGCAAAGGAGAGGGTGCCCAAGGGGGCTGCTGAGGAAGGCCTTAAAAAAGTAACATAAAATAGCTGTTTAAAATGCAGTAGTGGCTGTAAGGTGTTACAAGCTGGAAAGTTATAGCATAAGTGGTGAATGACCACACTAGCTGCTCTTTATCAAAAGTAATGATAAAAAAAGAAGTCCTGCCTCCTATGAGATTATAGGTCCAATAACATCTCTGACATCTGGGCTCAAGACTGAACAGGAAGAACTAATTCCAGCTTTCTTGCCTTCCCTGACACAGATTCACATACCTACATACATCTGCTTGTTTTTACTCACCTCTGTCTTCACCCCAATAAAACCAGATCAACAACATTTGCTGTTGAGCTACCAGCAGTACCAAGTTCAGGTGTCACAGCCTCAACCATGCAGGTGAACAGCTGGCCCCCGGTGTTTGCCCATCTGCGACAGCAACTACAGCATAAATTAAACAAACACCTTTCACTTTGCAACAATAGGAGGGCAGCAAATTGCCAAAACTAACCCCCTTTCCAGGGTGTTAATTCAGTTGAAGTCCACGAGTCTGAAGATGGGTGTTATTCTTCAACTTTCTGCTTTGATTCCAAAGTGAATGGAAGACAGATCCAGGTTAGCTCTGCTTCTGTCTCCTTAGACCAATCCTTAGCCTGCATCGCTTGCAAAGTAAAAATAAAAACAAACACACCCAAACCCTAATGACCCCCAAAACTGCCTTAATAATCTATTATTGTACTATCTTTTGACAATGACCAAACAGAAGAAACTAAATAGGAAAAACAAGCAAATTAAAAGACTTGGGAAAAAAATTATCTCTCAAAAAAATGATCAATTTTTGACTAATCCCTTTTTCATCCCAACTGTTTCATAAATACCAGGCTTTCTTGCATTCAAATTCCCCTTCATTTATTCTGTTTTAAAGTAGTGAAACAGCCCTGGCCTTTGGCTTTTAATTTCACACCAGCTTGAAGCAAGACTCAAAGTTCCCTTTGACTGTGGCCTGGCTGCACCCTGCCACAGTTCAACAGCTCCTTGACAGCAGGGTTGTGATCATGCCCTTTAAAACCTTCACAATTTGAAGATCTTGCACACAGAGCACTCTTTTCCAGGAAATTGGTTTGCATGCTGCCCCTCCAAAAGCCTTCTTTCCTCCTACCTCTTGTGACTTGCGTTAGGGGTTTTTTTGGGGTGTTTTTTTTTTTTTTTTTGGCTCAAGGCAAACGTGGGGAAGGCTGAGCAATTTAGTCACCCAGCAGAGTGCTTAGCATTACACAAACAACAATAACGGCGTGTCACTGTGCTCCTTCCTACCTTAAGTAGGATTAATGGAAAGAGGCAAGCCTGCTGGAAAGAGATCTCGAGAAGACTCCAGCTTTTTATCCAAAAGAGGCTTGGGCCGTGCTCTGGTATTACGCACCTGGCTGCAGGTAAATATCTGCCATCTTGGCATCTTGGTGGGAGGAAACAAGAAGAAATGGAAAGTAGAATCATCCCGCACTAAAGCTTCACCTGCTGATGAAACTGGGCAGACTTACAGAGTTTTGCTTACTTGCAGGCTTGAAATGGAGTGGAAAGAGGCCTCACGCAAGCTTGGGCGGAGGAGACTTGGGTAGAGTCAAATCAGGGTGTGTGGTTTTTAAACAAGGTGCAGCGTGTCTGTGATCTCCCTTTTTGTGTTACCACCTGCCAGGAGAAGAGAGGGAGAAGCTAGCCAGGGGTCTGGAGAGGCAGCTCAGCTTGTGGCTGGGACAACCCAGAAGATGCTTCAGAGGAAGCAGAGACCGTCCACCTTTTGTTTGAACATGCAGGATTTGTGCAGAGCCTGTTTCCAAAGAAACTTAGCTCACCAGGGCTTTAGGTGTCATCCTGGAGGAGAAATCTGTGCTGGGAGCATCACTCTTCCTTTCTGTTCTTGGCTTCCTTGCTTTCCCAGACCCAAAGAGCTCCAAGGACCCATGCACAAGTTGGGAAAGCTCCCTCTGAAGGCGTCTGAGGTGCTGGACATGGGTCCCAGAAGGCTGGAATTTTTGGAGGAGGGGTTATACCCAGCACATGTAAATCTGTTCAGATCACGCTATTGCTCAGGTAGTAAAAATAATAAATAAATACAATTTTTAAAAGGCCATTTTCTATCTCTAGCAATCACCTCCTCTGGAAATCTCTGACAACCCCCATTGCTTAGCTTTCAGAAAGCAACGCCACCTCAAAAATCACTTCTTGAAAGAATGGTTACAGCAAAAAGCAAACTCCTTATTTCTTCTTACACCTCCCACACAGAAATGTCAGAAAGGTACTGCCAAAACATTTTCTACGATGACTGGCAACTTGCTTGCATGCCAAGAGAAAGGAACTTGTAAGAACATGCAAAAGTGTAATCCTGCCATTGACTGCCTTCAAAAAGTTTTTAAAAGATAGTAACTACTTTTAATTGAGTTTGAAGAAGAGAGCTACACTATATTGGTTCTATTTTTTATTTTAATCTTAAGCAACTCATCTATGTCTAGTCTTCTACCTACAACATGAACAAGAGTTAGAATATACCACTCACAGGTAAAATTTCATTAGCTAACACTTGCTTATTATCCTAGACTGCCATTTGCATTCCCCATACCCTTTTTAAGAAATGATGGTGTTTCTTCTACAGTTCAAGTGGTATTTGTGTACAATCCCATCATCACTTTGTCAAAAACAAATGTCTAAGGTGAGGAAAGAAGCCTGCACTGTACTGATTGCTCATTGACATCCTAGTCGGGCTTACCAGCCTTTTTCAAAAACAATTCTAAAAGACACCATAGACCAGTATCTCTATCCTGCAAGAGCCGTTTTAACTATTTCCTCCTGTTGATAAGCATTTTTCTCACAGACAGAAGAAAGGGTAGCCGATATCCAGGCCTTAAGGTATTTCTTTAAAAAAAAAACCAAACCCAACCATTTTATATTCGAGGGCACAACTGTATTTCCTTAAATCATGTGCAGAGATAGGAAAGGTCTGTGATTTAAGAGTGATAGCAAAGTCAATGAGTCTTCTGTCAACATCCTTTGTCCAAATTTAATTTGATAGTGATGAAAAGGTGTCGCGTAGTGATCTCTCTACTTGAAATGAATTTATGGTAAGACACTTGATGGGCAGGTGCTTAAAATAGAAAAGCTTTTCTTATAACTGTGGCAGTTTCAGCTGCACTTTTTCTGTAGATAAATAGAACACCAACGATATCAGTTCAGACAAATAAATCAGCCTATACTGTTTTAAAGGGATCAATTGATCAAAGGAAAAAAAAAAAGAAAAACTCAGAGAACTTTTACCCCCCACCCTGCCTCTCTGTTATCACAGTAGAAACTTCTGATACATAATTCTTCCAACAAATCACATTTCCATCCCAGAGAAACAGCAAGCCTTCTTCACATCACCTCACAGAATGATGGTCTCAAGCAACAGCAGAGGAACATACAGAAAACTAACCTGAAATTGTTTGCTTTCCAGACTCTAATTCATAGCGTTTTTCTTCTGAAAAGTCACTTCACCCTTGACCTCCCATCCCACCCTTACATCTGTTCCCAGGTCTGAAGGCCTTTGCAGGAACAGACACAAGTCCACAACAGGCAGGAAAAGACATTTCCCTAAACCATGACTTACCAGGTGCATGACTTCAGCAATATATGTTTAGGCACTCCTCTATAATGAAGCTACAGGTGAAGAAAGTGAAGAAATACTGTTCTTGATGCAGGCTTACCCTTAGATTTGAAGAAGTTAGGAAGATGCTTTGACACAGCTGAAGAGCTGAAGAGCATGAGACAAAAGCAGGAAAGAGGCAATGGAGTTGAATCATCACCTGGTGTTGGTTTGCAGTTTCTCCACCCTTACCTAATTCCCCTGCAACGGACACATCGGAGCACATGAAAACAGAATTAACCCTGTAAGTAGCATTCCTCATCCTGTTCTATGCGAATACTACCTCTAGAGTTACAGAAAACAGTGGAACTGAGACCAGCTTGAAACTGAGGTGTACTGAAGCTACTGGTGCTGCACTGATAGCTTAAAAAATTCAAACAAGAAGAAAAAAGCTCATTATATGCTGCTGGACCCAAGCATGGTTTTCATGACCCTTTCCTCTTTTCTAGTCAGGGATGTTCTTTTTTAAACCTTTTTTCATATTGAAGGAAGAGGTCTGGGATATTAACCAGTCCATGCTACCTCTCAAACGCTGGGGAAGTAAAAATGCAGAGCATCCTTACACACACAGGCGGCTGCACTCACATTATGTAGCTTGTCTTTCTGGTCCCTTACACTGAAGCCTGTTGGAGGACAAGCACATGTGGAGGGCAGACTGACTGAAACCCAGGAAACCCACAGGAAATATCAGGTATTCAAGCATATGAGTAACAGGCAAACTATTTGCTCTGACAGTGGCTGTGCTACATTTGTTTTGTTGTCCCTACAGGATTTAGTTTTCAAATGGTTTATTTTCAGGTTTGGCTTATATGTCTAACTGCAACCAGAGAATTCCAGCTCACAAATTTACACGTGCTTAGTATTTTTACACTTTCCACATGAGGCATCCTGTGGAGACAGAGAAAAAAGGGAAAAAAGTGATTCCAAGTATGTTGCTTCTCTGAAGACCTGCTTTAAGACTGTTATTTTTACAACGCAGACCCACGCCCCGTTAACCATCATAGTAGCAGACTGCCAGGACTAGAAATTTCTCCCTTATTTTTGTCTGGATCACCAACTAACTGAGGCCACATTGCAGAAGGAAGGATGCTGTGGCTGCTTGTCCACCCGTGGCCCTAAGTAAACATTATGAGGAAATTGGTCCCCTCCAACCCCACTGCCAAGTGTGTTTGTTCAGGTGTCACCAATTAGGGCAGAATTTGGCCTAAAGAAAATAACCAGCTGTACATGCCAGAGAAAATTGACAGGTTGGTTTAGGGATCTCACAGGGTTGTTTGTAAGGCTGGCTGCAGACAGGCTCAGTGTCAGGGGCAATGAACTATTTATTTCTTTCCTTTGTGAACTGAACATCCCTGGTGTGTGTATTGAGTCTAGCTGGGATGGAGTTAATTTTCTTCATAGCAGGCCATATAGCGCTGTGGTTTGGTTTTGTGCCAATACCTCTTTTTCAAGGTTGTGTTTCACCCTTTGCCCCTGCCCCATCCCCTTTCGCAGAAGCAGTGCATCATGGAGCTGTATCTCACATCTGTCCTACCTCCATGAGGGCTTCTCTTCTCCACAGCATTTCGGGGAAATAGATGAAGGCATCAGCTCATTTGTGGCAACTTTTTGTAAACAGTGAGGGATGTGTGGCCATATGGAGTGATGTACTGAGCTAACAGACTGGTGTGAATCCTCTTCTGGGAAGCCAATCTCTCTGTCAAGAAAAAGCAAAACAAAGGAACTCAGCAAACATGCACCCAGAATTCTCCAGATGATAAAAGCTCGTAATAAGTGGCACTACCTCGTATATGCCGTGCGTAAGCACAAGGACAGCTATTTCAGCATAGCTGGCACAGAGTAACTTGAAGCATGGTAACCCACTATGCTGCAGCTTGCTGTCAGTTATTGCTCCGGTTGCAAAGAAGGATTTCAGCTATGGAGAGCTTTCCCTGAGGTTTTGATGAGAGACCGTAGCTCTCAACCATGGGCAGCCCTGCCCATTTCAAGGAGCACTACCTCACGTGCCATCAATGATGCTTTAGATAGTATTTTAAGTCTTTTCCCTTTTCTAGTGCTTATCAACGGACTAAAAGATGACTGTGAAGATCTACAGGGGCACTTGATTAACAGGGGAGGGGAGGACAAAGGATGCATAAATCAAGGAGAAAAAGTCTTTAAAGACAGGATGAGACTGAAAAGTAACATGCTTGCATGAAAGGAGATGCCGATAGTTAACTTTTCATTGAAGGAGCTCTGGCTTTAAAAGTTTGGAGGGCAGTTTGGAGAGTGTTTCTAATATTTCAAAACCAGCTACTACAATTTAACATAATAATATTAAAAAACACACTGAAAGAAGGGAATTTTAGGTAAAGACACTCTTACCAGCAACTATCCAACCTGTTTGAGTCGTACCTCATAGTAAACGAACAGCACCAAAACCTGCAACTTCCATTTTTTCTCTCTTTTTTTTCTCAAGTGTGCCTGCAAATTATTTGTGACCCCCAGACTGTGACCAGACAGAGCTGTACAAATGCTTTTCAATATAAATATTTGAGCAAACCACTTATTGTATTAGTTATTTCTGGTAAATGTTAAATTGTCCTCATATTTATTATTTTGTTAGTAATTGCATTGCGATTACTATGCATCTTCAGTTGCATAAATCCAATTTTCTAGCATTCCATTGCTGGCCATACAATTCCTAACTTCTCCCTCTGATAAAGCACTTCCCTTTATTCAGCAAACAAAAAATAAATCTTACTAGTTTCCATATAAGAACTACAATCTATTTTATTTTTTAAATTAGGAGAAGTATTTCTTGGATTTTTTTCAGATGTGAATAGGATCTAAGGTTCAGACTGAACAGACGCACCTAAGAGTTCAACCTAGTGTTCTCTCACTTTTGTGTCAGCATCCCAAAAGCTTGTTCATTCCTCACAGCGCACAATTGCAGCTTCTTAAGGCAATAACCTTGATTGCCTCATAAGGTACTTATATTTTCATGCACAGAAGACATGAGTGGACATCCTTACCAACAATTCTACACCTATTGGTAGGAGTAACCAATAGATCCTTTAAGACACTCCTGCCGTATTTTGGCATGAATACCAGGAGCCAAATCTATCAGCTTCCAAAATTGGGAGCCTTTTCATCTTCATGCTATGTGGCTTGTTTCCTGTAGCTGTTTCTTTTTTAACATCAGCCTAAAAAATCTTCATCCAGGCCAGGCAAACAACAGTAAATATCATTTAAAGAACAATACTGCCTTGACCAGCAAAGAAGAGGGAGTGCAATGGATCTTAATGACCCTTTTCTGTGTCTGATTCTGAGTGCTGTGAAGTTATAATGCAAACATTGAACTTTCCTGAACTGAATGAAGTCAAGATAATTCAAGGACAAAAACTTGTTTGCACCCAGTATAGGTATTTGAAATCTTCCCAGCAGTTCTTTAAAAATCTCATTACAAGCTGAAATGGGCATCATTTCTTGTGGTGCTCCTACAATCCCTGAATTTCTTCATTGGTTCATTATGTGTGTTCTGAATACAGAGACAAGATCTCCCGCAGATAAACTACAGAACCATGTAGTATACAAGATACCCATAAATAATTATTTGGTTAGTTTATTCATTAAAAAAGCCACTCCTGCCTGAAATATTTCAGTCTGGATATCACTTCAAACCAGGAATGGTACACAAAGGGCTTCAGTGTGTTCTGTAGCATTAGGAAAAGACTGTTGCTACTTCTAATTCAAAACCAGTGTTAGTACTTGACGTTTTAATTTTTTTGAAGATGGTAGATAAGCTAGAATATATAGTATGTGAACTCTTTCTTCTTTTTTCACTCCTTATTATAGCTACAAATTTCCCACTAAGAAGCTAAGTATCAAAGCTTCACTTTGAAATAAATTCCTGGGCTTCATATTATGTACCTAAACAAACAAGCAAAACCAAAACCCAACCCTAAAAAGTATCTGGTAAGTGACTGAAAGCATAGTTTTGGATTACAAAATGATCTTGTGTTGCATTCTATAAACAACAGGATTGTTTTAAAACAAAAATGGTGGCTAACTTTCTGTCTGCCATGCATGCATTCAGACCTTATTATTGGTGTACAAAGTGGGAGGAATTTCATGTATTTCCTTTGGCCACGTTGCTAAAGGGAAGACTGTGGTTCAATTGAGAAAAATGGCTGTGAGTCGGGAGCCCACTGGAAGAGAACGGGGAACTTCTGCCCTGCAGAAGACTGGCTTTTGCATATCAGCTTAAACTAAGCTCTTAACAGGGACAGAATATTCTGTAGCAATCATTGAAATTTATGTGACATTATTAATACAAATGTTCTGCAAAGACAGTGGCCAGTTCTGCTTATATGCCATAGTAATTAAAAAGCTCTAATAAGATAATATTGAGATAAATTTCAATGCTTTATATGATGGAGCTCCTCACAGAAAACTCATTTTTTACAGCTTTAGCTTCAACTTGTTACTAATTTTTGAAAGCTAAACCCATGCTAAATTTTAATAATATGGCTAGTGCAGATTTCTACGCTGCATTAATTATACATTTACAACTCCACAGAAGACATGGACAAAGAGGGCAAGTATGGGAAATATCATCTGCAACTGGAGCCAAATTAAAACAGTACCTATCACAACAGCAGCATTTTCATTAGATATAACTATTCTTGTCCAGCAGTTGTATGCATTAAATTATCATCATGCTTCCTTAGCTCTCCTCCTTCCCCAGGGAGGTCCATGGATCTAGCTGACACTCTTGTAGGACTTACCACTTCTACACAATACTAACCAAAGATCTAAATAATTTCTTTCCCCTGGCATCCTAATTAGGACAGTATGAAGTTCTACACTCTCAAGTCATAAAGTCTAAAGAATGAAGTTCGCTACATTCACATGAGCAGTTGCTTACCCTTTTTTTGTTTGTTTGTTTTTTACACAACTTTCTCATTCTGTGTCAGATTTAGTGCAAAACCCTGCCAGAACTAAGTTTGTGCAAAGGTCTCCATAATCAGGCAGGAAGATTTTTGCTGGCAACACAGGACTGTTTTGATACAGTCTCCTTTGCCTGGGAGACTCCTTGAAGCTTTAATTTTGCTTGGCTGGTTCATGAGCAGAGTTGTGGCAGGGAATAGAAAGAGGTATTAGGATACGCAGGGAGGGGGGAAGAAAATATAATCTCCATGCCAGCAAGAACAAACTGCTGATATGGCTGATCTTAAATCTTCTTCCTAGGTGGGAGACTATAACAGCAAACAGCTGAGATTTTCACCTTGGAAAATGCTAGTGAACTGGAAAGGATATTAGAAAAAGTTACAACACTAGAAAAATAATGTAGATTGTACTTTGCTGATATGGAAATATGCAATAACAGCAATTAAATTAATGTGAGTCTCAACAGAAGTAGCTGATTTTTTTTCTCACGTGCAGCATATTACATAACCAAAGATATCATAGTTAAGGGGAGAAACATTTTAAAGAAAATAATATTTGGCCAGGGACCATCTACAAGATAAGCTAGTGCCCTAATTCCTGGTGTGTACCTATACATACACACAGTTTGCCATCCTCAGGTTTGATTTAGCTATTAATGCCAACACAACTCTGTTCTCCATGAATCAGATCTGTTCTTTGGATTGGGTCAAAAATACAGACTGTTGAATGAAGAACTCATATAAGAGATACGAGTAAATTTCAAAATGTTGAGAACACAACTGTTACATTTTGTACATGTGTTTTTGAAGGTGTGGAGTAAGCTAGTTCCACAGTTCCAAAACTGGGGTATATTAAGGACCATGACACTAGAAAAACTGCTCAATCCATAAACAAGTTTTTCAATTTAAAATAATGTTGCAGTGACATGCTGTAAGCAGTGGTAGGATTTTAGGTCAAGAAAGAGCAGGTGAACTTTTCTTCCCAACAAGAATTTTGTCATCCCCAAATGTTTTTAAGCTGCAGAAGGTTTTTAAATCATATGAACCTAAAACCTTGCACAGCTTTACAGTTTGATGGGGGGCATTAAGAGGGATGAGCATTATGTGTATTCACAGCTCGAAACAGTGTGTATGCAGGGTACCTGGGCCAATCTCTAGCAATGTGTAGAAGAGAGAGTGAAGCCCCTCTCCACCAAACTTAGTATGCTGATTTCCCAGGCTACATCTACAATTGTGCCTGTCTCTTTTTTGAGTGAAAATTCCATTATGGACTGATAATTCTTTACCAGTAGCACTAATACTGGAGTATTCCAGGAAAAAAATTTCAGTGAGTTTTTAAAAACAACACTTACCAGCAAATTATAATAATTAAAAATCTGAGAAGTTTCTGACCAGCCCTATTTATAGATACAATCTGCAAATACAAGAAGCATCCTCTGGGAAACAGAAAATGTGAAGATCAATCTGCATATGCAGATAGTAGATTATGGTTTTTCTCTTACTCATATGGACCTGGAATAGACCTCCTAGATCATGAAATCCATTTACCAGACATGCATGTGAAAGTACTGACAACCTGATGAGGTTCAGCACGTAGATCTGAAGCCCATTCACAAAAGTGAACAGAAATCTCTATGTTCCAGCATCAAACTCTTCGTAGGAAAATGGGCAAGAACTCAGAATTCAGATAAAACTCAAAATCTCACTTCAACACTGAGTGGCAGATATAACTTAGCTCTTAACTGATTTAATTTTCTTTGGCTGCATTTTTTTGGTGGTGCAGATAGGCCTACAGTGCATTATAAGATAAATACATCATTGAATTTCTACCATCATTCATCTCTCATAATTCTGATTACTGCCTGAAGTGTACCATTGCAAAATCTAATTGGTGTAAAGATTCAATAACTTGCCATACCAAACTTTCTATCATTCCTTCTCCTGACACTTCATCTCCATGCAATCTCACTGCAGTTCTTCCCCAAGGTAAATTAGTAGTATACATACATAAAAACACAATGTACAACTGAAGAAACTGCTGATTTTGTATGGTTTTTGTAGCCTTGAGCTCTTTATGTATTTACCCAGAGGTTTATTTTACCTGCTGACTGTGTTCTTCTCTACATCCCCAGCATTAGAAGACTAATCACATTAGATACAATGCATATACTCTCTTCTACTTTGTCATTATTCTGCTGGCAGATAACAGTGAACAATAGCTGAGAGATCCTCAAAGGCTTCCATTAAGTTAAGCGCTGATCAAATGCTGGCCTCATTTTTCACATAAGCGAGCATATTTGTGGTAAATAAGAAATAGAAGTAACACAAATTGAATATGGATAAGCTGGAAATATTCCCTGATATGACCAAACCCAAGCTGTACTTAAAGGGAAAAGATGCAGGCCTTATCAGCTTTGATTTTGAGATGGAGGAGAAGTTTTCGTCTGCGTATCTCGGGAAGTTCGTTAGCCATACCATAGGGTTATGCGCACAAGTCCCCGTGCTCAGACTTAAAAGGGCATGGATAACCAACCTCTTGAAATATGTACGCTAACGTGTATGTAATGAAATACGTACACACGTGTTGCCCTACTGGCTGCGTTGTTGCTATCCTCATTGCAAGCCTTCATGGCACACTTCGCAGTCGCACACGGACTTCAGCACACTGGTCCATGCTTGGTTTTATGGGTGGATGACTCCTGCTCAAGCACTTTGGGAGCTTTGGAGAACAAGATTTGAAGAGACTGTCCCTTGTCAGACAGTGACTTTTAGGGCAAGCAGTGTCTTTAGGCACCTATGGAACAAGGTTTACTGATAGTCTGTTTAAAGGACTGACAAATAGCTCACAGGGATTAAAAAGCAAAACCAAGAAGAAAATAAAAGCGAGCATAGCAGAAGAAACATGGATTATTTTCAGACTGTTAAACTTCACAAAATAAAATACATGGATCCTGACTGCTCTGTGTTTGGAACCTAGGATAAATGTATTTAAAACGCAAGGGGCAATGACGCGGAACAAAATTGCTCTCTTTTGGGTTCCCATTGTGTGAAATGGTCCCAGTGTTCCAATTGCATTTGAACGACTCAGAGCTTTCCTTTTCTCCAGAACATCTGGGACAGGCATGTTGATTTAAGAAACACGTCATTATTGCCAATTCAGTTGAAACACATTTTGCTTCCAATCCCCATTACTAAGAGGAAGGAGGTAGGTTCACAGAAAACAGGTTTGTGATGGGAAATTAAAAGGAAGTAATTTTGGAGGGGAAAGAAAAAGGAAGAAAATTCATGAAGAATACTCCAGGAATAGCTCCACACAAGACGCTTTCTTGAGATTAATAAATTTGTTGTATATGCCCATAATTATTTCCATTCGCATGGAACAGGTCCAGCTGCTTTCAGCATCCACAAATGAGAAGCAGAAGGAAGCAGAAGAGGAAACAACCATATTTTGTTATGTCCAACAGTTAAAATCACTGGATAGCAAATAAATTATGCTAAGCACAATTAAACACAGAATTAACAGCAATCATTTGTAACATAACACAACAAGACAGCTGAGATAAATGAGAGAGGACTTGCATTGTATCGTAGTGAGAAACTGAATGATATGTTGCCAAGATGCATGTTTACAGAAATATGAACCTGAGGTCAAATAACTGATTGGCTTCTAGCAGTACGTGTATTCATCTACGCCTTGTTTGTAGCTGTTTCTAATCCCTTCCCCTGGTTTTGTGTGTGCTAGGAAAACTCCTACTCTTGTAATAACTACTATTTTAGCATTACTAGGGGTAGGAATACTAGTGCAAATTTGGGCTCAGGGGGCTGATGTTTAGTTATTACTGAGAGGGTTAGACTTGCCCTGTGCCCGGTGAGAGATGGCACGGTGACAAACACCAGCTGCCACTCCACTTTAGACCACTCTGACATTTAGAGCGCTGCTAATGACAGCTAAACAAGAGGGAAATATTTCCCCAAATTAGATTCATTCAGGGCATGCTTGCACAGTATCTCATGGACAGACGCAAACTTGGTCCACACGTGCTCCAGTGTGCAAACAACTCTCATCCAAGAGCCTCATGTCCTCATTAAAGCAGTCGGCGGGCTGGGCTGAAATATGCTTTGCTCCTCAACAGGTCTTAAAATCCTGGGCCCATGATGGCAGTAATACAGGCATTCAGTTTTGGTTGGCTTGAAGTGCAAGGAAAGCAAACACATGTAAGCCTGGAAGGTACCGTTTAGACTTTCTCACAGTTACAGCTACATTAGTTTTCTAAGGTTCAGGTGCTTACGCTTGTTAAAAAAAAATCTCCTTCATCTGTTGCTATAACAACTCTCTTACCTTTCTACTCGGCAATAGTGTTGGCCCAGAATTCAGTCTTGTTATTTCATTTATTGCACTCTGTGCTGTCTTTCAAAGATATTTTAACTTGCCATGATGGAAAAGCAAACTCTCACCTTTCATTGGACAATCATAAGTCTCAGCCATGGGAGAGGACCAGAGCATGCCCCAGCTCCCTTGGAAGAACTGGGCCCAGGTTTCCATTGTGTGGTGGGGATGACTGCCCCAAAAGCTACAGAGCTGGGTTACTGCCGTAGAGTTCATCCAGATCTGGAAGCTGAGGAGTACTCCTGGGAGCTACAAGTCTGCACACCTAACATGCCAAAAAGATGATATGGATAACCTCTAACATCAATGTGTTTAAAAGCTAGCTGGCATGATACTTTTGTTTTGCCTTCTTAAGTTGCAGTTGTTTCTGCTCAATGCAAGAAAAAAAAGGCACCAGCTTTCAGGAAAAAGCTCTTTAGCGTGATCATGTTGCAGGTGATCCCTGAGGATGTAATAGAGCATCTCTGGGTTAGGAGGAGATGGGGAATCTGACACCAATTACATCCACATCATGGCCACTGCCAAGCAGCCTGGGGGGTGTTCCTCTGAGGGTGAAACAACATGCAGAGGAACCACCTTCCAGCTTTACTGCTTCATTAAGTCTCCACCAAGGAGCTGTTGTTCCCATAGCAAATAGAAGCACTCTTCAGGCTCCAGCTTTCAGCAGCGTTTTACTTTCTGTGTCAGAGGCACAGAAATATGTTCTCTATTTCAAAACACACCTATGCCACAGGCTTTCCATAATCTTTGAAGGATGGGCCAAATTAAAGAAAAATATTTCCAGCTCCTGATATGAAAAGACAGGCAGCAAATTTCCATAATAGATGAGTGGATGGAACAGCTGATCTGAAGGAGATGAGACAAGCAGGGCCACGATGTAATTTTTTCCTTTAGGATGCGGATTTGGCCCTCACCTATAGATTTCACTGGAAACCTGGTTCAAAATAAGGAAGGCTAAATCTATTTGATTCCTCCCTGCTCTCTTTTCTCCTAAAGAGTAGCTGACAGGTGGAGACTAAGCCAGGAGAACACAGTCCCTGCATTAACCATTAATGGAGACAAATGCCAGGTGTATATGTCAACTGCAATTTTTCATTCCCTGCTGGTAGCAGAAGGTTCCACAGAGCAATGCCAAAATGTTAGGGTAGAAAATGCACTCATGGCTCCCTCAGTCCTTTTGTGACTTTTTAAAAAGCTTTTTGTTTTCAAAAAGTGATTTCTCTCTGGTACTTCCATTACTCCATGTAGCTTTGTCACAGTTGATCTTCATTAAAAGTGGAGACATTATAAAAGAAGGCACAATTTTATAGTAAAGGTAATTGTTCTGTAGTCTGATCCGTTGCAAGTGCCAGCATGCAAAATAATGTCATGCACTCACACATACTGTGTAGTGTTAGACATTGACACAAACAGCAGCGTATTTCCCAGTTTGTTTTGATTTAGGAATTACAGTGAAATCACCTTCTGCTAGAGGCATTTTTCTACAAAACAGACACGAGCAGAGTCACAGCCAGAACTAAGACTTCAATTCACACAGAGGGGACCCTGGAAATCTTTCAAGGTTTAGCATGAAGATGGGACCAGTGTTTTAGTTTGTGGACTTCTTCAAGAGCATGCCTTGCTGGAATGATCTTTTTTATTTTTATTTATGTTTTTGTGATTCAATGTGATTATACTTTTGTGGAGCGAAGGAGACCCTAGAGTCGCAGGCATTTCTGCCTCAGCTGTCAAATGGGGCATTGCATTAATAGTCTCTACAACTGTGTAGATCTGATAATATTGCTGTGATGCTCCAATTCTGTATGTTGACTGATCTCCTAATCAAAGGAAGACAGAGGAATTTAAGACCACCAAAGTTCTTTCAACAGTTGTCTTTTGGCATTATAACTCCTTCTGCATGAAAGCCTTAGCTATGGTTTCCCTCAGGTGTAAGTTTGTCTGCCTGAAGCCCACTGACTGTCATTCTAAAATGGTTGATTAGCAGAGTATCTGTTCTCAATCAACAACCAGTAATGGAGGGCATGTGCTCATTTAATGGGTATTGTTTGCCTGGAGAATGTCTGTCCATTTAGTAGTTGATAATAAAATCCAATGTTCAATGGCCTGAGACATTTCACAGTAAAATGTACTTGCTGAGATGTTGTGAGAGCGGGGGAGCCAGCGGAAGGTATTATGCCCTTAATGAGTTTAATAGAGGCAGTCATGTTTAGGAGATAGTGCCTGATCTGTCAAAACTTATATTAGTCTTTCCAAAGGGGGTAGATGTTCAGTAATCGTTTCCTGGAAAAAAAAGAGCTGGATTCTGTCTTTATTGGGTTAGAGTATACTTAATGGGGAAGGAAAGGAGAGGCAGATTGGAATGTAAGTGGAAACCCAAGAGACTCCAAGGAATGAGATACAAAGTCTAATGCAATTGACTTGAAAGGTTCTGCATCCACTGGTACTCATGAGCACACAGGAAAATAATACCTTCCTGAGCATTTGAGCAAAAAAGCAGTGTGAACAGATTGGCTAACAGAGAAGGGGAATTTTTTGTTTGGTTTTAGTGTGAACAGATTAACGGAACAGTTTCATTGTTACTCCATATGCATCTTTTGTCAATATTTTAAACGATGCTGTCTATTCTGGACATTGCAAACAAGCTCCTATTTGCACCCATCTGACCTTGACTTGAGTTAAGGGTGACACTTGGGTACTTCTTTAACAGCAAGGCACTCCTCAGAGCATTGCGATGATCCTTTAAATGCAAATACCCGGACACAGGTACACAAGCAAAGAGTTTCTTGAGGGCCTCCAAGGGGTAACAAGCTGTGGCTCCACTGAACTTGTGCAGGTTGCTCTTTGCACAGATATTACCATATGCCTGTTGAGGGTAGAGAGAAGGACAAATAATGTCCTTCTAAACAAATATTCTAGTAGAGCTCTACCGAAGGTTATTATTAACACATCATGTGCAACGACTATAAAGAAGGAATGACAGGGAAATGATGTTGATTCTTCATCCAGCTTTGCTTTTAGTAAACTCACTGGGCCTGCAACCTAACACGTTAACTCTTTCAGCTCTACTGTTGAAAACTGTGGCCAGACAAGGAATATTATAGCTGTGGATGTTATAGGCAACATTAAGATAAAAATATCGTAAGTTTGGCAGAAAATTTGTCACAGATGTGTACCAAGTAGAAATGACACAAATGTTGTTAGTAAACAGCATTATCTCAGCTTCTGAGAAGCAATTACACCCACCCACATATCTGCTTTTAAAGTCCGTAGTCATTTAGAACGATCTGCTTCTAAGCTTTGAGTTGAAGAAGTAAGCATGCATCAGAGGGAGGAAGGAAAAGAGACAATTGTTTTCACGAGAGCTTGGATTACAACTTCATAGGAGTGAAAAAGGACTAAGATCTTCAATACCATTGTCTTCATTTTTTAAAAATAAATATTTATCAAACTAATAAAGCAATGAGGTAGGTCAGGATTTTACGATGGCATCTCGTCCTTGACTAAAACAATTTTGATCTATGTAGCTGCCTATGTGAACAGATTAATTTAGCTCTAGCATTGATGTAGTAGATGGAGCTGGCCAAATTAAACTCACACTCAAAATACATAGTTCCCTCTGTATGTCTGGTGAGCGAGGACAGCTTAGTAACTGGTCTGAATAATAATTGCATCTTGCCTGCAAACAGCTCATTGTCTCCGAAGCATTGCAGATTTGAAATTTTCTGCTTTGTTCATCAGAATTCAGAATGGTTACCAAGTATCCACCCAAGAGTTACAGATACAGTCTGTAAATGACAGTTCAATTAAGAAGGCAGCATGAATTCCTAGAAATGCTGGAGAACAAGGGGCGGACAGAATACATTACAAAGAAATTGTGCAAGTGACTTAATTTTTGAAACAGAAAATCAGAACAGAGGACAAAGATGTAGGAAAGTGCATAAAAATAAAGATCAAACTATACTGCCCTCATTAAATACTTACCTCCTACTGGAGCTGAAAACCTGTCAAATTCAGAAAAAAAAATAAAGAAAATAAATTCAAAGCCAGGAGAAAACGTGTAAGTTGGTAGCAGCATCTAAAAGTTAAGCTTCATCTGTTTGTGTGCAGGGAGAGAGGATTTATTAAGTTACTGTGATGGGACCATAAGAAAACAGAAAGCACAGGGCTACGAAGAATCTACTGTACAGCTTGACAGAAACAGCACAGATGGATCTAGAGATCACTTGCATCCAGATGACAGCTTCAGAAAAAGGTGGTACACTGGCTGTAGAAATGAGCCATCGCCCTCCCATCACAGAGGTATGCATTATTACTATCACTTTTTTAATTACTAGTACCGAAAGAGGCAGAGTAATTCACTTACTGGGTTCAGACTGGGCCAAAGATAAAGATTATCCAGACTCATGCAATTTGAGCTCAGTGAAGCATTTCTGACAAAAAAACCCTTCCAAAATATGCAGCTTTGAGCAGACCAAAACATTGCATGAATTTAACTAAATTCCGAAGAATATTTTCCAAATAGGATAAGTGGGGAGAGACAAA
>NW_009259499.1:271003-304028 GCF_000687185.1 Egretta garzetta
GCATGAAGTGCTATGGTTGGTAATTTTGTGTTTGGAAATAAGATTTTTCAATTTTGTAACAGAAGACAAATCATATTTTTGGAAAATAGGTTAAACAACATAACCCTTGAACTTTAGTACAGAGCAAAACACTTTGTTTCTAGTCAAACAATATGTTTGAACTTGTTTTAATAATTCAGCCTCACTTTTTTTTTTTTTGCATTTCCAAACCAAATTTAGTTGTAAAATACCATGATTTAGAAAACCAAAACAAAATGACCTGGAATGAGCTTCAGAGTCGTAGCCCTTTTATAGCTCCAAGTGTAAGTGAGGAAAGGCAGACTACAGAGTTTCAACAGCCCCTGAGAAAACTCTGCAAGCAGAATTAAGGAAGCTGCTTACGTACCTCTCCAAAGCCAAAATACAGGGATAACCCTCTGCACCTGCATCAGCCTGAGGAGTGAACCAGTGCCCTCAGACCTGGTGAAGTTCTGCCAGTGTCTTGAACAGCAAAGGAGTAACTTACCCGATATACACAGGGTGGACACCGGCTGTGCGTGTCAAACATGTATGGTTGAGTAAAATAAAAAGCTGTTTCAACTTGTTTGTCCTATAGCATCAAGAGTGGTCCAAAGCTACAGATCAGGCCAATAGATCAGGTAAGAACCCATGGGCAGGGGCTGGGCCACCTCAGAAATACAGGTTTGTCACTTTTCAGTCTATAAAAGGGAAACAAAACCACTTGAGTTTTATCAAAATAACATGCAATCTTGATTTCAAGGCACTGAAAGACACTACAGTAACCATATAAGGCACTATAGCAACCACAGACACTATAGTAACCATATAAATACCAAGACATGAGTAAATATAAAGGCACCAAGTTAGCCAGAGTATGCCTTTTCTCCTACATGAAAGAAAAGGAATTCTTTTAACATGGGCATAACTAATGCGCTGTTGAATTATTAACTTGTATGAGTGCGCCAAAGTGATTAGTTCATTATTAAGGTTTCCATCCTTGCAAAATTATATAAAATATTTCAATAAAATAATTTTGTACTTTCAATCTAACTTATTAAAGAACAGGTTATAAGAGTAGTTCAGTAGTAATGGAAGAATAATCAGGTATGCTCACAAAAAATCTGGAATAAAGGAACAAGAAATGCTCCTGTGTGACATTCTTATCAGCTCAGTTTCCCAAGGAACAGAACAGCAAGAGCCTGTTGAAAATGTTTGCAAATCTAGTGTGGAAGTATCTGTACCACCCTCAGTTACACGGTCTATACACAGTAATACTGTTCAATTAAAGTATCATGGTCTCTTATTTAGGAATATAAACTTTGACTAAATAATCCTATTTCTGGCAAAAGGCAGACCATGAACAGTATACTTTTGCAATAGATAAAAATAATAACAAAATCAAAACATCCAAAGCAATGCAACATCTTTGAGATGGTTTAATTAAACTGGATCCAACTGGGATTAATTTGTTCCCTGTCATCATCTCAGGTAGGAGCTCTAAAGAAAGACAATATGTCAGACCTAATTGTGCTTTATTTAATGTGAAAATGGCAATAGACTCTCTAGGGGTCACCAGAGTAGTAAAACAACCTTTTAATTACTTCACTAGTCTTGTTTCACCACTGCTTGGGGAAATACCCTACCACTGCTCCTTGGCTGTTGTCTCAGTGTAACACCTGCCCCACGCAGCAGCGACAGAACCACACTGAAGTATCTCAGAGTTTTATGCATCTCTCTGAAATACCCCACACTGGCTGCTGTCGAAGAGAAGATGTTTAAGGTGAGCACAGCTTCTTGAATAACAGTACAGGCTAAGAAGATTCCTAGCGAGAGGAAAAGAAGAAATAAGGGATCTGTCATCTTACCTTCCTGATAGCTCACACCTGAAGGAGTGCTGGTGAGGGAAGGGTATCCAGATCTTCCACTACCTGGCACCCAACCATGATGCCAGAAGCTTGAGGTCATTCATATGATGTCACAGGCAGAGGGTGCCGTGGCTCATTTTCTTCCACTGTTCATTGCACATATGGGGCCCAAAAAGGTGTGGTGACAACAGGACTGCCACCATAGCAATGGGGCTTCTGGAAGGGAAAAGAGCCCAGGACTCAGCAGCAAGAAGGCCCCATTTATTGACATTTCTCCAGGCTCAAGGCTTAAGGAGTCAAGGTTACTGGGAGGCAAAGGAAACAGACGCAGGGCAAGCAGGGAACCTAGCAGAACAAGAAAACACCAGGTTTGTCACGTATGGCTGCAATTGCAAGATGATTTCAGGAGGTTTGAGAAGTTCTTATTCTTATCAAAACATTATTTCCAGAGCAGGGAGAGCACTTGGGACATTTTACCTCTGGAGCAGCGGAATGTGCTCTAGGACTCTCCTGACCACTTGTGATGTACTGTCACACTGTCGTAGATCAACTCAGGTTTTAAGAGGACCATATCAGAATTTCAGAGACAAATCAATAAAAACTAAGTATAAACTTCAGGATTTGAACACACCAGCAATAGCACTTAGGTACAGCTATCTTGCAGATGAAAGGGAGACATCGATAGACTTAGCAAGAGTATCTTTAACAAGATACATTACTCTACCTACTGTAGTACAGACAAAAGCAAAGACGTATGCGTCCTAAAAGATCCTTTCCAATCTCAAAGGTTCACCCGTGGAACTCAGCATGGCACCCTCAAAGGACTAGGACTGCTGAATGAAATATTTCTGAGATTCAACTCCGTGATAGACTCTTGACACAAACATAATATCCCCATTTTATACAAAGAACACTTTTCACAGCCATGCCACCTCTGATCTCTCAGTCTTGGTCTTTAAAGATGATCTCAAAAATTCCTTCCAAAGACAAGCCTAGAGCTAACATTTTAAACTCTGCTGGTCATTAAAAAACAAGGATTCAATAGAGATATTGATTTCATGGCACAATATAATTTCCTTTCCCCTCCACTAACCTTTCCATGTTCCACAGGCTATAAATTATTTTTTCTTTCTTTCCCTTAGAGAGATAACTGCCTTACCAAGTTTCTCTACTCTACACATACTACCTACCTGTTCTTTCAGAAGTAGTTTACCTGGTACATACCTGAGCAATTGCTTTCATTTTGTGTTTGGCTCTGAAGTCTGCTAATTCTATTTCAGACCTGAGGAAGGCTGGTGTGCCTGAAAATTTGTCTACCTTTCCCAGTTATGTCAACTGATTAAATAAAAGATGATATCTCAATGTGCACATCTGGTTTTACCTCTTACTTTTAGAACACTGTTGCTAAAACAATACAACCACATCTCATAAATATTTCTGAACTTGGCAGGTTAAGACAACGCAGTAAGTCAAGCACACCAAAGTTAAATAATATACAAGACATGAGGAGACCCTATTCAACTAAGCAGCAAAGTGGAAGAGTACTCACCATGGACTATGTCTAAACAAATCCCTTTATTTTTTCTCTCACCTCCACCCCCGGCCCCGCAAATGCACCAGAAGATTCTGGTAACAATTTGCTGTCTCTGGGCAGCTTCATATTAAAGTGAAAAAGTGATAGCACTGTCATCCTAGAGAGCCTGCCCAACATACTGCACTTAGACTGAAAGGAAAGCTATCTTCTAAACATAGTGTATAGATAGCGTACTCTGTGACTGCACCACCTGCTGATTCAGGAAAGCAAGGATCTTCTCTAGGCTCTGTGGCACATCAGTCTTGTGATTGTCTTGGAAGCCTTGGGGCAGCCTAAAAGGCACTCAATGTCAAGGAATTCAATCTAACCTAAAAAAAAACATATGTGAGGAAGGGCTCTTTCAGGCTTCTCCTTGGTTGGACTCAGCAAAAAAGTCAAAGCCTATCTCAAATATTCTAAATCAATGCTAGCTGAGGACAAGGTGTCCAAGATATGGACCATAAACTCAGAATATCACCCTTGTCAATGCCAAAGACAGCCATGATGTGAAGGATCACTGCTCCCAGGTACTTTGCCAGTAGGACCAACTTGTCAGGCTAGATGTTCCCCTCTTTACTCACCTAATAGGAACAGGAATGATGAAAGCAGGTAAGATATTAAAAATAAATTCATAAGTCTAGTGGAACTGCAAAAATAGTCAAGCTTGTAAAGTCTGTGCATTTTTTTCAGAATACTTGTACTTACTTTTCCTTTTAGTACTTTTTTCAGCTATCAGTAGTAAAAAAAATTATTCCATATAACTTCATTAACAGCATTAATAGCTTCACTATAGCCCTCATGAAGTTTCATTATATTTTTGATCCTTCAAAACAAATGAACATTTATATATAAAATACAAGCAGAAAATAAAAGTATATCATAATTCCATAAATGTTGTTTTGATGGACAGTATCCTTTCATACATAGGACAGTTCCAATTTACCACATGAAAAATAACACAAATATCTCATAATACATTTTGACATGGTTGTGATAAAATAAAGCTTTGACACAGGCTTGAAAATATTTCCAGAATTCAGATCATTAGAGCTACCAGTGGGAGACACTTCCCCATTTAAATTTGTTAGATGCTTTAGGTCCATCCTTTGCTGCAAGTATTATTTTTGCGGTGTCACTTTTTTTGTATCCTTCAGGAGTTATTCACAGAAAGTGAACACCAGAAGCAATGGTTGCCTTAAATTAAATCTTACAAATACAGGAAGCCAGCTTTAATATAACCTGGACAACACAGACAAATTGGAAACTTAAAAATGTTTAGCACTGTGTTTTTCTATCTGGCAAATATTTATGTTTAAAGACAGCAGTTACTGATGGACACTATTAAATCTTTTTTTTAAAAAAAAAAAGATTCCCTTGGAATCCATAAACTTAAGTAAAAAATTACATCCTGTGACTGTAAGCTATCATTATATTCTTTTTCAGGTTAGTAAAAAAAGAGATACTGTATATAAAGTTATTACATTTTTATGATATTACTATGTTTTTTATTATTATTTTATATATCCTTAAAGGGAGTCAGTGGAGGGACTGATTGCCAGAGTTGTTGACCATCCTATCAGAGGACAATTTAAGAGAACAAGAAAATGGAAGAGATCTAGCAGTTGTCATAATCAATCTGCTAGTGCTTTGAGAAGATGCCATTTATGAACAAACAAATAAATAGGGTTTTGCTAATCCATGGCTCTGAATCCGTACCACAGAACATCAGGGGCTCACTGACTACACAAGAAAAAAAAAAAAAAAATCGTTACTTTTCCTCCCCACCCTTCATGGTGTAAACAAAAGGCCAGGCACTTAATTAATATAAGTGCAGTATTAATTTGCAATGAAGCAAAGACTCACATCTGTTGTTGCCTCAGTGTCACAGTCAGTGACCAAGAGGCTGGTTTGCACTACACTCACTTGCCTGTCCCCCATGCCACTGGAGAGCAGGTCCTCACAAGCCAAAGCAGTTAACTATGAATATAAAAATTTGTAATAAAGTCTTATTCCTTAGAAAATTATGCTAGATAAACAAAATGAAAAAAAATGCTAAATTTAGTTTTAAAGATCATTAAGAATCTTTATCCAAGTATTTTTTGGGCCCTGAAAAGATCCTGCAACCCTAGGAACATCTAGGAAATCAGTCAGAAGTACAACTTATTTAAACATCAAGGTACAACCAGAAGTGACTGCAAGTCTGCATACCAGCACATGCCTAATTCCCTGTGTCAGATCATCCACTCAAAATTGCAAAGTTTGTAACTTATTTGTTATCTGTCACACATTTTAGCTCACTGATTTATCTACTTATCATTCATTAAATGAAGGAAGCAAACCGAGGAGAATAATCTCTTTACTTGGCATACTAGATGTCAGTTGAAAAAAACCCCATTGTCTGTCCATCCATTAGTAGTGTAGGAGTGAGATGCATAATTGATCTGACTTCTCTTTCACACTGTTGAAAAATAGAAAATAACCCTGCTGACATCAACAAACTATTCAACTTCTCAGACTTCAATGATAGACAGTGATGCAGCTGTCATCTTCCTTGCGCACGATGGCCTAAAATGAACCCAAATTTTAAAGCAAAACAAGAGTCAAAATCACAGGGTAGCACAGATAGGAAGGTTGGTCATGCCTATGCAAACCAAGATGCACAATTTTGGCACAACTCCACCAAAAACATTGGATAATTGAGACTAGAGGCCTACTGCCTGTAAACTGAACGTAACACTCTTGCTTTCTGCTGACAGGTCTGAGAAAAAAAATCCTCACTCAGCGGTGAGTGATCAGACTCAGCTGAACATGCTGCATTACTCTACTTTCTCACAAGAAAATCACCTTCTCCACCTCCTGGCTTGGAGGGTGACCACGGAGAGCACGTGCAGAGGAGAGAAGAGGAACAGTTCTGGAAAGTGGTCCACCACTCCTACACCAGTGGTTCCAGAACACAGGGCCAGGCAAATGTTATGGCTGAGCAGATTTCAATGTCCAACATTTTGCTTTCCCCTTTGCTGGTATTACTGCCTCCCTAGCACAGACAGAGAGTAGGAGCCTGTGCCAAACCAAGCTTGGAGATTAAAGCAATCACACAGGCACAGAACTGGGTTTTAATGTCAAGCTTCCACTACTAACTAACACACACCCACCCCCACACACCCCACCTCACTGTCCTGAAGGAAAGAGACCCAGTTAACATCAGCAGATGCTGTTAGCCCTTTCAGAAAACCCTTCCTAGTACCATTCATCTTTAATAAAAGAACTGTGTGCTCCAGAACAGGGAGCAATATAAAACGTAAAACAATCATCAAGGTCTTATCTACTACTGAGGCTGCAAGGATAGGACCTTGGATCACATCTGCAAAAGCACTAAAGCCTCAAGGTTTGCTTCTTCTAACCTCTTTGACCTTCTTTTTCTCCCCAGTCTCTGTCACTTTCCCCAGGGATGGAGCTTCCAGTGACAGCAACCTACATGGCTTTTTTCATGGTCACACTCACGTGTTAATATTTTAAATGCAGGTACGTAGGTCAGGACTCCGCTTCTAAGAGGTTCTTCATGAGCCTGACTTTCCAGTCAGCAGCTTCAGTACAAGAGCCAAGTTCTGTTCTTCCACAGAGTGAGCCAGGCACCTAAAGAAAAGACAAGATGCTTCTATCTGCACACAGAAGTCCCAAGGTCAAGGCAGGCGGGAGCTCTGATCTACAGCGACAGAAGAGAAGGGCAACAGCACATTGAGTGAGAAAAGTAAAACAGCAGAACAAAACAGTGATGATAAATAAGACGACTAACTTTTTTTAAAACAACTTTTTTTTTCTGTGTCAGTGAACAGACCTCTTTAATAAGTGAATTTTGTATGGTTACCCAGCTGCTTGTGTTGACTTCTGCATGGTTTGCATCCAAAAGTAATCCAAAGGGCTGTGTTTGCGATCCAGGAGCAGAAGCTTTCATGCACAGATCATTATCTGTTCTCAGAGGCAGACATCCCAGCACTCTTTTTTCAACCTATTTTCCCTCCCCAAGAACTTTTCTAGAAGTGGGAGAGCAACCAAGGGATATCCATACTGTGCTTTTATTTCAACCTTGTCTTTGACCCTGCAAACTGTGTAAAAAGCATGGATGGATACTGCCAGCCTTCCCTAAAGCACAAATGAAAATGACTTCATTTTTGTGGCATTATGCAGGGCAAAACGACCTTGCGTACACATTGACACCTCAGAAGGCTGTGAGGATCTGACTGCAATAAGAAGAAGGAAAGCAGAATTTGAGCCCACTTTTGCAACAGCTTATAAGTATCTATCTAACACATAAGAACAATTGACATAAATCTAGGGAGCTGATAAGGAGGCTGGGCTGGTTTGGGGACTGTAAAGGACAGAGGGCTATCTAGGCCCAGAAGCAATTGTTTAACTTCATTCAAAAAAGGAAAAGATGAAGATATAGCGGCACCAGTCCAGCCACACAAAACATATGTCAGACCCACAAGATTACATACTTAGCAACTTTAAGAATAAAGCAACGTTTTTCTAATATGTGTATGCATACACACATATACATATGTCTGTATATACTTTTTATATAGATATACACACACATGTACATGTAGGCTTAAGGCCAGGCAATAAGCAAAAGCGGCTAGCAATGTTTACATATGAGGAAAAAAATCTGATTAGAATCAACTAAAGGTTGTTGGAAGGATGGGGAGATTAAAATGAATGGCTCACATATGCTACAGAATGAGAGGGAAAGGTCTTGGGTTTTTGCCTGTTACAGCACCTTCGTTACTTTTAGCTCCCTGCAACAATGAAGAGGTTATTTTTGCGGTTGCCATGCTCCGCTGTGTGCCAGGGAATGAGCTATGCAACCTCCCTCCTGCTGCTTTCTGGCATGCCATGCTATGAGCCTTCCCCTGGTTCTTGAAACATGTCAGGGAAACGCATTCCAGCTTCTGGGATGCCCAAATTCATCTGGGACTGCTGACACCATGATGGGTTTGTTTGCAACCCTAATTTATTTGAATCTATTGTTTTGAAGAAAATAGGGGGCCCTTGTGCCTGTTAGGCTTCATTCTGAGATGCTTAAAAATGCAAAGCAAGTTAATCTCAGCAAAGCAAAGGGGTTAGGCTGGAAACCGTTACGCACAAAAAAAAGGCAGAGAAGTACTAAGTACTAGGATCTCCTTAACTTACGCCTGCTACCAAGGCTGAGAGAGCTGTGGTGTGCTGAAGGCAGCCGAGACTGGCGCCACAGAGGCATCTATGAGATACAGACCTTCCTATCAGACTGGGGTCAGGCTCAAGGGACCTTTTATCCAGCAACATCTGAGTATGACCAGAATATCAACACATACAAATTAATTTTCAAGCACATTTGCCTTACTTTTTTCCATTATTTAATTTTAGGGGAATATATTACCAATCACGATGAGCCTTATCTGTGAATATGTAAAAAGAAATATTTTTCAGGCCCGTCTAAGGGCTACACAAAGACTTGACATACTGATTTCTCATGCTATGTTGGAGAGAGAACTGAGGTGGAATTTGCCTGACTTTCCATGTCCCAGGCACCACGGCTTCCATTGCTGCATTTTTCATAGCTTGATTACAATTTATAAATATGTCAGAGAAACCGCTATCATTAAGATGCTGTGTTTCCACAGAGACCACACACTTAAAAATAAACCAACGATACGTATTACTAAGTTGGCACATGATATCTCTATTTTCCAATGCAGCTTTGCAAGCTGAGGCCCACCATACTTAGCGTTTATCTGCTTAATTTGAATCAGATTAATAAATTTAAAATGCTTGAGGATTAAAGTTGCAACTGATTAAAATAAAATTAAGAGATGGGTGAGCTTTATGCCAGATGACAAAGTCCCACTGGAAAACTAAGCAAACTATCCCTTAAACTTCCAATTGCAACGTGCAGAATGAACAAGTCATGGCTGATTTTTGCTGCACATCTCAAAAAGATAGCATTTAATTTTTGAGTTTGAAAAAAGAAAAAGAAAAAAAAAAGGAACAGCAAATTTCTTAATAAAAGGATCAGTTTTGTTTAATGTAAGATGACTCAAAACTGAATTTCACCTTAATGGACAAAACAGAAGTAAGCATTATCTAAAATTGGTCCTAACATGTGAAAGAAATTCAGTCAGGACACATCTACACTGTGTACCCAGAATGCAAAATCAAGCACAGCATACATCCTAGGGAAAAATCTAAAAAGCCATTGCTTCCTCAACTTAGAATGGTTGCTCCAAGAACTACTAAAAAATTTCAAGAGCTATAAACTTGGAATTACTCATACACTACTGGAAACCTCCAACCCCCACCATTTTATGTGTGTGTGGGGAGCGTTGCTGGTAAAAAAAAATCTTACTGTAAAGGAGACCGAGTTACAAGAATACAGAGGAAATGAATATTTAAAGAAAGGGAAAATTAAACAAGTAGTTAAGAGGTGTGAGCAACACATACAGCAATTTTAAAACTCATTGAAATCTCAACAGGCAAAATAATTAAGCACAATAAGATGGAATTTTTAGCAAGAACAAGCAGTGCCTGACCAAGGATTAAATACATTTTAGGATACTAACAGAAATCATAAATAACACCAAATAAAAGTTGAAATGTTCAGTAGATATTTACAGTTTATAATGAGAATTATAAAAAGAGAATGCATCTATTCTATATAATATAAAACATTGCAAAAAGATTTTAAAAGGCCACATCTGCCAAGATTAAATGTGGGCATAAATAATCAACATATCTGGTTAACTTACTTGTACCCCCCCAAAGCCTAAAAATGCTCAGCTGAAGGGTTGTCCAATTCATTAACACTTATAAATTATTTTTATTATAATAAATCATGGAAAACTGGAACAACTCCAACAAATGGGAGTACTGCCAAGAAAAAGAAAATCCTGGGGCTGGAGAAGAAAACCTGCAACATGCGGCTCATCTCAATTTATCGAAGATTGACTCAAAAAATGTTGACCGCTCAGCAAAAATGATCTGACAGTAGACAGATTTTTATTCCGTAACACTTTCTAGCAGGAAGACAAACACTGGAATAGCTAAGCATTCAGGCTGAAGGACACTCCTAGCATGAACTTTTCTAGATGGTATTTTTCCCTGAACCGTATTCCTTACTGCAACTTCTTAGGCTGGGAGTCTTTGCAGTCAAATCCTCCAGCTAGGTAGCAGGTCCCTCTGACTTCAGGTTTTGTGGAAAGGGCCCCTAGCATCTTCAAAAGCCTTCGACGCTGTTGTGCCAATGGGCACGAGTATGCAGTCATCACACAAACAAACCATCACCACCATTACCGGGAGGATGAAAGAAGGATTCAGCCCATGGAGATTAAATGAGTGTTTGCAGATTCTTGTGATATCTCTCAGAACGAATGGAAAATCTGAAAATTAATTAAAAGCACAGCTTCACAGCTGAGACCCTGAACATGACATTTCATCTGGAGCTAATGTTTATGAGAAGTTACACTCTCCCCACCTCGGCAAAAAGCTATAAATTTGCAATTAATTATTGTGCTGCTATTAATCTTTGAATGAAGTGGAACATAGTCATTAAACAGAGAAAACCTTCTAAAAGTAGATGCATGAGGTTGAGTACAGAATCCTTTCAGGGGACGAAACAGGAAAAGTGGCAAGAAATGTTTTTAAAGGTTTTTTATTAAAGTACTCCTAATTCTTGTCATGAATAAACACTTCAGGCTTCCCCAAATGAAGCCTCTCAGTCAGCTGCAGCAGTAGCTAAGCCTGCTCCTGCCCCATCCTGCTGGAGCCGTGTCTGCTTTTAGGTTATAGCACATCAGAGCTCACTGTCATGATTTCAGTTGTCCTCATCAGCAGCTCAAGCCCAATGCTCTGGCATTTCCATGAGCAGGTCATGAGGTATGGCATGTTCCTGTTGCCACCTGTTGATGCTCAGGGTAGAGAGAGAAGGACAGTAGAGTGTGTAGTCTGGAGCTAAATCCAGCACAATAATCTGCCTGGGATCTTAGATCTTCCCTCACACTGCTTTTGGTCCAGTGATGAGGCAGCCTCAAGCCAGGGTGAAAGACCATTAGGGAAACAAGCTCAGTTCCCAGTGAAGATCAGTTTACGAGACACTCTGCCTGGATTATCTCCTTTCTCTGATTTTCCCATCATCTGCCACCACCAGAACCAAAGAGGCATGAGGCCCTCACCCTTGCTCTGGAAGCCCTTGCAACAGCTCACACCAGTGTCTGCCCAAGAACCCAGGTTTGACGCAAAAGGTCCTCCTGACAGCTCTAGTGCAAAGCTTCAAACCCAGTCTCTCCTGATATGCAGTTTTTCTCGCTTTTAAAGTAACCCTCCTGAATATCACCTTCACGGAACTTCCTTCAGAGATGTAATGGGCTAGGAAGAAAGAAGTTTCTATCTTAGCTTTGATTCTAAAACCCCCATGACCCTCAAACCTCCCCAAAGCCTTCTGATGTAATTTGACAGGCCCCATTAGAACCAAGTTCCTTGTTCAGTGTGAAAAGGAAGCAATTTTATCTACTTATTATCATCACTGTTGCATGATGTGGGGAAAACACAATGACTTCTTTAGACAAAATGTGAAAAATTAGAAGTAACAAGTGGCCAAGTTTAGCCTTCCATAAGCCTTCAATTTGGCTATGTAATTGGACCCATCTAACTAAAGCAAGAGCCTAATCAGCTGCCACACTCTGACAAAACTTCATGGGGAGCAACCAAGTGCCAGTGAGTTCTTAAGCGGTACAAAGGGAAGCAAAGTTGAAAATATTTATCAGTCATTTTCTTGAAGATCACAGAGGAATGGACAACTTTCCTGAGTTTGATAGGCATTTCTTTTCCAAAGGCAATTTATTACCTAGGAATACGTACATTTACTGAAGAAAGCATTCTGGCTGTTTAATGACTTCAGCATTAGACATAGCGTTTTGACATCTGTATAATTGCTACACTGCCAAAGATAGAATCTCCAAGTTCAGGAAGCATCAATAGCTTCCATGTTTCAGAGCCTAGAAAGTCCTTGATAGTACCAGGAGAAAATCTTTTAACATAACATGTGAAATGTTTTAGTCATTCCCCAGTGAACATCACAAGTTTATCCAATAAATACCTAACAGAGGAAATGAATGAGGAACCTACATCAAGACCATCAGAACGTGAAATTTTAGTTTTGGTTAATTTTGTTGGGTGATACAAATGAGCCTTTTGCTTCTGATAGGAATGGTCTTTTGATTCCACCACTCTTGAGGCAGCTTTTCAGGATCTAGAGAACAACATAACTGTGGCTATAACATTATCAGCTCTTCAGAGGAAGCTTTTATCTTTGTGTTCATGCTATATCCATGTTGCCTGGGCTGTAACCACTTCTCACTCCTATGGTAAGTTTTGCTACAGAGCACATAAGAACTAAGATATGCCTTTTTGAAGGATTCAATTAAGTCATTCTTCCCAATCCTTCTACGAAAGATTATAACACTTCAACAAAATGATTTTCCACACCTTCATATAAGGGCTTTTTCCTCCTGTTTCAAAAATCTTGCCAGCTGAAACAAGGGCATCATGCTTTTACATACTCATTCCTTAACATTAATTTGTAGGCAGTTAATAGTTATTAGGCTGCATTGTGCAATTTAGAAGTTTAAAAGGACATCTGCACAGTGCTAATACAAGAGTAAGGCTGTTTTATTTCTCATCTCATTTGTTAAAATATAATAGAAGATTATTATGAAGATTGATGGAGATGATCCCCAGCTTAACTGTTATAACCAAATGATCATTGCACACTGATGCATAAAATACAAGGTATATCAAGTCAGAAAGCATGCACAGATTTTGCAAGGACAGAACAAATCACGTTAACTGTGGAGAAGCAACTGATTATTTTCACTGACTGGCCTTTTCATAAGACTCAACTTTCACTTACATACAGCCACACAATGAGCAGAAATTTTAAAATTCCTATCCTGACTGCACTCCCTCAGACAAAGTAGTAAGTGGAAGGCAAAGAGAATGGAAAAAGCAAGTTAGAAACAACAGCAAGCTGGTCAGTAAATGGTAAATCAGGTCCCTGAGGAAAACTGGGCAAACACGGTTAATTTCTAATATATGTTCCTGACAACTGCAAGTAGAGCAGTCTGAAAGGAGAGGACATAAAGAGGGAAACAGCTAGTGCTAAGGACTCTAAATTCAGATTATACATGTTTTGGTGAGATTTTAATTTGTTCTAGTTTACTCCTGTGGACTAACCGTGCACAAGCGCATCTTCCAGTTAAGTTTCAGCTGACAGGAGTTCAGCTCATGTGCTATCACACCACGTGGCAAGGGGAAGCAAAGCCTGGTAGGCAGAGATGATAAAGTCATTCACCTTAAAGTGAACTCCTGATCCAAACCAAAGTGCTAATGTGGACGTTCACAGTGTTTCGATATACAGAGACACAACGGACAGTGTAGCAGAACAATGATAACGCTGCACTTACAGTCATCCACATGCTCAGTTACCATGATTTCTGCCATGAAGGCGATGGTAGTATCTGTCCTGCATGCTCTCTCTATCTTTGCTTCCACTCCACTAACACGTGGGCATTATCACTGCCACGGCCTTTCTCTTCCAAGAGAGGAGGGGGTGCTGGAGATGCACCAAGTTCTTCTCACTTTTTCTTTCCGCCTCTCTATCAAGCGCCCACCAGTAAAGCACCCTGACTTTGTGTGGGCATGGCACAGATGCTGCTCGGGAGAGCCAGCCGAGCTCTTGAAAGGAACAGACACCTGCAAGGAAGTCCCATACTTGAAGGGCACAAGAAGGAAGATTATCCAGCTTCCACCTTCTGCGAAAGTGAGTAGACAGATCACTCCTCTCGCCCGCAAGCTCTCTTCCCTCCCAGGCTCCACAGACCCCAGCCAGCCCAGCAAAACACCCTCCAGAAAAGCATCATGGCAATCTGTCTTGTAGCCTGGGAGAGAGGCAGGAGTATCAGTGTCATGGAAGATTGCAGCGGCACTCTCCATCACTAGGGGACAGTCAGTCTTCTCCAAGCAAGACTTAGACAACTCATAAGAACAAACCAAAAGCACTTTGTTTCCATTGAGCAAGGTGACTTTCTTACCTAGAAGTGGAACGTTTTTTCACATGGGCTAATCTGGAGCAAGTACCATTTTTATCTAAGCCATGTGTGACAAACCGCCTAATGTAGCTAATATAGCTAGTTTCCATAATGCACTTTTCTGTAGAGCATTTAAGTAACTAGGAGTTAGTCGTGAGAAACAGGAAAGTAAAATTTAATTCAGAATCATTCAAAACTCATTATCAATTCTCCTTGATGCGCATACCTTCAACCGGGGAGGGAGTGAGAGGAGGGCTTAAAAGCCATTTTATTAGAGATGAGTGCCTTTTTATTCCTACCTTCCTCTCTGAACTTTCATCTCGCTTGTAACACACTGCAGCCATGGATGGGGATGGTTACCCACGAGACTTGGCACACCACCACATAAGTCTTACCTGGCCTTCTTACAGAATTCAACCTGTATTAGTCCTCTTGGAATAGCATCCCCTGGATTTACACCCTGATGAACAGACCTCCTCCACCTTTTAAAGACTCTGTGAGTTTGGAGTAACTGAAGTGTCTGCCCTGTTTTTAGTTATAGCATCCTTCTTTTGAAACAGAGGCCAAAGAAGTCAAGGAACAGCACTCTGTCAGGGTGGGCAGCAGGCGCTGGGTTTCTAAATGACAGCCCATGTAGAGAAAAAGTAAAGGTGCAGTACACAGGAAATAGCTATCAAAAAAATACATATCCGATGTATGATTCTGGTCACGCAGGTGACGATGATTTTCATCAACAGTACATCCTGTAAATAGCTAAACACATTGGTAAATGTGGGTCAAATTTCCATGTGAACAAAATGCAGTCAACTTAAAGCTCAGCTTAAAATGTCACCTGGCTGAAAATGACAGCTTTATTCAGCTACCCACAGTAAGCAGACTCATACCAGGTATTGCAACTAATGTCCATTTTTTTCATAATTTAGAAGGTACTAGCTCACCAATTTACCACTTAAGCTTACAGTTCACTAAACTTACTGCAGGTATAAAAGCTGTGTCTGATAAAATCATCTACAGAATAAAATTAATGAAATTACTTTCAAACACAGCCTCTCACTGTTTTAGCTTTAAAATTTAATGCAAAGTCCCACATATGAATTCTTTTTACATTCAATTTTATTGTCACATATGATGGGGAAAAAAAAAAAAAGGCTGTCTGGAGGCTTTTGGAAAGGAGAATTTTCAGAACTGGTTACAGGTCTCATGAAAGGTTCTGCAGTAACCAGTGTGGAGTCCAAAAGTCCTTTTCCCACCTTCCCTTCAAAAATCAGGTGCAGTGTGGGGGCATGTGAGCCACCAGGTGCTATCCACAGCTTTCGCAGTATTCTTCCCCCGTATCTCTGCCCACCAACTGGAGTACCACATTGAGGCATGGGAAAAAAGATGGCTTCATCTCCATGCACATTCCTGCCCTCTTTGCTTGTAAAGCCAAAAAGGTTATAAACAGTGATGGGGAGTATGTGACATGGACAGCTGTGGGGTTAAGATTATTTCACAGGCTGATGAACAGGTGCCTAAAATATCCTTTCTGTCTCCCATTCCTTTTTCTCAGTCTATCCCCCAGGCATTTACTCAGAAGAAATGAGCTTAAGCCAGCAACCTAGAAGAGATCTGAATCTTAATAAGCAAGAAGCAGCACTGCTTTTCCTTAAGTAGATCAATCTGCGAAGACAAGATTTTTCTCTCTGGTTGGGGAAGCATATGGAGAAAGCTGCTATGCTGGTTAGGGACTGAAGGAAAAGGATGCTTCACAAACAGCGTATTTAGCTTATCACAATGGCAGTGCTGCCAAGGGCAAAGAAATGTTCAGTGAAATTGGTATCTATGACAGCTGGTACTGCCCACATACCTGAAAGCTGACTCTCCCTTGCAGGAGGGTGCATTGCAACTGTATTTCACCCATTTTCCCCAAAGCTCCTAAGAACCTCCAAGGATTTCCATGTAGCAACCTGTTCTTGGTGGCTCCACCTCTGTGTCAGGTTACTGTCCCTACAACTTGTCTTTTGGGCTGGGAGCAGTGTGTAAAGTGGCAATTAAGCTGTGTTACCTAGATAGAAGTGGATGCTGAATCACGAGTTCTTCAGGGCCATGAAGCAATTTGGTCTGCCTGAGGAAGTCTGCTGCAGAAAGCAGATTTAAAAGGAGAGAGTCACACACAGCTGGGGGAGAGCATCTGGCATACCATTAAGCTACACTTAACTAACAAGCTAAACAAAAGGCTTAAGTAGCGCATGATATGTGTCTTTTGGTAGGACCTGAAATGTGACAGCTGAAGACAAGGCACAGGATATTTAACTCCTGGAGATCCAAAGCTGTCCAAACAGATGCTTAAACTGTAGCTAGAACCAAAGGAAAACAAAAAAGCAAGCACGGAAACTGTGCAAGCCAAAATGATGGATATGATGGAGAACTGTGGCTGCTAACGTAAAGACAGAGAAATAATTAAAGTATTGCAGACTACAGAACTTAAAGGAGGGGAAGAAGGCTGAAATAATGACATGAAATTCAGTTAATTTTACCAGGCTTTAAATTTTATCCATTCTAAGACCAGATGCAACTCTGCTTATCCACTATTGGATAATTTTACCTGCTGGAAAAAAAAGTTGGACAGTTATCCCACAATAACTAAGTCTGCAGTCCCTTAAATCTTTTACATAGAAGGACTGATGTTTATGCTACTTTTTAGAAACAGAGAGATGAAGCAGCTTTCTTGCAGCTCTGGAGTCCTTAGCAATTTCACATCTCAGATACTGAGGAACAAGTCTCTCTGGACTTCTTTTCTCATTTGTTACAAAAAACCTAACACCTGACTTTTTCTCTGGCATCTTCCACATTTGGCGATTTTCATTACCTTGTAAAATAGTCACAAAAGGAGATGGACTGTTGCTCTCTTCCATACACTACTGAAGTAGGAGGAGTTTGGTTCAGAGGATGGTCAGTGTACTACGTGTGGCCATAAGAAAGCCTGATATCAGTTCAATTAATGTTAATAATAATTAAAAAAACCCAAATCACACAGATGAAAATAATTTGTAACTAGATGCAGCTGTGCACTTGAAAAGAGGTGCAGGTAATGTGTTTCAGGACATTGCCAAAAGAGTAGAAGAATATTTCCCCACTGCTTACATTATTTTAAATATAACACAATTCTTAAAAAAAACTTTTGGACAGGAAGAATATTTGGCTGTAGCCTGTGTTTGTGTTTCACCTGTATTAAGCAGATTGGCTCACAGTTGGCTGAAGACTCTCACCCCAAAATACAGCTGCTCTTAATTTGAAGATGTCCCATCCTTGCCTTTGTTGTTTTGTGTCCACTTCCTCAGTGCTTAATAACAGCTAAATATGTACAATAATAATAAATGCCTGCCTAATACTTAATCTGAGCTTGTCTCACTGAGTTTCCAGCTATTAGTTCTTGTTGTGTTTTTCTCTGCTAAATTAAGGAGCACTTTTGTATCCATTTGTTCTTACCATGGAGCATTTATACACTAATCAGGTCACTTCTCAATCTGCTATAGTATGAAGAACAACTTGATCTGAAAGTATCTCGTTACACAGCTTTTTCTCTTCCCCTTTGAGTAATTAGTATTGCTTTCTTCCTTATACTCTACAATTTTTAATATCCTCTTTAAAATTATGAAATGGAAACAATTTTCAGGTTCTGACTGATCTATTCATACAGAAAATTACCTTGCTGCTTCCATATGTCCTTCTTCCAAGGTGAATGCTAACTTTCCTGCCGTTGTAGGGACCCTCACGCTGCTCAAATGCCCCCTCTAATCTCCTTTCCCCCCTATTCTGTTTATGTTGTTCTCTGTTTCTAGACACATCATGCGGTTTCTTCTCATATCAAAATGCATTTTATTTAAATAGCCTCTGTTGCTTAGTACTCCTGATCTCTCTGAAGGACTGCTTCTTCTTCAGTCTTTGGCAGAGCACCTCTCCAATACACTTGTAAATGTTAGGAGCAGGGATTTAACATTCACTGCTGAATATTTTAAATAGTAGTGAATTCAGTGTTGACCTCTGCAGAGCCTCCCTCTAAGAGTATCTTCCTTCACTGATTATTCCTCAATAAATTGTATTTTTCAAAATGAGCCAATTGTTCAGTATTTTACTTATGTAACACATTCTTCATTGAAAATATGAAGGACACTTTCTGCTCCCATGGCAAGACTGGCAGAGACAGTTTTAGCTGTCTCCTTTTGCCTTTCTTTATAGTGTTACCTATGATGCACTTACTCGGGATCATCCAGGCATTTTCATCTAACAAAAATTCTCCTGTTGTGCTGAAGTGGGACATGGCTGGTGCTCAGTGGAAGCCTTGCTCTCCTCCCATGGACTAATGTGGGTCTGTGACATCTCACCAAGTGTCTAAGGTCCACCAGCCTCCAAGTGTACAGGGACAAGGCTCCATGGTCTGAGTGGTCCCACTCAGACCTTTATCTCTGGTTTAAGCCAGATTCTTATAAACTGTCCTTACTTCTATGTATTTGCATAGTTTGTACAGCTGAAGAGGAAAGAGGTGGAAATGTATGAGAAGACCATATGGCCATCCTGGCCATCAAAGACAGAATTATGCTCTGGCTTTCAAGGACTGTTACACCCTCCCAGGGCTCTCATCTCTAGACCTTTTTGAATACATTAAGAGCTTTAAAACACCCCCCCTGGAGATCTCAAAAATCCAAATTTTAAACACAAATTAGATCCGAAAGGGGAAAGAGCTTCTCAGCCAATGCCTTTAGGATACCTGGCAGCAGCCTCTGTGAGCCTGCAGAGTATTAAGTAGCATTCTAAGTTATTAATGACTTATAAAATTCATTTTCACCCTTAGGCAATACAAGTATATCAGTCTGATGCTTTCCAAAGAGAAAACAGAAATATTCATTGAATACATCTGCTTTTTCTGCACAATTATTTTTATTATTTCCCTCTCCTTAGGATATACAGGTACAACTACCAAAATTCCTAATAGATTTATATATACAACAAAAAAATTTCTTCGTGTTCTAAGTCTTGCAGGACATGAAATTCTTTAGAGTTTTTGTATGTTCCATAACTTCAGACCAGTAATGATTGCTACTTATTTCCTTGTCCATATTTTTACACTGTGTTTTTTAATACCTAATTCCCACTTCCATTATATTACCAAAGCAAGACAGAGTTTCCAGCAAAGCTGCTTTATTTCTTGAAAATGGAATACTGCGTTTTTTGACCATTTATCTGAAATAAATCCTATTTTTATTTGTGTTTTCTTTCTGACTTTTTCCTTTTCATGATTTCTGTTCACAGTTTCCCTGTGGTGCTTGGAGGATTGCCCTGGTATCACCAAATATTTATACTGCTGTTAGGATCATTTTTCCTTGCCCAGACTGCACATAATTAGATCGTGGTCACTGGTTACCATACAGTTTTAATCCAAAAACTATCAATTGTTCACCAGCCATCAGGGGCAGGCTCTTCATAAAATACATGTGTTGTCTCTTCACTTGTAACTCAGGTATGAAATCCCAGATATTAATGACAATTATTATAAATTTCAGTGTTTATCCAAATGGGAGAAATTGATATCAGGTGCAGAAACTACTCTTGGGCCCAGAGAACAAATTGGCTGCATCCTAACTCTTTACTGGAAGTAGGTCTGCTGTGTGTGCTAGCCATACCCACTCCCCTTTTCTACAAAAAGAAAACCTGAGGACAAGACTGGACTTGACCCCTTCACATGCCTGGGCACATACTGATACTACTTTTCCTTTTCTGCACTCCATTATTTCTCAGTCCTTTGAGGAAAACATTCTGCTTCCTCCATTTTTCTCGCCCTATCCCTTGTGATAAAGTGCTCCTCACATCTTCCTTTTCAATGCACATCCCTTAATCCTTTCCTGCGTTCATGTCCCCCATCAGCGGTGTCATGGCACTTCTCTTCCTAACGTACTGTCACTTCTTTTATTTTGTTATATGCATGAAGTACATTTTCCAGAAGATTACTGCTTGTAATGGCCTCTGTGTGTTTATGCTTCTATTAAAATCTTCAAAACGATGCATCAGGAAGTCTTACCTTGTGGTATAATATTGACGAACAACCTGGCCTGAGCTTCCCCTATACATCATGGCTCCGTGGGAGGCGAGGCATCTGAACACATTACTGCTCACTTCGGCTCATCCATCAGAATTTCTCCCAGGAGTGAAGAAAACGGGAAGTCAACAGTGTGTCTGATGGCAATTACCACATGAAGTATTCATGCATCTCCCACCTTTAAGTCAGTGTTCAGATTTGTTTGCTTAAAATGCAGCCTTAAGAGGAAAAAAGAGAACACAGACGTTAAGTGATGAGTATGACATGGGCATGGCTTACCTAAGATAGAACAGGATTTTATTTTTAAATAAGCTTAGGCTGTCTTGTGCCTGCTGTCCAAAAACTAGAGCGGGCTTAGCGCAACAGCGAGTCCCCCTGTCCCCCTAGCAGCACCCTGCTTGTTCCTGCTGCTGAGACCCCTGCAGCCCCTGCGCAGTGGCACCTCTGCACTCGCAGCCACGGCTGAGAACTTTCCCTTCGCTCTCCCCCTTCCCTCCCTCACACAACCAGCAGGAGCTGTGTTAAGCTCTTTTAATAAACAATACTTTTAGTTCTTTTCATCTTCAAAGCTTTTTTTTTTTTTTACAACCATTAACTAATTAATCCTCACAAGAGCCTGAGAGAGTTGATGGAGTTGTTCTAACCAGCAGGCAACTGTCAGCGCACCTCGTTTAACTTGACCATTTAGACAGAAGGAGAAAGAGAAGTACGTGTGTATTTATTTCGTCTTTTTTGCAAGACCAGAGACCGAGGCAACACAGGAACTGCAGCTATGGCAGTCTGGTTTCAGATTTTCAGTTCCGCCCTGGAACCGCTGTGCTGCAGCTCTCATAACCCCCTTCCACCGTCCTCCCAAGGTAAACTGAAATGCCTACAATACAAAAAGATCGAAGAAAAGGTTTTTCCTCAGTGATGTTCCTCCCGTAGAATGGCAAACTGTCTCCTTGATTAACTCTGTCCCAAAACAAGGGACTGATTACTTTTTAACCTTTACAGAAGCTGGAATACAAACTTACCATGCACTGCACACTTGGAGATTTATTGAAATTTGATTACAAAACCCGAAGGGAAAGATGCGCTGCATCTTGAACAGCTTTACAGAAAGTCAGTCTAGACATTCCTTTATGAATGACTCGATCTATGCATATCATGAAAGAAAACGTGCAACACTTTCTGACTGTCATTTCTAATTGGACATGGCTAGGATATATATGCATTCTTAAATAAAGAAAGCAGAAGTAGCTCTTTTAGCTTATTTTACAGGCAAAAACCCCACTACAGTTAAATACATTCAGGAGTGATTGCAACAAACAGATGTAAATTATTTTTTCAGACTTCAGGGATCACTTTGAAATGGCTCTCAATATATCTAGTCCTCCCCAACCTCAAAGCAGCATAAAGCAAAAGAAAAAGGATCTGCATGATTTATACATGTATTTTTCTTTAACCTTTATTTTTAGAGAGGCCTGTTAGAAATTCTTACTCTCTCTCGCTGTGAGGTTCACGCAGCTGTGTGGAAGGGGCATGCGACCGGCAGGATGGTCCGTGCCCCAGGACCAGCCGCCCAGCATGACCTCCAGCAGCCTAACCAGCACAAGTGTATCTGGCTCTCAATGCCACCCCCCCAGCACCTGAGGTTTCTCCAGCAGTGCTAGTTGCAGATTACACCAAGGTGGTCACTGAACACATGGAAAAAAAAGCATTTGGTCGAAAATCCAAAAGCTGTCGTGACAAGCAAAGACACCTGCCTCCGTCAGAAGTTTAACGGGAAGAAATAGTTATTAGGCTAAAACCACCAAACATCCCAGAAAGGTGGGCATAGCCCCTGTGTCAGGGAGTGGGGCTGCCCCACTGTGCACAGGGCAGGGGGCCCCAACAGAGGTGCAGCTCCCCAGGACAGGGACAGTGTCATGGGGCCTCAAGGGCCCCGAGGTGACACCCAGGGAGCCCAGTGAGGGCAGCAGGGCCAGGGCACCACCATCCTCAGAGCAGTCCTGTTCCAAAGAAAGGGAGTCCTAGGTGGTGGTCTTGGAGGGGGCAGATCGGGGGAATTAGCGCCTAGAGATGCCCCAACACCACCTTCTGAGCTGGGTGGTGGGCCCATTAAATCTTCCTTACCCACTTGAGGTCCAAAGGCAACTTAACCAAGCAGAAGAGTAGAGCAGCTTGTTGTGACGGTTGTGCGTGGCCTGGCTTCAGAGTGCGCTATTTTCTTGCAAAGTGCATGCCCAGGAGCGATGACTGCAACAGCAGCATAGCATACAATTTCATTTGGTGAAATGAAATCATGAGGTGAATTTTCTGGAGACTGAGAAGTTGCTGTACTTGCCCTAAAACTCCCAGTGAACAGAATGAAACTCACTGTATATGTTTTTTAGACCTAAGAAGCAAACAGAGCTTCAGCCTGGGTCGTAAACAAACAAAGTCAGGACACAGCAGCTTTACCTCAGCCAAGGCCCTCACAGAGCTCACATAGGGGGGCTGAAAGGACACCAGCCCTGTTGAATCATTTGGCAGGGTTTCAAAGAGTTTAAGTCCGCTCAAGCTGCACAGTGAGCAGGTTAAGGAAACTGATCCATCTGAAAATTAATCATTTTTTGTTTAGAGTTAGTTTTTTTGGCCAGCTCAGCTCCCTGCATTAACAGCACTGGCAAGAGCACTGGCCAAAGGTGGGGAGAGGACAGAGCCACACCAACACTAATGTGGGTAGTGTGCATGCTGCCGTGAAACCATCACCCCAGGAGCTGTTACACAAGAAAACATCTACAGACACTGTGCTCAAGGCCTACTGTATCCAACCGCCTGAAGTGCTACCTAATCGCAGCTGAACAGCTGTGAAAATAAATCTGATCAATTGTAACTTCGTGTAAGGAAAAAGTCACCTTAAACTGCGCCCAAGTCTGTCTTCCACTGGGATCTTCCAATAACATCAAGTGAAAACATGTTGAAAGGCTCTCCTTAATTTTCAGAGCCAAACCTGAGTGATCCCATCCAGGCTGTCACCAGCATATGAGAAATGCCAGGAATGAGACAGACACCTTGCCCGCCAGCAGTCTCCTGCTCCCGGGTCACTCCCAGAGGGCTGTTAATGCCAGTGAAAATTAACAGAGTTACAGACACATGAAATTCATCAATCTTGGATGTCGCTAAGCTTCACCTAGGGATCCTCCATCTGACCTACAGGAATAAACCAAAACCCACGTAAACGCACACAGCCAGTTTTTAATAGACGGATTTATCCCTTAGAGGTAGATTCTGTCCTTCTAGCAAGTTCCCAGAATAGCCCTACCTCTGTATTTGGGAAACGTGCCCAATCCCTAACCTTTTAAGCAGCTTGTTTTATTACCTGTCAGCTATCTAATAAGTCTTGTACAACGTGGGCATAAACACCACGTTAACGGTATAGTTACACAAACACTTCTCTGGCAGCAAAGCTGGGTCAAGAAGTTTCCCTGCCGTTTGGTCCAGCTCCAGCTCTGGCTTTAGCATTTCTTCATCACACCAGCCCGACTGTCTGAGGCGCTGCACTGTCAGTGAGACTGCTGAAGTTACCAGGGTAAAAAACAAAACAGAAAAACCTCTTGCACTGTAGTCTTTTCCTCTTCAGCAAGGAAAAGGGGGTGGAGAGGGCAGACAGAATAGAAATAGGAATCTGGAAAAGCTTTTCCAAATGTTAAAATGGACGAGGGCAGAAAATACTTGAACTGACTTTGCCACCTTTACCAAAAACTCACACTTGTAGCTGCACATAGAGAAACACATATCAACAGTAGAAACTATTCGCCCACCTGTGTTAAAGCAGTCAGGAGCCTTGCCAGAGACAGTCTAGAACATGGCATGCATTCAACCTGTAACAAAACTACAGTTTAATGTTCAGGGCAATTAGATTTGACTTAAGGTTTTCTCAACAAAAAAGGAAACACAGTTATAGGATGACAGCGTGACTGAATTATGAGGGCAACAGCCCGGGTGAGACAAGAGCTCCCTACCAGTTCCCACAGACACCACTGACATGAGGCAACAGGGAACAACCAACAATGAAACCATCGAGAGGGACGCGAGTTGTCTTCACTGTGCTAAAATTCCCACCTAGTCCTTTCAAAAGTCAAATGGCCTTAACGCCATTTAAAATAGTGTCCTGGGTTCAGCTGGGACAGAGTTAATTTTCTTCCCCGCAGCTGGCACAGTGCTGTGGTTCGGATTTAGGATGAGAAGAATGTTGCTAACACCCTAATGTTTTGGTTGTTGCTGAGCAGGGCTTACAGCAGCCAAGGACTTTTTCAGCTTCCCCTGCTCTGCTGGGTGCTCGAGAAGCTGGGAGGGGGCACAGCCAGCTCAGCTGACCCCCACGGGCCAAAGGGCTATGCCAGACCATATGACATCATGCTCGGTATATAAGCTGGGGGAAGAAGAAGGAAGGGAAGGACTTCTGGAGTGATGGTGTTTGTCTTCCCAAGTCACCGTTAGGTATGGTGGAGCCCTGCTTTCCTGGGGATGGCTGAGCACCTGCCTGCTGGTCAGAAGGAGGGAATGAATTCCTTGCTTTGCTTGCATACACGCTTTTTCCTTTACCTATTAAACTGTCTTCATCTCAACCCATGAGTTTTCTCACATTTACCCTTCTGATTCTCTCTCCCATCCCCCTGGGGGGAAAAAAGTGAGCGGCTGTGTGGGGCTTAGTTACTGTCTGGGGTTAAACCATGACAAGTAGTGACCATGACAAGTAGTAAAAGTGAACTAAATTAAAAATTCTTGAACTCAGAATAAATCCCCAGATGGTTTTCATCCTGTTTACAGGAGCACAGGAGTAAAGGAATCTCTGGTCTTTTCACTTTATGCAGCCATCAAAATTCCCTGCTGCACTGATCAAGGTCAAAGATTTGTGACCCCGCTGCTCTGCAACTTGCTAGAAATTTGCTTAATTTTAATCCCAAATTTATTCATGGACAATTTATTCCCATTTATCCTCATAACAACACTGTTCTTTGGGTTAAATAGCTCTTCTCCCTCTCTGCTTCATGTGTGCTAGGCAATACCTTATCTACTTGCGGCCATCATTTTGGTAGATGAATGAGCCAAGCTTTTTAATTTTTCTTTCAAAAGGAGAATAGCTTTCCACCAAATTTTTCAAAAAGTCTCTTCTCTCCTGCTCTAAAATTAGAGTTCAGCTTCCTTGGGCCTGGATGGCTAGCACTGCACACAGTATTTCAGAGATTATTTCACTGTTGCCCTGGATGATGAAATTGATTTTAAAAATTAACTTAGATTTATGCATTTAATTTTTACTTGTATTATCTACACCAAGAAACTTAAAGAATATCAAGACCATTTTTTGAGCTCATACCTCAATATTTTGACTCAAACCTGGGAAAATTAAGGCTTGAGAATGTTTTTCCTCATGCTGCATTCTGAGGCAACACGGTCTGAATTGGAGACTAATAAAAATCTGTCTATCTATATATATTGTTATGTCAGGATCAAATAATTCATACCACATACTTTAAATAACATAATTGACAAAGAAATAACATGCTGCTTAGTCTCAGTAATCTTTTCTAAACATCCTACTCAAGGTTATAGGTAGGTTATAAAGATTGTATCTGTTTTCCAGAAATTGAAAACCTGCGCTAAATACCATAACAGTTATGGAATACAAGACACTGTAAGAGTCTTTAAAATGTACTTAATTTTATCTCTATATTTAATTATTTCTTTTCAAGAATTTTACTAGGTTCTCCAATTCCCGAAGCTTTTTTCTCATTAAAGTGATAAAATGAGTCAACTGTTACTACTTCAAACTTAGTTAAGTAGCCCCAGGGTGGTGCCAACATCTTAAGAGCCAGAATGTATTTATTTATCTGCTTTGTTTCCTGACTGCTGTGAGTGTAACCTGCACCTGTCATCTAGCAACAATCTCACAGACCATTTTCAATGGAACAGAGCTTTATGATTTTGGGGAGGTTTCTAGTTTTTGTTTTATGTTGAGGTTTTTTGTTTCTTTTTTTTTTAAAGTAAGACCTCTGGCTCCATAGGGAACATGGGTGTGTGTGTGCATGTGCTTGTGTGTGTATCTTCAGCTCAGATAGCAACTTGTGAGAAAGCAGGTCCATCTCAAGAGAGAAAGAGTGCTATTCTGATTTATACCACTGTGACCTTAGAATGACTACTGAAAAAGTCATTGGATAGAAAAAACTTGTACCAGTTTAGCTGAACATTAATTCCATTCCTATGTGACCAAATGGTCACCTTTTGAAATTCAAGATGCTGCATCCCAGGGCTGCCATTTTAGAATTGGCAGAACAACTTTTGTCCATGACCTCAGTATTTTACAAATATTAGTTGTCAGAATATGTCTGTGTAAAAATCACTACCCCATCGCTGCACAAATATTTTTGTCCCTCAAATAAAGGAAACTGCAGGCAGGCTTCACAAAGCAAGCTCTACAAGAGATAGAACAAGACTCCTGGAGTCTTGTCTACCATAGAACCACCTCCTCAGAATGAATTCCATCACATGTTGCATATATGCAAGGAAAATTAAAGATTTTATTACTTTCTTAACTTCAAACTCTTAGCAATTCAATTGTCTGAAGGGCTGTTGGGGCTCTTGAGCTACTTGTAGGAACAGATAACTTCAGTGATCTAAGTCAGTGAAGGGGAAGAAAAAAAAAAGTATGTTCTCACAAACTATTCTACGAGGATTTATATTTGCACTCGGTTGTCTCATCTACAGCCCTGAGTACATTCACTTGTACAGTATAGTAGAATAAGACTTGGCAGTTAAAAAAACCTTCATAAAAATTAATATCACATCTTCATAAAAATTAATTTTTTGGTTGCTTCTCCTGTCGTCTTAAACAAGATTTAGCCTGCTGGAAAGGTAACAAGAATGTTCTTTCATGCTGAGCTATCTGCACAAGGCACTAAAATTCAGCTTTGTGAGCACCCTGAATAAGAAAAAAATACATATTTCATTTTATTTTTAAATCACAGTGTGTCAAAATGAGCCACGTAGAATAGCTGGGACTCATTTCTTCATGCCTAACAGGAATCACTATCTCTGTCTCATTTTCATTCGTGCAGACCTTGTTAACTTGTGTGAAACAGAGAGGCAGATAACAGGAACACTCTATTCCACAATAGTAAACTTTCCTAATTATTAGATGCTCTAAATAGAGCACCTGAACTCCCAAAGTCAATTTATACCACTGTTTTCATTTGCAGCTGGGTTGAAGCTCTAGGGCCCAATTTTGGTAGCCCTCCACACATGCAAGTCTCTTACAAGTTAATGCAAGCTTTGATATGCGAATTGAGATAAAATACTGGACTAATGCCTAGCTTACTACACTTCAAAGAGTGGCATTTCAGCTAAGGGAGCAGAGAAAATATACCTGCTCCAAACACAGTAGTCATCTTTCATTTAGTGGACCAGAAATTTCACATCACTACTGAGAAGAAAATTCTAGCTACCCTTAGTAAAAAGGAAATAGCACAGCTGCAACCCCAAATATCTGTGGTTTCTAGGAGGCTTAGAGAATGTAGCCAGTGGTGGGCAAACACTAATACTATAGGTCTTCCAAAAAGTAAGTGTACTTGCCATATATGTATATGTATATGAGTGTGTGTGTATATACCTATGAAAGAAAGCTAGAAAGCTTTTTAAAAAATGTAAAAAGGGTTTTTTCTCCCCCTCTTGTAAGCAGACTAAAGACTGTGCAGACTGCTCCCTGTGCCATCAATCGTGGCTGGAGAACAGGAATGCTGCCGACAGCAGTTGCTATTCTTTTGATTCACCAGAGAGATGCCTCGCATTCCGGCGGCAGCTGACAGCACAATTAGTCCTTGTATGGCGAAAAGGGGGTGGGAAAGGATGGAGTTCTTCTGGAGAACATTTGGTTTCCATGGATAAGCTTAGTTTCTTCTGCCACAGTATTGTCAGCTGTCCGAGTCATGAAGTCTTTATACTCTAATTCCATTCATACATATCTTTTGCCTTTTAGTGAAGATTTCTGAGAGAGAAACACTTAATGAGTTTCAACCTTGTTTTGTGAAGCTTCGTGCCAGCAAAACTGGGGAAAAAAACCCAAACAAATGTTTTCTCAGAGTCAAGTTATCTCTGAATGAAACATCTACTGAAATCGGGAAAAATTTTGCCTAGTAAGTTTTGGCTTTCTTTTTACACTTTCCATATTTGAAAATGATTTCTGACTCAGATGGGATAATGCAGAAGACTTGACGACTTACTAAATGGTTGATTTTATATAAAGCCATACACAGCAGAATTTGTGTAAAAAAACAATGGGTGTTGATTACTAATAGAACTTGGCATGTATTTTTCTCTTAACATAAAATCACTCCAGTTATCACAACAATTCCATAATCTCCAATATCCCAAACCAATTAAAGATTCTGTCTGGTCTCCAGTAACAAGACTCGAAAATATGCCCATAATCAAATGCTCTATCGCCTTTAAATAGGGAGATATATATATTTTTTTCAGACAAATCACAAACTAGTTTGAAAGTTTTATGTCAAAGACATAGAAATGCATGAAAATTCATGTTACATTTTAAGTATCTAAAAGTTGCATGTTAGCACATCTTTGGATATTTCTATTGCATCATGATGAATGGACAATTTGTGCCTAGAGGTCAACATCTTTTCCATTCACCACGGTTGGAACAGAAGTTGAGCAGGCTGGCGCAGAGCTGCCAAGACTGTTGTTCCCCCTGCAAGCTACATAATTTTTGCCCTTTTCAGAAGCCAAAAGAGAAGGCAGTGCAATCTATTGGTTTGCCTCCAGCTCAGAGCTCAAGATGCATTCGTGGTTTAATGATTCGTGAGCATTATGGAACAGCTTCATCACTGATATGTTTTAAATAAAAGTCATGTTCTACTTCCTTGACTTAATTCATAATTTGATTATCCAAAGCCAGATTTCCCAGGGGCTCTCGTAAGACATTCCAAACAAACATTTCACTCCTTTTTCTCTTATGCCTGCATCTCTCATGCTGTCCTATTCAAGACTGATATTTGCTATGAGAACAACCAGAAGGTACCTTCCTGTCCAAGAAGAGAAAGGAATAATTTCTGCAGAATCCTTACCCTTCCATTTCAAACCCAGACTCTGTTATTGCTAGCCCTGTGAGTAATCACACAGAGCTCTTAAATAATTTGATCCTCTGCTTTTATGTTTCATGTTTTTAAGGCTGGAGGATAAACTGGGACAAAACTAGCATTTATTTCCCCTTCTTCTCATTTGTACCCTTCCTACTGACTGTGATGAGAGAGAACCATGTCTGAAATATAGCATGCAGATTTTATTACTTCGCTTTTGAATTCTTACATGGTAGATGATATTTATATCCTAGGCTCTCCTTAAGAGGATATGCTTATCTCTACATCACTCAAATACAGACACGCACAGTAAAAACTGAATTTTGCATTCTGATCTGTATTTCCTCCCACTCCAAAATCAATATATTAAGCAAATATTACTATAGAGGTAGTACGATCAAAGGGGTAGAGCTGCAGATTGCACGTGAGCAATCTGCCATCAGTTCACAGTTGTGCAGGCAGTGTGCACCACCACTGACGAGCTTCTGCCAGGGGAACATTTTCCCCCAAGGGTTCCTTCTACCTAAGCATCTTAAGGTGTTTCACAGGCATGAAGTCAGCCGGTGCTCTGCTCCTCCTTATTTAACCTTGCTGTTCGTTAAAAGAAGAACGGAAGAGCTGTATAAGTAAACGGGAAAGGCTTTTCAGAAACACTGTGTAGGAGAGTAGGGAAGTCAGAGCACAGGTGAGCTGCCCAGTGAACCAGAGGCTGAGCTGGAAGCCACCTTTCGCAGTGCCCTACGCCGGCAGCCATTCAGCCGTGCACAGCCGCTGCCGGGAGGGTGCCAGGCTCCCCAGGCTGAGCAGCAGAACCCGTACGAGTTCTACCTGCGGAAAGAAGGCGCTTTGGGTGAAGCCCTGGGAGCTACCAGCCAGACCCAGGGCACATCTCCCCGGGCAGGGCTCGCTAGAGGGAGCACACGCACCGCTGCCTCCCGCGGCTATCACGGCAACCCGCCGAAGGGCACCGGCTCGGCTCCTCCAGGCTCCTCAGCTGCTGAAAGCGAAATAGAAATGATAAATCCTCACGAATAGACATAAAAAGCACCCATTGCGATTTTCTGGGGAGGCTTTTCCTTTGAAGAAATTTGGTTTTAGAAGCAAATCTGATTATTCTGTTGGGGAAAATACAATACAAATAAAAAGATGAGCTTGTTAATGAATAAATCCCATTTCCCTTTCCAGAAACACAAAGGTAGTTTTTTCACCCCTTCCCATTTTTCAACAGTTGCACTGGGATTTTAAAATAATCTCGCTACCATACGGTCTGAGCAAAGACGAGGAACCAGGCGATCTCGACAGACTGTGAATGTCCGAGTCATGAAGTCTTTATACTCTAATTCCATTCATACATATCTTTTGCCTTTTAGTGAAGATTTCTGAGAGAGAAACACTTAATGAGTTTCAACCTTGTTTTGTGAAGCTTCGTGCCAGCAAAACTGGGGAAAAAAACCCAAACAAATGTTTTCTCAGAGTCAAGTTATCTCTGAATGAAACATCTACTGAAATCGGGAAAAATTTTGCCTAGTAAGTTTTGGCTTTCTTTTTACACTTTCCATATTTGAAAATGATTTCTGACTCAGATGGGATAATGCAGAAGACTTGGCGACTTACTAAATGGTTGATTTTATATAAAGCCATACACAGCAGAATTTGTGTAAAAAAACAATGGGTGTTGATTACTAATAGAACTTGGCATGTATTTTTCTCTTAACATAAAATCACTCCAGTTATCACAACAATTCCATAATCTCCAATATCCCAAACCAATTAAAGATTCTGTCTGGTCTCCAGTAACAAGACTCGAAAATATGCCCATAATCAAATGCTCTATCGCCTTTAAATAGGGAGATATATATATTTTTTTCAGACAAATCACAAACTAGTTTGAAAGTTTTATGTCAAAGACATAGAAATGCATGAAAATTCATGTTACATTTTAAGTATCTAAAAGTTGCATGTTAGCACATCTTTGGATATTTCTATTGCATCATGATGAATGGACAATTTGTGCCTAGAGGTCAACATCTTTTCCATTCACCACGGTTGGAACAGAAGTTGAGCAGGCTGGCGCAGAGCTGCCAAGACTGTTGTTCCCCCTGCAAGCTACATAATTTTTGCCCTTTTCAGAAGCCAAAAGAGAAAGCAGTGCAATCTATTGGTTTGCCTCCAGCTCAGAGCTCAAGATGCATTCGTGGTTTAATGATTCGTGAGCATTATGGAACAGCTTCATCACTGATATGTTTTAAATAAAAGTCATGTTCTACTTCCTTGACTTAATTCATAATTTGATTATCCAAAGCCAGATTTCCCAGGGGCTCTCGTAAGACATTCCAAACAAACATTTCACTCCTTTTTCTCTTATGCCTGCATCTCTCATGCTGTCCTATTCAAGACTGATATTTGCTATGAGAACAACCAGAAGGTACCTTCCTGTCCAAGAAGAGAAAGGAATAATTTCTGCAGAATCCTTACCCTTCCATTTCAAACCCAGACTCTGTTATTGCTAGCCCTGTGAGTAATCACACAGAGCTCTTAAATAATTTGATCCTCTGCTTTTATGTTTCATGTTTTTAAGGCTGGAGGATAAACTGGGACAAAACTAGCATTTATTTCCCCTTCTTCTCATTTGTACCCTTCCTACTGACTGTGATGAGAGAGAACCATGTCTGAAATATAGCATGCAGATTTTATTACTTCGCTTTTGAATTCTTACATGGTAGATGATATTTATATCCTAGGCTCTCCTTAAGAGGATATGCTTATCTCTACATCACTCAAATACAGACACGCACAGTAAAAACTGAATTTTGCATTCTGATCTGTATTTCCTCCCACTCCAAAATCAATATATTAAGCAAATATTACTATAGAGGTAGTACGATCAAAGGGGTAGAGCTGCAGATTGCACGTGAGCAATCTGCCATCAGTTCACCGTTGTGCAGGCGGTGTGCACCACCACTGACGAGCTTCTGCCAGGGGAACATTTTCCCCCAAGGGTTCCTTCTACCTAAGCATCTTAAGGTGTTTCACAGGCATGAAGTCAGCCGGTGCTCTGCTCCTCCTTATTTAACCTTGCTGTTCGTTAAAAGAAGAACGGAAGAGCTGTATAAGTAAACGGGAAAGGCTTTTCAGAAACACTGTGTAGGAGAGTAGGGAAGTCAGAGCACAGGTGAGCTGCCCAGTGAACCAGAGGCTGAGCTGGAAGCCACCTTTCGCAGTGCCCCACGCCGGCAGCCATTCAGCCGTGCACAGCCGCTGCCGGGAGGGGGCCACGCCCC